>NC_041383.1:424320371-424444822 GCF_002162155.2 Triticum dicoccoides | reverse complement strand
TTTTATATCTTAGGCGAGTACTTGGACTGCAGCTAAGCCCCCGAGTGAGAGGTTTGCTCTTCACTCGGTAGTATTTTTATAACTTAGGCGAGCACTGGGCTGCAGCTAAGCCCCCGAGTGAGAGGTTTGCTCTTCACTCGGTAGGATTTTTTATATCTTAGGCGAGTACTTGGACTGCAGCTAAGCCTCCGAGTGGAAGTCTGGCTTACCACTCGGTAGGATTTTGTATATCTTAGGCGAGTACTTGGACTGCAGCTAAGCCTCCGAGTGGAAGTCTGGCTTACCACTTGGTAGGATTTTTATAACTTAGGCGAAATGGATTCGCAGCTAAGCCTCCGAGTGGGAGTCTGGCTCACCACTCGGTAAGGATTTTTACAAACTTAGGCGAAACGGATTCGCGGCTAAGTCACCCACTGAGGGGAAAATTTCATTGGACAAAAATAAAAAGTGACAAAAATTATGGAGGAACTATGACACTATTATTTTGAAATCTATGAACTACAAGAGTACTTTATTGCAACTCATCCGAGTGATAAACTTAAGTGTAAAATGGGCGGAGTAGTTCCGCGTTCCAAGCTCGGGGCTCGTCGATATTATGTTCGACGTTGTAAAGACGGTATGCCCCGTTGTGGAGAACTTTGGTGACGATGAAGGGTCCTTCCCAAGAAGGAGCAAGCTTGTGTGGTTTCTTCTGATCCACTCGGAGAACTAAATCTCCTTCCTGGAAGGCTCGACCCCTCACATTTCTGGCGTGGAAACGACGCAAATCTTGTTGGTAGATGGTCGATCGGATCAGAGCCATCTCCCTTTCTTCCTCTAAAAGGTCAACTGCGTCCTGTCGCGCTTGTTCAGCTTCTGCTTCGTTGTAGATCTCAACTCGAGGAGCATTGTGGAGAAGATCACTCGGCAAGACTGCTTCAGCTCCGTAGAGCAAGAAGAATGGAGTTCTTCCGGTCGACCGATTAGGTGTGGTCCGCAGTCCCCAAAGCACCGAGGGAAGTTCGTTGACCCAAGCTCCAGCTGCATGCTTGAGATCACGCATCAGTCGGGGTTTCAATCCCTTGAGAATCAGACCATTGGCTCGCTCTGCTTGTCCATTCGACTGCGGATGGGCGACTGAAGCGTAGTCGACTCGTGTGCCTTGAGAGTTGCAGAAATCCCTGAATTCTTCCGAGTCAAAGTTCGACCCATTATCCGTAATGATGCTGTGCGGGACTCCATATCTGAATATCAGTTCCCTGATGAAGCTAACAGCAGCACCGGCGTCAAGGTTCTTGATTGGTTTAGCCTCAATCCACTTGGTGAACTTGTCGACTGCCACCAGTACATGCGTGAAGCCACTTCGCCCTGTTCTCAAAGGACCGACCATGTCCAACCCCCATACTGCGAAAGGCCAGACGAGTGGAATGGTCTTCAGAGATGATGCAGGCTTGTGCGACATATTAGAGTAGAACTGACATCCCTCGCACTTATCCACTATCTCCTTTGCCATCTCATTCGCCTTTGGCCAGTAAAATCCGGCTCGGTATGCTTTGGCCACGATGGTTCGAGAGGACGCATGATGACCACAGGTTCCCGAGTGGATATCATTGAGGATGATTCGACCTTCTTCTGGTGTTATGCACTTCTGACCAACTCCAGTCGCGCTTTCTCTATATAGTTGTCCTTTGATTACGGTAAAGGCTTTAGATCGACGGACGATCTGTCGAGCCTCTTCCTCATCCTCCGGGAGCTCTTTTCTCAGGATATACGCGATATACGGAACTGTCCAGTCGGGAATGACCACCAAGACCTCCATGACCAAGTCGACTACTGCTGGGACTTCAACCTCAGTCGGATCTGTGGCACTCTTGGGCTGTGGAGCTTCTTCGGTGAAAGGATCTTCTTTGACTGACGGAGTGCGTATATGCTCCAAGAACACACCACTCGGAATGGCTCCTCTCTTGGAACCTATCTTTGCTAGATCATCAGCTGCTTGATTTTTCAGTCGGGGTATATGATGGAGCTCCAACCCCTCGAACTTCTTTTCCAGTTTTCTCACTGCACTGCAGTATCCAGTCATGGCTGGGATTCTCACGTCCCACTCCTTCATCACTTGGTTGACCACTAAATCCGAGTCGCCATAGACCATCAGGTGACGGACACCGAGTGAAATGGCCATGCGCAATCCGTATAAAAGGGCCTCATACTCTGCCTCATTGTTGGAGGAATCAAAGTGAATCTGGAGCACATATCTGAGCTTATCTCCTCTGGGGGAAACCAGGACAACCCCAGCACCGGAACCATTCAACATCTTAGAGCCATCAAAAAACA
Source organism: Triticum dicoccoides (assembly GCF_002162155.2). NCBI lineage: Eukaryota > Viridiplantae > Streptophyta > Magnoliopsida > Poales > Poaceae > Triticum > Triticum dicoccoides. The sequence continues at coordinate 424,442,509 of NC_041383.1, read as the reverse complement.
TGGTCCAATGCTCCGAGTGAACTTCAGTCGGCTGCTGCTGTTCAATCCATTCGGCGAGGAAATCTTCTATTGCCTGGGACTTAATGGCTTTCTTTGCCTCAAACTTGATATCAAGGGGAAGAAGTTCAATCGCCCATTTAGACACTCGACCAGTTGCATCTCTGTTGTGCAAAATCTCTGATAGTGGAGCGTCGCTGACGACTGTGATGGAATGATCAGAGAAATAATGAGCAACCTTCTTTGTGGTCATGTATATTCCATACACAAGCTTCTGATAATGAGGATATCTTTGCTTGGATGGAGTCAAGACTTCAGACAAATAATACACTGGGCGCTGAACTTTGAAAGCTTTTCCTTCTTCTTCCCGCTCGACCGTAAGCACAGTACTGACGACTTGTCATCTGGCTGCGATATAAAGCAACAGAGGCTCTTTGCTGATTGGAGCAACAAGCACCGGCTGGGTGGAGAGCAGAGCTTTTAGCTCGGCAAACGCTGCATCAGCTTCTGGAGTCCACTCGAACTTGTCTGCCTTCTTCATCAGTCGGTAAAGAGGCAATGCCTTTTCACCGAGTCGTGAGATGAATCGACTTAATGCGGCCAAGCATCCAGTAAGCTTCTGGACATCGTGCACTCGCACAGGGCGTTTCATTCGGAGAATAGTGCCGATCTTCTCTGGATTAGCGTCGATCCCTCGCTCGGAAACGAGAAAACCGAGTAACTTGCCACCAGGAACTCCGAATGTGCACTTTGATGGATTGAGCTTGATATCATACCTTCTGAGGTTGGCAAATGTTTCGGCGAGGTCAGCGAGCAGGTTGGAACCTTTTCGTGACTTGACGACGATATCATCCATATACGCTTCCACATTCCGACTGATTTGAGTGAGTAGACACTTCTGAATCATTCGCATAAATGTGGCTCCGACATTCTTGAGGCCGAATGGCATGGTGATATAGCAGAAGCACCCGAATGGAGTGATGAAAGCTGTTTTTACCTCGTCGGGTCCGTACAGACGGATCTGGTGGTACCCGGAGTAGGCGTCTAGAAAAGACAATCTCTCGCATCCCGCGGTCGAGTCAACAATTTCATCTATGCGAGGGAGAGGAAAATGATCTTTCGGGCAGGCCCGGTTGATGTGCTTGAAATCAATGCACATTCGGAGCGATTTGTCCTTCTTAGGAACCATGACGACATTAGCGAGCCACTCGGAGTGGTATATCTCTCGGATAAATCCTGCCGCCAACAGTCGAGCTACTTCCTCACCAATGGCTTTTCTCTTCTGGACGGCGGACCGCCGAAGATGCTCTTTGACTGGTTTTGCAGATGAGTCGACTCTTAGGCGATGCTCAGCCAGTCCCCTGGGAACACCTGGCATGTCAGCGGGCTTCCATGCAAAAATGTCCCAGTTCTCACGGAGGAACTGGATGAGCGCTTCTTCCTATTTCGGGTCAAGTGTTGTGGAGATGTGGGTCGGAGCTGCATCGGGGTCGGTCGGGTGAATGTGAACAGGCTTCGTCTCACCGGACGACTGAAATGCAAATTCTGTGGCGGGTTTCTTGGATCGCAGCAAGTCACTCGGATCTGCGTTTTGCTTGTATTCTTCGAACTCGACCGCTGTCACCTGGGAATCAGCAATCTTTGAGCCCTTCTGAAAGCACTCTTCTGCCTTTTTCCGATCACCGGTGACAGTGATCACTCCTTTGGGGCCGGGCATCTTCAATTTGAGGTACACGTAACATGGTCGAGCCATGAACCGTGCATAAGCTGGTCTCCCCGAAATGGCATGATATGCACTCTGAAAATCCACGACCTCAAACGTCAACTTCTCTTTGCAAAAATGTTTAGAATTACCAAACACCACGTCCAGAGCTATTTGGCCGAGTGACTCGGCTTTCTTCCCTGGTATAACTCCATGAAAGCTCATGTTACTGGTGCTTAGTCGGGACATCGGAATGCCAATTCCTTTCAGTGTGTCTGCATACAACAAATTCAGCCCGCTACCACCGTCCATCAGCACCTTTGTCAGTCGAGTGCCTTCGACAACTAGATCGACCACCAAAGCTTGCCTCCCAGGGGTGGCAATATGAGTCAGGTGATCAGATTGGTCGAATGTGATGGGTGTTTGGGACCATTTCAAATAATTTGCTTTTGCTGGGGTAACCATGTTCACCTCACGGTTAATGACTTTCAATCGACTCTTGCTTTCCGCATATGCAAAGATCATCAGAGTGGAGTTGATATGTGGATATTCTTCCTCACTGTCCTCCTTGCCTTCGGCCTTGTCCGACTCCTTTTCCTTGTCCTTAGACTGTTTTCCTTGAAACTGCTGGATCACGAGTCGACATTGGCGAGTGGTATGCTTTGGGTAAATGATATTCCCCTCTTCGTCTTTCTTCGTGTGGATGTGGCACGGCATATCCATCATGTCGTTCCCTTCTTTATCCTTTACCTTCTTAGGGTTCCAGGATCCTTTTGGTTTCCCCTTAAACTTTCCCTGAGTCACGGCCAGAGCCTCTCCAGGAGCTGCCGGTTCAGCCTTCCGCTTCTGTTTCCGACTGGTGTTTCCCTTCTCCGACTGACTCGGCTTGTGCTTGCCGCTTCGGAGTCGGTCTTCTTCTTCGCCGTTGGCGTACTTGGTAGCAATTTCCATCATCTGACTCAAGGTCATGTCACCGGTTCGACCAAATTTCAAACTCAATTCTCTGTTCTTGACACCATCCTTGAAGGCGCAGACTTCCTGATGATCAGACACATTCTCCACAGTATGGTGCAAAGTGATCCACCTCTGAATATACTCCCTGAGAGTCTCATTGGTCTTCTGCACGCAGACTTGCAACTCCGTCAATCCAGCCGGTCGCTTGCAAGTTCCTTCAAACGTTCTGACGAACACTCGGGACAAATCTTCCCAAGTGTAAATGCTTCTAGGAGGTAACTGAGTCAACCATGCTCTGGCAGAACCTTCCAACATGAGGGGCAGATGTTTCATGGCCACCTCATCATTCCCACCACCAATCTGAACCGCCACTCGGTAGTCCTCAAGCCAAGTTTCAGGCTTAGACTCACCAGTGAACTTGCTGACTCCTGTTGCCAACCTGAAATTGGGAGGGATCACTGCGGCTCTGATAGCTCTGCTGAAACATTCCGGACCAGAAACATGCACTCGACTGCCCGTAGGCGCATCTCTGTCGAGTCCACCTCGATGGGCTTTGTTCCGGTCGACCAAGCCTTGCACGATAATGGATCGCGCGTCGAAGCCTGGTTCTCTGGGGTCGACTGGAACTCTTCGCCCTGCACTGAGCTGACGTCTGTCATCTTGCTGCCAAGGAGCGTAAGACCCACCCCTCGGAGGGGAATTGGGCACTCGACGCCTATCATCTCGGTCGTGTCGGTCTCCATATTGGTCTCGCCGATTCTCGCGCCCTTCACGCCGCGGAGGCGATCTGGGGCTGTGAGCCGACTGAACCATATTCGCAGTGACGGATCGACTGTGAATTCTGTTGCGCGACTGCGACACGGCCGAATTCTGATCACCTGCTGCCCGGAGCAGATCCCTGATCTGCATCAAGCCTCTGCCAGCTTCCGACTGAGAGGGCTGGATGGACTCTGCAATACGGGTCGCAGCTGCTAAATTCTGGATTGGGGTTCGATATACCTGAGTCGGCGGGAAGAGTTGACGTCGACTGGTGTCGGGAACTCGTTGCCGTGCGCGCTCGTCGAGTGCTCGCTGAAGATTCTCCAGGCGAGTGCGTTCGGCCAAGTTGGCCAAACGTGCCTCCTCCAAGGCGCGAGCCTCGGGGGTTTCTCCTGCGATGGGAGTACGCAGGGCATCCACGTTCCTGTGGCGAAGTTCCTCTCTTTGCAGAGAGTCGAGTGGCTCGGGCTGGTACTCTTCGTGGTCTCGTGCGGGGTCGCCTCCGTCGCCTGCTCCACCATCACGGGCGAAGCCAGGGGGACTGCGGGGCCCGTCGACCATCAGGATTTCCGCCGCTGGATCACTGCTATCGCACTCGGATTCAGTCTCTACGGAGCCAGTCGACAGATCGAACAGGCCGTAAAGAGATTCGTCGGGCTCGATTGCCGCAACTTGGGTGGTGGCCGTCTGGCGAGCCACCGCGTGCCTCACCCACCGCTGAAGCCTCGGCCGGCCCGAGCGCTTGCGCTGGCGAGAGACCGGGAGGGTGGCCGATGGGGGAGTCGACCGATACGGGGTCGACGGTTGTCGCAGCAGAACACCGCGGACACATGCGCGAAAATGCGTCGCACCGCGGACGGGGAGCGCATCGACGTCGAGTGGAGCCTCCTGGAGCCAGGCGGAGTCATCGGCGACGAAGGTGAGAGCACCGAGACGGATCTCTCGGTCCTCGACCAAAACTCCAGCAGCCACCATGATGAAAGTACTCGGAAGAATCGCAACTTCTCCACAAAATCGCTAAAACACCGGCCCCACGGTGGGCGCCAACTGTCGTGGTTCTAAGTCTGACAGTAGAGTGGGGGTAGGTATGGAGAGGCAAGGTCCTAGCTATGGAGAGGTTGTAAACACAAGAGATGTACGAGTTCAGGCCCTTCTCGGAGGAAGTAAAAGCCCTACGTCTCGGAGCCCGGAGGCGGTCGAGTGGATTACGTGTATATGAGTTACAGAGTGCCGAACCCTCCTACCTGTGGAGGGGGGTGGCTTATATAGAGTGCGCCAGGACCCCAGCCAGCCCACGTAGGAGAGGGTTTAAGGTGCGTTAAGTCCGGGGCATTACTGGTAACGCCCCACATAAAGTGTCTTTACTATCATAAAGTCTACTTAATTACAGACCATTGCAGTGCAGAGTGCCTCTTGACCTTCTGGTGGTCGAGTGAGTCTTCGTGGTCGAGTCCTTCAAGTCAGTCGAGTGAGTCCCTCGTAGGTCGACTGGAAGGTGATCTCTTCTAAAGATGTCCCTGGGCAGGGTACTTAGATCAGGTCTATGACCCTACCCTAGGTACATGACTCCATCAACTGCTAGGTGGGACCCACCATATTTGGAGGCTGACTTGTGGGCCTACTAAGTTGACGCAGATGCAGGGCTTTGTCAACTTAGTCAATATAAACGATTATAGTTGAAGTGACCATACGATGGTGATCCAACGGTTGTCGTGCTTCTTCAACCTCTGGTCTTCTTGCTCCAGCCGCCCAAAGCATCGCGGGCCTTGCCGCCTGCTCCTGCCTCCTGTGGCCGGCTGTGCTGCCGCGCAGGCCTCACCTCCCCCTCCTACTCCAACCGCTGGCCACGCCATCCCTCTAGTCACCCACAACCCCTGTTATTCTGCGGCGACGGCAGCCTCACACCGCAACCAAACTAATCAATCCTCGTACTCCTCTCCGCGTGGGCATCCACTTGCTCGTCTTCCCTAGCTCCATGTCGTCCCCTTCCTAGGCCTCGCCGTCGTCCACCGCCTTGGTGCTCTCGGTGCGGCGTGGTCAATGTGGTCAAGGAACGACTTCCATCGGAAGAGTACTGTATGTGGAGAGGCTGCCAGCTGGGTCCACGGCTGCAGCAAGGAAGTGCCTCCTTATTACGTGCAAAAATAATGATTTCTCCACCTGACATCAGGGACCCACCAAACGGGCCACCATATTTCGCGAAAAAAAATGTCCCCCCCCTGACAGCTGGGACCCACCAGCTACATTTTCGCACGCAAGGAAGTGCGTCCATAGTACGAAAAAAGACCCCCCCTAATAGCTGGGACCCACCAACTATATCTTTGCATGCAAGGAACAGCTGGGACCCACCCGGTCGAAGCATATGTACTGTTGTCAGTCTGGTCGCGAACGTGTACATACATACCGGTAGATCGGTCTCTCTGCGACTATGAACTATGGCCGAGTAAGGAGCAGCACATGTCATAGTAGAGTCGCAGACGTAGCATGTCACGCAGTCCCGTCTATAACATGTACACATACGTACAGCCACGCTGCAAGAAAGTAAATACGGCTACGTACATACATACTGAGATGGTCTCGAAGGCGTACAACAATGTCATCTTGTTCATCGGCAGCCAACCGACTGGGTTGGAGTGGAGGAAACATCATCGTGTTCATCGGGAGGCAACCTACTGGCTCGGAATACATCATGTTCATCGGGAGCTAACGGGCTTGGACGGAACAGCCGAAACAAGGTCTAGCATACCGCAGAACAGAGGAAACGGGCCTTCTATTCGACCTTGTACAGTCGATACGGGGTCTTGTTCATCGGGAAGGGTCTGGCGTACCGCAAAACGGAGGAAACAGACTTATGTTCTATTGCCTATGGTCGAAACGGGGACCTGTTGATCGGGAGGGGTGTGGCATACCGCAAACCAGACGAAGCGCCTACGGTGAAATGGGGTCCTGTTCATCCACTGTCTACTACCTCGCTCCAGCCTCCATGGGTTACTATTCATCCACCTTCGACCTCCTCTAGCCTCCACGGGCTACTGTTCATCCATGGCTACTGTTCATCCAGCCTCCATCGGTTGCTGTTCATAGAGCCTCCACGGGGTCCTGTTTATCCACCCCCAACCGGCTAGGGTGCGGCGGCCTCCTCGGGGTCCTATTCATCCAGCGGCAATGGCCTGCTACCATGGGGTGATGTTCATACAACCCCCACAGGGAACTGTTCATCCACAACCAACCAACCGGCTCGACTCACCATGTCTCGACTCGTTCTACATACCACGCGCACGGTAGCAACGGTCACTGCTCATCGAGAGGCAACCCAACACCGGCTGGCTACGTCTCGCATGGGGGCTCAATCAGCTTCAGTAAGCAGCAACAGTCATTCATCGCTCAGGTTCAGTTAGCAGCAGCAGCAAAGGAATCGCTCGGGTTCAGTCAGCAGTTGTCGTGAAATTGTCACGGCAGATGTCCTAGTGTGAGGACTTAGTCGTGGATCCATCGCAACTAGGTTAGCTTAAAGGGGTTAAATGGGACAAAGGACACAAGGAGTTTATACTGGTTCGGCCCCTTGCGGTGAAGGTAAAGGCCTAATCCAGTTTGAGGTGGTATTGCTTATGTTTCGATTACCAGGGAGTGAATCCGCTTGACCTAGCTTTCAATCTCTTGTTTTCTTGCCCTAAATCGCCACCGGGTCGTCCCTATATATACACAGGTTGATGCCCAGCAGCTCACGGAGTCCCGGCCAGCTCATAAACAATGTGTCCGGCTCGGTCACTAATTATACTTGCCTTACAATATAAGCCATACACATATGGCGGTTTACCCCTATGGGCCTTAAGTCGCCTTTGGGATTTGGGCCCTTAGCAAGTCTGCTTCATGAACCGCCATCTTCAACATCTTCATGGGCTTCGTACTGATGAACCGCCATTGGTATAACCCGGCCCCTCCTGGGCGGGTCATACCCAATAGCCATATCCCCAACATTAGGCCCCAGATTGATTTGAACTTGTTCATGTCAATCTTCAACACTTAAAAAAATCCTTCTTCCTTTATTCTTGTGAGGTTTTATAGCCCGCCATGACATCACCTCCTACGATTATGGTAACCCACCGTGACGTCACCTGTCATTAATATTATACAAAGCCCAAATCTTAATAAATCTTTTCTTTTAATGAAACTCCAAAAATCGAGGCGTCTGCGCCGTCACATATCCATTTTTTGGTCTCCTCGATTCCCGCGCATGCCACTTATCCTTCAAGCCTTATAAATAGGACCAGCGGTCCCTGTCACTTCCCCCCTGGCCTTTTCGTCTGTCTTCAACCTTTCTCTCATGATGCAACTGCACCTCTGCACACCGTCGCCGCCAACCTCATCGACTTCCTCGACCCCGGCCGATGCATCGACCTGAACGGGGCCAGAGAACTGCGGTGCTTCTCCGTTGCTCAACGGATCCGGTAAGCTCCTTATATTCTCCACCATAGATCTCCATTAGGGTTTCTGAAGTTCTTATGAGTTCATCATCGTTCTTCGTCACACCTCTGTTTAGTCCTCACTTTGATCCAAAAATGGCCTTTAAAATATGCAGAATCTATTTCTATCATTTCTCTTAATCACTGAACATTCCTCCTAGATGCAGAAATCTTTCCAATACTTTAGCTCTTCTGCTGCTGCAATACTAGGTTCTTATTTTATTTTATTTTCCGAACAGCATAAGATCTGAAATTGCCTGCCCCAACCTGTGAAACCTGTTTATCCAACACTTAGCAGAATTTTCTTTTGATAGACCTTAAATATCAATATTGTCATGGCGGCTTACATCACCAGTTATAACTAGTCATATGTCATTAGGCCTCATTTAAGCCGCCAATATAAATATATGCTCCAGCATTTATCTCCGGCTTAACAAATCAACTTAAACCGGCAATATTCCTTTTAGGGTTTCCCTTACAATGCCGAAGACAGTTACCACATGCAATTGGGTTCCTTCTATTGTCACCGAAAATACGCTCAAGGACTTTGTCGCTTTTTACCAGAAAAAAATGTCCTGCATTGGCGCGCTCCCAAGCCAAATGAGAAAAAACCTCAACCGTGGGATGGTGAGATCATTGTTTTTACTGATCATATGAACCGTGGCTTCTCACCACCTGGATCCAAGTCTTTCTGAGATGTTCTGCACTTCTTTCAACTGCATCCTCAAGACATCAGACCCAACTCTATGTCAAACATCTGTAATTTTCAAGTATTCTATGAAGTATACCTTCAAGAGGAGCCCAGTGTTGAACTCTTCAGGGAACATTTTTATCTGAACCGGCAGAACGAATTTACCATTGGCCCCAGCTTAGAACTTGGCCGGGTCTCAATTCAACGGAGAAGAGATGCTATGTTCCCCTATGCTCGCCTGCCAAGTCACCCCAAAGATTGGAACCAGACATGGTTTTATTGTAAAGACACATCTCCGGCTGACGAGAATCCACTACCAGGTTATCATGTCCAGCGGCTCGATCCAAAACAACATCTTCCCGAACGGCTTACCACTGCTGAACGTGCAAAGCTTGCACCCACTATTGCAAAGGTCAAGGCCCTGCTGGGAAATGGGTTAACCAGAGTTGACTTGGTTCGGTGCTGGGTTTCCTGGCGAATCATACCCTTGAGCCGCCGATCTGGCTTAATGTGCAATTATACGGGTGGTGCAAAAGATCCACTGCGCCACAGCTCTGTGTGTTTAACTGATAATGCAGTCAATGAAATGACAAAGACCATTCTTGTCACAGCCCCAGTTCAGGCCCAGTCTGTCTTTGCATTAGCCTCCATGCATCATGTCTAAATTTTATGAAACTTTGAAATGGGGGCTGATAAACCCTAGCAGCAAATGAAATTCAACTAGGGTCCAAATAAAATCATTTTCACTAAATCCAAAATGCTCTTCTAAAATGTGCATCATCTTTGCCTTGGTCTAGAACCTCTGACAAAAATGGTGCACACTTTTCTAGGACAACAGAGGGTCACTGAACTAAATCATATAGTATTTGCATTTGGGCATTTAAATGCTATAAAATATTTTAAATGCTCAAATAATCATAAATGGAAATGTTTACTGTAGGATATATTCCCAATAGTGGTCATGGGCAGTTTCATGATTTTTGAGAATGTCTGGGTATTTAAAATAAAGCCCAAAACAAAATAACAAAATAGAAAAACAGAAACTAGAGAGAGAGAGAAACTCACTGGCACTTACCTGCAGCCCACCTGGCCGGCCCAGTCGGCCAGCCCAGCTCGCTGGCCCAGCCCACCACCGCCTCCTCCCCCGTCGTCTTCCTCCCCTGCGAGGAGGACGGAGGCGCGTGCCCACCCTGCGCCGGCCACCTCCTCGCTCCCTGCCTGCATGGCTTCTACCCAGTGCGCCAAGACAATGCCACGAAGATGCCCGCACCCCCCTGTCCCTCTCCTTCTCTCTCCCATGGAGATTTCCCTCTTTGTCTTTCTCTCTCCAGCAACCATCCGCGAGCGCCCGAGAACACCGACGAGATCCACCACGCCCATCGTGCACCCCTTGCCTTGCTGACGCTTCCAGGAGAACAGCCGCGACTTCCTCTTCCTCCTCGCCGAGCCACGCAAGCCGAGGATCACCACATCATCTTCTTCGAGCTCGTCCACCGCATCTGCTCGCTGGACTTTGCCGGTCGATTCACCGTAGTGAGCCCCCGAGTCTTTTCCCCCTTCTCCCCTGGTCGCTTTCGACCTCTAGGACATAGCCCCGTCTTGGCCGAGAACTCCACGCCGCCGGCGATGTCTCCGCTGTCACTGTGGCCACTGAGGCTGAAAACCAAGCACGGCACCATGCTCCTAGCATCTTCAGGAGCTTGGTGGGCCCCTTAGCCAGCCCTCCCATCCTCTCTGGCCTCGTCCGCTCGAACCCGTAGCTCCGGCAACCGCCGAGGTCATCTCCGGCGACAACTCCGGCCACCCCATGCTCAACCGCCACCACCACTCGATGTCGACGTGCTTCCGCATCATGTAGATGCCCCCTGCCGTCCGTTTGGTCGCTGCCGCGGCTGGCCTCGCCGGCATCAAGTCGCCGGTGGGTTTGACTCGTTTGACCTGGGGTTTGACCCCCCCCCCCAGGGTCACTGACGCACGGGCCCGCCCCTGTTAATCTTTAGTTAGTTTTAGGTTAGTGCTAATTAACCCTGACATTTAGTTTAGACACTGACCAGTGGGCCCAGGCCATAATTAACCTAAGTTAGTGCTAATGTAACACTAACTAACTCTGTTAGTTAGTTGCTACACTGACATGTAGGTCCCAGCCATCAGGTTTGATCTGGACTGGCGCATTTGACCTGCTGACGTCACCCCGGCGTCATGCTGACGCAGTTAACCTTTTTCTAGATTTTATTCTTATTCAGGAAATTCCAGAAAATGCCCTAAACTTCTAAAATTTATAGAAAATTATCTGTAACTCCAAATGAAATAAGTTATATATGCAAAATGATCAAAAAAATCCAATCTATCCATCTGCACTGGTTTCATGCATGTTAAAGCAACTTAAACCTGCTTTTTATATCAAAACATGATAATTCACTTTTTAAAGTCATAGTTTGAGTTTGAACTTGAACCTTGGGTTCAAAATAACTCAAACCCATCTTGTTGTAGTTGCATTAGGCCAACACAATCATATTTCCATGTCATGATCATGCATCATATTGTGCATTGCATTGATTGTGTTTCTTTCTGTGTTGCCAGTTTTTGTCCCCTCTCAGTAGACATCATTTCGAGGATGAGTTTAATGACACCAATGAAGAGTTATTTCATCTTCAGAAGTGCCAGGCAAGCAAACCCCCCTTGTTCATTATGGTACAATCCCACTCTCTCGCTCCTACTCTCTTTTACTGCATTAGGACAACAACGATTCATCTATTACATGATGCGGTAGTTGAACCCCTTTCCTCTGCATGACCTGTCATTGCCATAGTAAATAGATGAAACCCACTAGCATGAGAGGAGTTGTTTGAGCCCTGATGTGCCTACTCATTCATGCTTGTTTGTCATGTCTGCTATGCTTAGAGTTGTGTCGGGTCTGATTCATCGGGGATGAATTGGAATGTTGTGAACATGTCCTACTGTGTGTGAGCTAAGTGTGTGAACACAATTTGGTAAAGGTAGCGGTGGGAGGCCATGTAGGAGTACATGGTGGGTTGTCTCATTGAAGCCGTCCTCAGGAACTGAGTTCTGTGTTTGTGATCCATGAAACAACTACTACCATGCATTGGGCCCTGAAATATGACCCTGCTCGAATTCTTAACCACCCTAGTCCTCTGTCCAGGAGCTGCAAGTAATTTCTGGTGTTTGTAGTTGCTGGAGGCCGTGCGCAGTGTCGACCAGAGGGGTGGGCTATGATGCGGTAGGCACGTGGCCGGGTATGCCAGGCACCCGTTTGCTGTCGTGGAACCCTGTACACATCGTTCGGGGCCATATGTGGAAACCTCGGCCGGAATCCATATGGATGGAACCTGAATAGGCGATAAACTTGGACTAGAGACTTGAGTGTTTAGGTAGGTCATGGTCTACACCCACGTCGGCTTTCGCTTGAAGTCTGCTGAGCACATGTCGTGTGCAGACGCTAAGTGGTGGAAACATGTATGAAGAAGTACACCCCTGCAGGTTATAAATGATCTATTTGAATAGCCGCGTCCGCAGTAAAGGACCTCTGGGTTGCCTATACAGTTCATAGACAAGTGAAAGTGGATACTCTAAAATGCGCAAGATAAGTGTGAGTGCTATGGATGGCGGTCTCGTAGGGAGACAGGAGCGGATCCATAGTGGTGTATTGATATGGTGAATATGTGGACTCGTGTGCGCCACCTCAAAAGAGTTACCTGCAGTCGTAGTTCAGGATAGCCACCGAGTCAAAACTCGCTTGCTGTAGTTAAACTCCACCACCCCCTTTGTTGATAATGTTGCATATGTAGTTAGTTCTGATGTAAGTCTTGTTGGAGATATGCCCTAGAGGCAATCATGTATGATGACATTTCCTATGTGTTTATGAATAAAGATAGTCCTTGGACATTATCAATTAGGTGTATTAGCAAGTACGTGACTTGTTTGTGGGACTATGCATTATATGATGACTGTCCTAAAAGGTCCCTAGTCGAAAGGGATGTGTGGACGCACAGCCGACTAGACTAGCATATGACACGGTCAATGGCTTGGTCTCACTAGCCATGGAGAATTGGATGCTAACCGGATAATACGGACTTGGAAAGGTCTGGTCGGATTCGACGTAGTCGGATCCGAGTCGAGATAAGGTTTGAGTCGGACAGACCCAACTATGAGACGCAGCGATATGTCATCTGTGTGTCTCTAGTACAACATACGTTCTATGTCCTAAGACCTGAGCTGACGCATGTACTCGGGATGATGACAGACCTACTTTGGGCCGACCAAACGCTACTCCGTAACTGGATAGTTACAAAGGTAGATTTCAGGCTTGTCCAGACCCATGCTACGAGACATGGTCGAGCAAGATGGGATTTGCCCCTCCGATTAGGAGAGATATACTCTGGGCCCCTCGTGTGATCCGACCAGGATAAGCATGGCCATGCGACAAGGATTATGAGATAATCCGGATAGTGGTTGGCATCACTGGAACGAGAAAGAGGTCGGGCTAGCACAAGGATGACAGTCTCGCCTTGAGCCCGACAACATATATCGTGAGGCAAAGGGAACAGAAGTGTGACACGTTGTACAGGTTCGCCTAACCAGCTTCATAGTCTGCTTGGTGGTCGGCAGTGTCACACCCTAGCTAGTCATGCATTAGAGTGTTGCATCATGTTTATTCTTTCATCAGAAACCTGAAATGGGGATGGCAGAACCCCCAGTCCCCTCTGAAACCAATTAGGGTTTACTAAAAACTTTTTCAATGAACCTGAAATGCCCTTCTAAAATGCCCACCATTTTTGTCTTGGTTCAGAACCTCTGCCAAAAGTGATGCACATTTTCCTAGGCCATCTTAGGGTTTTTGAATTAAATCATAAATATTTGAATTTGGGCATTTAAAATTATATAAAATATTTAAATGCTCAAATATCTCCAAACTAAAATGTTTCATGTTGGAAATAATCCAACTATGGACCAGGAGTAGTTTGGTGATTTTAGGAGTTGCCTAAGTATTTTTATTAATTCAACAAAGTTGCAGAAGTATTAAAAATACAGAAAACAGAGGAAAAATGGGAAAACTTACCTGGCGCCAGCACCCGGCCCACCTGCCGGCCCAGCCCAGCGCCGCTCCAACGAGCTGCTTGCCGGCCAGGCAGGCAGGCAGGTGCCCGACGGCGCCCGCGGCGCGCGCCACGCACCTGCTCACCGCCTCGCCGCTCCCCTCGCCCGGTGACGTCGTGGATCGACCTCCCTCTCTCCCCCGAACCCCCCAGACACCCCCTTCCCTCTCCAGCTCCTCCCCCTCGCGCCCCCCAGCCATGGCCGACGCTACCGCCGCCGTGCCTGCGTCGTAGCCGCGCTCCCCGCCGCCCGTGCGTCCTCTCATCGTGTCCAGGAGCTCCGCCGCTGTCCACTTCATCGAGCAAGCCGAGCCCCGAGCGCTCGCAACGCCCGAGTCCACCGCAACGACCTCGCCCGAACCGCCGTCGCCGGAGATCCCCTTCAACGCCGTCGTCGCTCCGGTCCGTCCCCGGCCACACCAAGGGCTTCGTCGAACTCCCTGTGAGCTTAGCCATCTTCCCCTCCCTTCTTTTCTTGCTCCCGAGCCGTGTAGCGACCTCCCGGAGCTCAACCGCACCCACCGCCGTGGAGCTCGTCGCCGACGTGCTCCCGGTCATCCTCCGGCCACTCCACGGTGTCCATCTTGCTCACCGCGTCACGTAGCACCTAACTAGCCACTCCCCGCACCTCACCGATCCCCCTAGCGACAAGTTCGACTTTGGCCGAACTCCGGTGGCCGCCAAAGTCGTCGCCGGCGCCAACTCCGGCCACCCCGACCCCAACGGACTCCACCAAGAGCTGCGGCTCGTCCTCAGCTCCACTCCGGTGGTCTCCGCGACCCATTTGGTGGCCGAAACGGCCAAAACCACTTCCGCCGCCGCGTCGGGCTCGCCGGCGGCTAAACGCCGGTGCAGCCGACCCGGGTTTGACCACGGGTGGGCCCTGGTTAACTCCCCTGAGTCTATGACAGGTGGGGCCTAGCCCTGCTAACTAATTAGGATTAGTTTAAATTAGTTTTAGTTTAATTAATCCCACTGACACGCGGGACCCACTGTCAGGTTTGACCCGGACGTGTCCCGTTGACCTGCTGACGTCACACTGACGTCAGGCTGACGCAATAATTGATTTTCTGGATTTAATCTAATATAGGAAATTCCAGAATATAGTTTAAACTTCAAAAATTCATAACTTTTATTCTGTAACTCCAAATTAGACAAATTATATATGAAAAATGATCAGAAAAATCCAATCTATCCATCTGTACCATTTTCATGCATGATTAAACAAGTTAACCTGATGTTTAATGCAGAACAAGGAAAAACACTTTAAAGGGCCATGTTTGAATTTGAAATTTGAATCTTTGATTCAAATTGGTTCAAACCCTTCTGGTCTTAGTTGCATTAGCCCAACACACTCATATTGCCATGTTTCATGCATGCATCATATTGTTGCACATTGTTTGGTGATGGTTGTGTATCGGTGTTCTTTGCGGCAGGTTCTACCTCCGAGGAGTACCGTGATTACCCTAACGAAGAACCGTATCAGTGCATCGAACCATCAGGCAAGCAACCAACCATTTGATCATATCGATACAATCCCATGTTCTCGCTCCTGCTCTCTTTTACTGCATTAAGACAACGCGTTTCAAACTGCTGTGTGCTACGGTAGTTGAACGCACTTCCTCTGCATGACCTGTCATTGCCACAGTAACTAGATGAAACCCACTAGCATGTGTAGGAGTTGATTGAGCCATATGTATGTGTTGTTCCTACCTTGCTATGCCTGCTATGCTTAGAGTCGTGTCAGGTCTGGTTCATCTGGGTGATGGGCTAGAGTGAAATGATTATGTCGGTAATGAGAGTGGTGTGGTGAACACGATTTGGTAAAGGTATCGATGAGAGGCCATGTAGGAGTACATGGTGGGTTGTTTCATTGAAGCCGACCTTAAGCACTGAGATCTGTATGTGTGATTTAAGATACAGCTACTACCATGCATTGGGCCCTGAAATATGACCCCGCTCGACTTCTTATTCACCCTAGCTCTCTGTCCAGGAGTTGCAAGTAGTTTCTGGTGTTTGTAGCCTACTGGAGGCCGTGGACAGCGCTGACCGTAGGGGTGGGCTGTGATGCGGTAGGTACGTGGCCGGGTGTACCGAATACCCGTTAGGTATCTCGGGAACCCTGTTCACATTGTTCGGGGCCGTATGGGAAACCTCGGCCGGACTCCCTGTGGATGGAACCTGGATAGGCGATAAACCTGGACTAGAGACTTAGGTGTTTAGGTAGGTCGTGGTCTACACCCACGTCGGCTTTCGCTTGAAGTCTGCCGAGCACATGTCGTGTGCAGACGCTAAGTGGTGGAAACATGTATGAAGAAGTACACCCCTGCAGGGTTATCATGATCTATTCGAATAGCCGCGTCCGCGGTAAAGGACTACTTGGTTGCCTATACAGTTCATAGACAAGTAAATGGAAACTACTAAAAGCCTCAAGATAAGTGTGAGTGCCGAGGATGGCTCTTCCGTAGGAAGGCGGAGGTGGATCCTCGGTAGTGTATTGAAGTGGTGAGTAGTGGACTCGTGTACGCAAAACCATTTCAAGTTGGAGTCTCGTAGGATAGCCTAGCCAAGAGTCAAAGCTGGCTTGCTGCAATAACTCCACCAACCCTTCTTGATAATGTGCATGTATGTAGGATCTGATGTAAGTCTTGCTGAGTACCTTTGTACTCATGTTGCTATAATTTACATTTTTACAGAAGACACTGCAACCCCTTCTGATGGGTTCTTCGTAGACGTTGACATCAATGAGTAGGCTAAGGCCCAGGTGGTGATCCTGAGCTTGTGAAGGACCACGTAGTATAGCTAGGCTTTCCAAGCCTCTTTTATTTTACTAGTTGTCTGTACCCAGACAAGCTACTTCCGCTGCTGGTTTGTATGACTGTATGACTTGAATGCTGGGTCGTGTGACCCGTACCTATGTGTATGTTATGTATGGCTCTCTGAGCCTTAAATAAAGTACTTGTGTCGTAGAGTCATGTTGTGATGCCTTGTTGTATTTGCATATATCGAGCATATTGTGTGTATGATTGAAATGCTTGGTATGTGTGGGATCTGACTATCTAGTTGTTTATCCTTAGTAGCCTCTCTTACCGGGAAATGTCTCCTAGTGTTACCACTGAGCCATGGTAGCTTGCTACTGCTCTGGAACACTTAGGCTGGCCGGCATGTGTCCTTCTTCGTTCCTGTGTCTGTCCCTTCGGGGAAATGTCACGCATTGAGTACCGGAGTCCTGTTAGCCCGCTACAGCCCGGTTTACCGGAGTCCTGCTAGCCCAGTGCTACAGCCCAAACCCACTTGCTGATGACCGACACGTTCGTTGCTGGGTCATGGATGCCTGTCCCTGTAAGTCTGTGCCACTTTGGGTTTACGACTAGCCATGTCATCCCGGGCTCCTTATCATATGGGTGCTAGCGACACTATCATATACGTGTGCCAAAAGGCGCAAACGGTCCCGGGCAAAGGTAAGGCGACACCCGTGGAATACCGTGCGTGAGGCCGCAAAGTGATATGAGGTGTTACATGCTAGACCTATGTGGCATCGAGTCGGGGTCCTGACAGGCAGGCCTTGCTAGAGGCCGCTACCAACCATGCAGGTTGGAGGTGATCCGAACTGCGACCAAGCTGACTTGAACCTAAGGGGTCGCGCGCTTAAGGGAAGGAACCTACAAGGTCGGATCCGAGCACACTGGTCAGATGTGATCCGAGCTGTATTCGGATTGTGGACGAGTAGACATGTGGGCTTTAGGGTCCATGCGAGGCCCAAGTGTTGAGCCTGCAACGCACGCCTATATAAAGTGGAGGTGTGGCACACTCATGCGGTTGATTGCTTCGGCGTTTTCACTAGGGTTTGCATGTGTTGCGAATAGCCACCTCCACTCGCTGCCGATTGTGTGATCGGACCTAGCAGTCCGCTGCATGGTGTTCCTCCTGCACGTGCGGATACCATTAGAGGCGGAGCACTTGCCCCGCTCCGGCGAACTTGTATGTGGGATCGGACGACCGGCTGTTCAAGGGAGATCGAACAAGGAGGAGACGATCCACGCGAACGTGCTGCCCCAACTCTTCTTCCACTGCACGGCACTGCACGTCTAGTGGTAACGAACTGTGATCCATCTCCCGTAGCATGTTCCTATTGTTCTACGCGTAGGAATTTTAATTTGCAGTCGACGTACCCTACCGTAGAACCCAACAAGTCTTGCTGGGTACATTTGTATTCACGTTTGCTTAATTTATGTTTTTGCAGAGAGACTTCACTCTTGCTAGTAGTTCCACTTGGACTTCGATGTTTAGCTTGCTACCTCAGCTACGATCTTGTGCCCTCGGCAGGATCTCGTAGATAGTCAGGCTTCTCAGCCTTTTTCATTTGTAGATGTCTGTAGTCAGACATGTTAAGCTTCTGTATGTGTTTTGACTTGTATGCTCTGAATGTTGGGTCATGGGACCCATGTTTGTAATATCTCGCTCTTCGGAGCCTATTGAATAAAATACTTGAGTTGTAGAGTCATGTTGTGACGCCATGTTGTATTTGCACATATCAAGCATATTGTGTGTATGTTATTGAAATGCTTGGTATGTGTGGGATCTGACTATCTAGTTGTTTATCCTTGGTAGCCTCTCTTACCGAGAAATGTCTCCTAGTGCTTCCACTGAGCCCTGGTAGCTTGCTACTGCTCCGGAACACTTAGGCTGGCCGGCATGTTTCCTTCCTTGTTCCTGTGTCTATCCCTTCGGGGAAATGTCACGCGGTGTCTACCGCAGTCCTTCTAGCCTGCTATAGCCCGGATTCTCTGGAGTCATGTTAGCCCAGCTGCAACAGCCCGGATTCACTCGCTGATGACCGACACGTTCGTTGCTCGGTCATGTATGTTTGTACCTGTAAGTTAGTGCCACTTTGGGTTTACGACTAGCCATGTCAGCCCGGGTTCTTTGTCATATGGAGGCTAGCGACACTATCATATACATGAGCCAAAAGGCACAAATGGTCCCGGGCCTGGTAAGGTGACACCCGTGGGGATACCGTGCATGAGTCCGCAAAGTGATATGAGGTGTTACATGCTAGATCGGTGTGGCATAGGATCGGGGTCCTGACACTTTGGAACGAGAGCCTGGAAGACTGCAGCAAAGTGGGACTGAACCCTTTCTGCAAACTTAACCCACCACCAGATGTGAGTCTTTAAATCACTTGTTTTACCTTATCATTCAAATGTTCTATTAACTCAACTTTGATGACTTTCACAGGCTGAATCCGATTTTTGGAATAAAGAATATGGCCATGAAGCTGCCAAGAAAGCGAGGGCCAAAGTGAAAGCCACCAAGAGAGCCGCCAAGAAGAATAAGAAGAAATTAAGCGCTTCTGAGATGTTTGAACTGGACGAGAGCTCTGAGTCGGAGGTAGCCCCTGATTCCCTTGGCTCCTTTTTCAACTATCTTATTGACACTGATTATCATTAGGATGACACGGGGGCCAGTCAAGCGGTCGAAGAAGAGGTAACTAATATTTCCTCCGACTCAGCGGCTTTGCCAAGACAGAACATTCGACGGGTAACCCGGAAAGTAAGTTTTTCACAACCCTTAGCTCATTTGGATCCTCACTTTCTTTTGAAGCAACAGTAGCACGAGAACCGGTGACAAACACGGACTAGCGGAGGTGAAGAGTTATCCTCCGGCTTACCATATACTGCAACTCCACGGAAACGTCGAAACGAGGTCCTTCCATATTTAAAATATTTTTATCCTCTGGTGGGTCTCATTCGCCAGCCACTTAATTCTTCCGATCTAAACTATCAGTAGGCTTCTCGCTCCTCTTCCGGTGACTCATCACAGACCCAGCTGTCGGCTTTCAAAACTACCCCTGGGTAACAACAATTACTTATTATTTTCTTCCTCCTTGGGCTCTTATATTTGTACTGACCTCTCATAACCCATGAAGTGGAAAAGCAAAAACTAGCAAGAAAGCAAAGGTGATCAAGCCGGCTGAAGACCCCAAAGTCCATGAACCGGAGCAGCAAATTCCAGCGTCTGACGCCTCCGTGCAACAACTAGAAGAGCTTGTTCATGATGTTCCACCAGAAATTCCTGACCTTTCCAGTGACCAGACAAACATCAACCCTTTGAACACTGAATCATCAAGCCCAATTAAACCGTCAGGAACACATGCTGACGATGTTATGATCACTGGCACCGGCTTCAAAGAGCCGGGAAAACCTACTGTCTTGGCCAAGCACTCCGCCAGAAAAGAACTTATTGAAAAGCGAAAAGTGAGATTTGACATCGCCAAGTATTCTCAATTGAGCATTAGTGAAGTACTCTCTGGTTATCTCAACCAAGTGCATACCAGTCGCGACCTTGAAGTTGATATGGTGAAGCGGATGCATCAAAAATATGAGGTATGAATTCCTGCTTTAATAAGTTATGCATATCCTGTCAACCCCCAAGTCTACTGTGTATGATAGGATTGAATATGTTGTAGACTTAGAATAACCATGAGTATAAATAGCATCTTTGGTAGAATCCTTCAAAGTCCAGCTTTCACCATCCGAGAACCGGGTCTTTAACAATTAACATTGTATACATAGCCCACAAGGGCCGGTTTAATCAGCAAGAATGAACCAGTACTATTCACCATTGTTTATAAATGAAAGCTTACTTGTGTAGCCCCCATGAGCCGGTTGTGGTTGTTTACGGCACAACCGGGTCATCATAAAGTAGTAATGAAACCCGAGCAATATGCATTAGCCCCCAAGCGCCAAGTGCTCTTGCTTGCAAAGTGCTTGGGACTTGTTCATATGTGCCTTTGTATGAAGAATTTTCTGTACCCATTAGCCCCCAAGTGTCGAGCGTTGTTGCTTGCAAAAGGCTTGGGACATTATTTCTGTAGCCCAAATATGAACATAATTTCAAACCTGTGCATACATAGGACACCACTGCTAAACTTCAATCGCAATTAGGTGTTGTGAAAACCCGACTGGAGCACCAAGAATCTGAGACCCAGAAAGCCGACTCAAAATTCAAATTTAGTCTGGATGAAATAGAAAAACTGAAGACCAGTTTTGATGGCGAAAGAACCACCCGGGCTAAAGTGAAAACTGCTCTGACGCAGCGGGCTGAAAAAGTGGAAGCTGCTCTTCAAGAGGTGACCACTGAGCTTACTGGTTTAAAACACCGTATATCCCAGATGGTGTCTGCTATCTTCAGTAAGTATCATTGCTAGCATCATAACCGAGTCTTACCTTTCATGGCATAAACTATCTCTGATCAATCGGCAATTGTTACACAGGTCCTAGAAGCAGAAATCTTGGTCAAGAGATGCTTGTGAAGCTCAAAGTCGTATATACGCTCGTTGAAAAGCTATATACTGGAACTCAACACGCACTAGCCACGATTTATCCAACTAACCAAGCACTCACTCTGTTGAGTGACGTCTTGAAAAAACTTTCTGTTCTGCTTGCTAGGATTGAAGAGATAAAATGGTCATCTGCAAGAGCCGATGCCGTGACAGCATTAAGACAGGCTAAAGCATGGCAAGCAGAGCTAGAGCCGACCGAGCTAGCTACTTGGTATCCAAGCTTGAAAGAATATGGCACGCCCTTTGACAAGAAAGGCTTTGCTGCCTGCGTGAAGGAAATAAGTCCCCTGGCCAGTCTGTTTGCTGATGAGACGGATATTTCAAAATATCAAGCGGCTTATGATATGGAGAATCAGAAGATGCCCACGCCAGCTTATAAAGTAATGGATCTGATCCCTCCAATCTGTAAGCATACTTTCGCCCCTGAAGTTGATCCATCCGAACTTATAGATGATCTAGCTGAATTGCAAGCCTTGTGTGGCATCGACTGGTCATCACCAAACTTCCAGACAATGGAGAAGGACAAAGAACCGGAGAAGGATGATCCAGAAGCTTCAAACCGTCAAGGCCAAGAAGATTGATCTGCTGGGCGGTTCATATATTTGATCTTCTGAAAACACTTTGTCACTTTGGCTCACTGAGTCATGTAATAGGCTAGTGAAACTTTGATCTGCCGTGCCGTCATGCATGTTTTGTTTTGTGCAACACTGCTGATCCGCCAGTTTAAAAACCACCACTTTATGCTTATGATAGCGTCAACCAGATTTAGCATTATCCTGCACACAAACAGATCACAAGTACCGTGGCAGTTTACCGCATGGCGGGTCATAATACCCCATATAAAACCACTTGTGACTAAATAGTTCATGACCAGGGCCGGTTTAAACATAACCATATATAATCATAACAAAAATATCATGCCTTTGATATTTGATCACACTGCCGGTTTATCATACCAGTGTAGTAAGGGTAACAACCCAAAAGATTGAGCATATAAGGGGTAATATCCCAAAACTTATAGCACAATGCTTCCAATTATTTAATATCATCATACACTGGCGACTTATAGTCCAAAGCTAGCATGGGTTATCAAAAAACCACGGATATACTCAAAGATGAGCAATAGAAATTAAGGCTACATGGCCTAAATCGGTTTTTAAACCATATGTCAATATGGTACAAAGATGAACCCAAAAATGTTCGAATAAAAAGTAATAAAGCAGAAAAACAAGGCTTACATAGGCCGCCAAGCCTAAATCTCAAGTGCTTTCAAAGGGTCGCACAACCACTAAGTTAAACCTTCATGCAAACCTTATAAGCCGGGCCTCACATGACCAATCGTCGTTTTAACTTTGACAAGTTCAGGGCCTTATATAAGATTGACTGTCAAAAGTACGGCGGGTCATTCCAGCCAACCTGGTGGGAGCGGCAGACTTAAAAAAGGCAGGATAACCTGGGTTTTTAGGTGAATACACCTGGCTTCCAAGCCTGGCTTTTTGTCCTATTACTAAGGTCATAAAAACTCTTGTCCATTTAACAAAGATCCCCAAGTAACATTTTATTAAGGGCATACAAGCCAGATCAAGAGAGTAATCAAGGCTCTGCTCATTAAGCAGGTCGCCCCCAAATGATATCAAAGTAGGGTACTTATGTTTGAGTTGTTCTTTGCAACAGACTCTCTTTGGTCCCTTTATCCTGGGTAGCAAGCCCCCAAGTGTTTTGTAAGCATGGCGTATAAGCCGGATCAAAGGGTAATCATAGCTTCGCTCAATGAACAGGAAGCCCCCATGTGACCATATGAAGTGTCAATAAACACTCATTATTACAAGAAATGAAACGACAGAGGCCCTACTTTATCAGGGATGTCGGCTTTATTATATTCATCATAATATATACATTATCAAAATATGTACATCATAAGAGCCGGTGGCTCAGGTGTAATAAGTTCGAAGATGAGCAATATTCCATGGCCGGCGGGTCTCCTCCTCCGACGTGCATGAGTCCTTGTGGCCTCGAACATCGATAAGGTAGTATGACCCATTGTTCGGATTCTTGCTGACCACAAAGGGCCAATCCCAAGGTGGGGATAGCTTGTGCATATCAGATTGATCCTGGATAAGCTGGAGCACCAAGTCGCCTTCTTGAAAGGTTCTGGTTTTAACCCGGCAGCTATGATAACGGCGTAAATCTTGCTGGTAAATCACCGAACGAGCCGCCGCGCGGTCACGCTCATCATCTAACAGGTCAAGTGCATCCTGACGTGCTTTTTCATTGTCAGCTTCAACATAAGCCGCTACGTGGGGCGAGTCGTGACGCATGTCACTAGGGAGAACCGCCTCTGCTTCGTAAACCATGAAGAAAGGCGTGTAACCTGTAGATCTATTGGGGGTAGTATTGATACTCCATAACACGGAGGGGAACTCCTCCACCCAACAACCTGGCGTCCTCTGCAAAGGAACCATAAGTCGGGGCTTGATGCCTCTCAAAATTTCTTGATTGGCTCTCTCAGCTTGACCATTGGATTGGGGTGAGCCATTGATGATACATCAAGTCGAATATGCTCACGTTGACAAAACTCTTTCATAGCTCCCTTGGACAGATTAGTGCCATTATCAGTTATAATGCTGTGGGGGAAACCAAAGCGTAAAATCACCTTTTTAATGAACTGAATTGTTGTTGCCGCGTCACACTTACTGACAGGCTCTGCTTCAACCCACTTTGTGAATTTGTCAACTCCCACCAAAAGGTGGGTCTTTTTATCCTTGGACCTTTTGAAAGGCCCAACTATATCAAGCCCCCAGACTGCAAACGACCAAGTAATTGGAATCATCCTCAATTCTTGAGCCGGCACGTGAGCTCGTCGTGAAAATTTCTGACAACCCTCACATTTACTGACCAAATCCTCTGCATCAGCATGAGCCGTCAACCAATAAAATCCATGACGAAAAGCTTTAGCCACGAGAGACTTAGAGCCGACATGATGACCACAATCTCCTTCATGAATCTCGCGAAGAATTTCATGGTCCTCTTCAGGAGAAACGCAATGTTGAAACGCCCGAGTAACATTGCAATGGTGTAACTCTCCGTTGACAATTGTCATCGACTTAGACCGTCGGGTTATCTTCTAGCCAAGGTTTCATCCTCAGGTAACTTGCCCTGGGTCATATAAGCCAAATATGGAACTGTCCAATCAGGAATAGCGTGAAGAGCCGCCACCAATTGCACCTCCGGGTCAGGAATAACAAGATCTTCTTTTGTGGGCAATTTGACTAAAGGGCTATGCGGAATATCCAGGAAAGTGTTAGGTGGCACCGGCTTACGCTAGGACCCTAACGGGCTCAAAGCATCAGCCGCCTCATTCTTCCTACGATCAACATGTTCAACTTGATAACCCTTGAAATGACCAGCAATAACATCAACCTCGCGTTGATAACCCGTCATGAGTGGATCTTTAGAATCCCAAGTGCCTGAAACTTGTTGAGCCACCAAATCTGAGTCGCCGAAACATCTCACCCGGCTTAAATTAATCTCATTAGCCATCTGAAGACCATGGAGCAAGGCTTCGTACTCAGCTGCATTGTTAGTACAAGGGAACATCAACCTTAAGACATAATAGAATTTATCACCTCATGGGGAAGTCAAGACAACTCCAGCCCCCAAGCCCTCCAATTGCCTGGACCCATAAAAATGAATAGTCCAATATGTCTTATCTGACTTGTCCTCAGGCATCTGCAGCTCTATCCAGTCATTGATGAAATCCACGAGTGCTTGGTTGATGGCCGTGCGAGGCATATATTTCAAACCATGAGGTCCAAGCTTAATGGCCCACTTGGCTACTTTACCCGTGGCTTCTCTGTTTTGAATAATATCCCCTAAAGGAGCAGAACTAACCACAGTGATAGGATGACCGAAGAAATATTGCTTGAGCTTTCGACTAGCTATGAACACCCCATAGACAAGCTTCTGCTAGTGCGGATATCTCTGCTTGGACTCAATAAGCACTTCCCTGATGTAGTAAACCGGCTGGTGAACCGGATATTCCTTGCTGGCTTCCTTCCGTTCCACCACAATAGCTACGCTGACAGCCCGGGCATTAGCAGCCACATATAACAACAACGGCTCATTATCAATAGGAGCAGCAAGGACTGGCGGCTCAGCCAGTTGTTTCTTCAAGGCTTCAAACGCTTCATTAGCAGCATCACTTGAGACAAAATTATCTGTCTTTTTCATCATCTGATATAGAGGGATAACCTTCTCTCCTAGTCGGCTTATGAACTGGCTTAAGGCTGCAAACGACCTGCCAGACGTTGAACATCATTGACACACGCCGGCTTAGCCAGGGAAGTAATAGCCTTAATTTTTTCCGGGTTAGCTTCAATACCCTGTTCAGAAACCAGAAAGCCCAAAAGCTTGCCTGCTGGCACACCAAAAACGCACTTGGTTGGGTTAAGCATCATCTTGTAGACCCAGAGATTGTCAAAGGTCTCCTTCAAATCATCTATCAAAGTTTCCTTCTTTCTGGATTTCACCACAATATCATCCACATAAGCATGAACATTGCGCCCAATCTGATCATGAAGACAATTCTGCACACAACACTGGTAAGTCGCCTGGGCACTATTGAGCCCGAAAGGCATAGACACATAGCAGAAGGCTCCAAAAGGATTGATGAAAGATGTCTTCTCCAGGTCCTTAACTGCCATCTTGATCTGATGATAACCAGAGTAAGCATCCAAAAAGCTCAAACACTCACAACCCACCGTAGCATCAATAATTTGATCAATACGAGGGAGAGTAAAAGGACCAGCCGGACAAGCCTTGTTTTAGTCCGTGTAGTCTACACACATACGCCAAGTGACATTCTTATTAGGCACCAGCTCCGGGTTAGCCAACCACTCAGGATGAAAGACTTCAACAATGAACCCAGCCGCCAAGAGCCGGGCCACTTCTTCACCAATGGCCTTACGCCTCTCCTCATTGAAGCAACGAAGGAATTGCTTGACCGGCTTAAACCTTGGATCAACATTAACAGTGTGCTTAGCGAGTTCCCTCGGTACACCTGGCATATCAGAAGGTTTCCATGCAAAGATGTCCCGGTTCTCACGGATGACCTCGATGAGCGTGCTTTCCTATTTTGGATCCAGGTTAGCATTGATACTGAACTGCTTGGATGAATCGCCAGGAACGAAGTCAACTAGCTTAGTGTCATCCGCCGACTTAAACTTCAATACCGGATCATGCTCTGTAGTTGGCTTTTTCAAAGATGTCATATCCGCCGGGTCAACATTCTCTTTGTAGAACTTCAATTCCTCTGTTGCGCAAACAGACTCAACATAAGCAGCGTCACCTTCTACACACTTGATGACCCACAAGTGTAGGGGATCTATCGTAGTCCTTTCGATAAGTAAGAGTGTCGAACCCAACGAGGAGCAGAAGGAAATGATAAGTGGTTTTCAGTAAGGTTTTCTCTGCAAGCACTGAAATTATAGGTAACAGATAGTTTTGTGATAAGATAAATAGTAACAAGTAACAAGTAAATAAAGTGCAGAAAGGTGGCCCAGTCCTTTATGTAGCAAAGGATAAGCCTGGACAATTTCTGATAATGAGAAAGGAGCTCCCGAGGACACATGAGAATTATCGTCAAGCTAGTTTTCATCACGTTCATATGATTCGCGTTCGGTACTTTGATAATTTGATATGTGGGTGGACCGGTGCTTGGGTACTGCCCTAACTTGGACAAGCATCCCACTTAAGATTAACCACTATTTTAAGCGTCCGCAACTACAAAAGAAGGTATTAAGGTAACCTAACCACAGCATTAAGCATATGGGTCCATATCAACCCCTAACGAAGCAACGCATAAACTAGGGTTTAAGCTTTTGTCACTCTAGCAACCCATCATCTACTTATTACTTCCCTATGCCTTCCTCTAGGCCCAAATAATGGTGACGTGTCATGTAGTCGATGTTCACATAACACCACTAGAGGAAAGAGAACATACATCTCATCAAAATATCGAACGGATACCAAATTCACATGACTACTAATAGCAAGACTTTACCCATGTCCTCAGGAACAAACATAACTACTCACAAAGCATATTCATGTTCATAATCAGAGGAGTAATAATATGCATAAAGGATCTGAACATATGATCTTCCACCAAGTAAACCAACTAGCATCAACTACAAGGAGTAATCAACACTACTAGCAACCCACAGGTACCAATTTGTGGTTTTGATACAAGATTGGATACAAGAGATGAACTAGGGTTTTGAGAGGAGATGGTGCTGGTGAAGATGTTGATGGATATTGACCCCCTCTCGATGAGAGGATCGTTGGTGATGACGTTGGTGATGATTTCCCCCTCCCGGAGGGAAGTGTCCCCAGCAGAACAGCTCCGCCAGAGCCCTAGATTGATTCCGCCAAGGTTCCGCCTCGTGGCGGCGGAGTTTCGTCCCGTAAGCTTGCCCACGATTTTTTCCAGGACAAAACCCTTCATATAGCAGAAGAAGGATGCCGGAGGCCCACCAGGGGGCCCAGGAGATAGGGGGCCGCGCCCTACAGGGGGGCGCCCTCCTGTCTCCTGGACAGGGTTTGGGCCCCCTGGCCTATTTCTTTCGCTCATAAATTCTTATTAAATCCAAAAGGTTGTTTCGTGGAGTTTCAGGACTTTTGGAGTTGTGCAGAATAGGTTTCCAATGTTTTCTCCTTTTCCAACCAGAATTCCAGCTGCCGACATTCCCCCTCTTCATGGTAAACCTTGTAAAATAAGAGAGAATAGCCATAAGTATTGAGATATAATGTGTAATAGCAGCCCATAATGCAATAAATATTGATATAAAAGCACGATGCAAAATGGACGTATCAAGCAGGCATTGATGCAATCCGGTGAGTGCAGGCTAGTTGAGACCCGGTGCACCCAATGGGTTGTTGACTCGCCCTCTTCTTGGACACAGGCGTCCAAATCCACAATTGACATAGGCTGCTTGCACGTATCTTTAAAATCTGAATAAACCGGGCTTTTAACTCGGCCCATGACCCAATGGAGTTGGCAGGTATCCCTTTCAACCAAGTACGGGTCGTCCCATCCAACATCTTGGTGAAATACTTAGCACACGCAGCATTGCTAACATCTAGCAGTTCCATGGCCATCTCATAACTCTCAACCCATGCTTCAGGGGGTAAGTCAGCTGTGTAGTTAGGCACCTTGCGAGGACCCTTGAAATCCTTAGGCAAATGATCATTACATCGAGCCGACACTAAACATGGCACACCCAAAGTTCTGAAGGTCACGCCTGTCTCCACCGAAGTTGTCGGATGAGCCGCGTACTGAGCCTCTAGCTCAGCCTCCCGACGCGCTCTACCCTAATCCACCACATTCTGAGCATTAGCTCCACCACACGTCGGGTCATGTCCAAGGGGCGGGTTGCGGTATCGTCCACTACTTGACACAGCTGGCTCATCAATATGCCTGCTATAACTTTTTCTTGGACGTGGCATGCAGTGGATACGGTCCCGACTGTATGAATAAGCCACCTGTTGAGCCACAACCATCTGGAGTAGTTCCCCGGCTTGTCGTATTTCCATCGCTGCCGGTGATTCGCCTTCAACCGGTAGAGCCGCCAGCCATGTCGCCACAGCAATCATGTTATCCAAAGGATTAGAATAATGACCCGGTGGTGTCAGTACATACTGAGGCAGAGTAGTATTAAGACAGGGCGGCTCCGTCATGCGTGGCTGAGCCGGCGCTCCAGCCCCAGGTGCTTCAACCCGATTTATCTCCGGTTGGTTACTGGTCCCCGCTCTAGGCGTGCTAAAGAGGTTTCTCGCCTCGTAAAGTGAAGGTAAACGACTCAGATGCCTCCTCCTCATGACTTCATTTGAAGCGTTTTGATCCATCGTGAGCCGGAAAGAATCTGACTAAATCCGCTTTACCTGAGCGTCTAAAGCAGCCTGCTCAGTGGCCATCCCGACGTTCTTTGCGTTCAGCTCCTCCTTGGCCTGCGCTATCTCATCACGCAATTTTGCAACCTCCGCATTGTGATGAACTTGATTTGTCGGGTTAACCTCCGTTGGTAACAATGTTGTCAGATTATCCAGCAAGTCAGTCAAGACTTGAGCCGGCAGGCGCACAGGGCCTCCTGCCCCGGCTGCCGTTGCCGTTGCTGACCCGGAGATCATTGTTGCCGCAGTCGAAGAATTCTGCACTGGCTGTGTACCGGCCATGAAAATCGCGACCCTATTTGGCAGCTCATAGGAGTCTGGAATACTGTCGCCATCGGAATAGCCCCCAAGACGGCCATCTTGCAGCTGGTACGGCGAATCAGTCTCACCAGTGGACGACTCACCATCAAAGTAGACGACTGTCTCACCACCAGACACAGATCTATCCTCGGATTCCGCCCCATGGATGAATCCCACAAAAGCACACTTCACGGCAGGCTGAACTCAGGCGGGGCGCGCATGCTAAGCTGTCTCGATGATGTCGGTGCAGATGTCCGGCTCAGGGCCCGGTTCGCTGATCTTGCCGATGAAGACGTGGATTCCGCCGAAGGGGATGCGGTACCCGTACTCAATTGAGCCGGCCTCGGGGCCCCAGCCTGCATTGTCGATGTAGAGCTTTCCATGACGACGCTTGGTCATCTGGCCCACAGTGTATCTGTTGATCCCTTCAAAGCTGCCCTTCAAGAACTCGAAACCACCGTGCGCTGGCCCCATGGTGGGCGCCAACTATCGTGGAATTGTCACGGCAGATGTCCTAGTGTGAGGAGTTAGTCGTGGAGCCATCGCAACTAGGTTAGCTTAAAGGGGTTAAACGGGACAAAGGACACATGGAGTTTATACTGGTTCGGCCCCTTGCGGTGAAGGTAAAGGCCTAATCCAGTTTGAGGTGGTATTGCTTATGTTTCGATTACCAGGGAGCGAATCCGCTTGACCTAGCTTTCGATCTCTTGTTTTCTTGCCCTAAATCGCCGCCGGGTCGTCCCTTTATATACACAGGTTGACGCCCAGCGGCTCATGGAGTCCCGATCGGCTCATAAATAACGTGTCTGGCTCGGTCACTAATTATACTTGCCTTACAATATAAGCCATACACATATGGCGGTTTACCCCTATGGGCCTTAAGTCTCCTTTGGGCTTTGGGCCCTTAGCAAGTCTGCTTCATGAACCGCCATCTTCAACATCTTCATGGGCTTTGTATTGATGAACCGCCATTGGTATAACCCGGCCCCTCCTGGGCGGGTCATACCCAATAGCTATATCCCCAACAGCGTTGAATGAATCGCTCGGGTTCAGTTGACAACCAAGGGATCAATAGCTCGAGTTCAGTAACATGCGATCGCTCGGCTACAGTTAGCCAACGCCTTGAACATACACGCGTACACGAGAGAAATGCGGAAACCTCCATGCATCTCTCGGCCCCGACCACCCACCATAACCGGGAACTCCCTGATATTTTTCTCGCCCTTGCTTCTACCATGTTTTTTTCCGTCATGGACGGCCCAAAGAATGTCATGCAGCTGCGTCTTCGGCCCGCCCAGGACAAAAAGGCCATTTTCTGTCATGATTTTTCGTCATAGAAGTAGGAGCCCACCATCTATGATGATATCGAGTTTTGTCATAATTACCGTCATAGAAGTGTCATAATCATGACAGGAAAAAAATTCATTCGGCCCAAAATGTCACGAATGTGTCTTTTTTTGTAGTGATAGTATGCCATGATCATGTAACCATAATAAACGCAACCATAAGCATCATCGAAATGGAACGGATCAACATCATATGATCACTAGGCATGCACTACTAATCACCTTGAGGCACTGGTTTTAATTTCATCATTTTTAGTTATCACAAGAGCATGATGAATATATGAAGAATAAAGCATTATATGAAAATAACTCCGGTCACTTTCCAACCATAGTCATGCTATCAAGTATAACTATTGCATCCATCTAGTTCTTGCCATCAAGTAATACAGCAAGCTAATCATATCAAACAAGACAAGTGAAATAACTTGAGCAAAGTTATTTAATTGATTTAAATGCATGAAAATAATTCATTTTCAAGTTTGAAAAACCATAGATATTGAAATGACACCATGCAAATATTTGTGTGGCTTGCCTTAGCACAGAGGAGGGTCACACTCCTCATGGTTCTCCTCTAGGCAAGCTTCTCTTTCTGAAAATATTTAAAAACAATAAAACAAAATATCAACACTCACTCTGAAAATTACCAGAAATTCTAGGCAGCAAGAAAAAATCTGAAATTTTGTGTGCTGCTAGAATATTTAACTACAAACACAATGCGAAAAGAATCAACTCATTTGGATTTATGGTTTAAAAGTTAGAGCTGGTCAAAGTTTCTGGTCAAATGAGCTAAATATAAATAAAAAGGAAAAACCAGAGGGAGGTGGCGTCGAAGGTGGAAAGCCGCGGGGCGCCACCACTTATACCGCTTCGGGGGCAGCTGAGTGGCTGACAGTGGGCCCATGCTGTCAGTTTTGAAGAGAGAGAGAAAGAGAGAGAGAGAGAGAGAGAGAGAGAGAGAGAGAGAGAGAGAAACAGATGAGGGGCGGTGCTTCGCCGGTGTTTCACCACGAGGAGAGGCCAACCACTGATCTGAGAGGGAGGAGTGGATGCGCAAGACTACAGCGAGTCTACACATACCCGAACGCGAGAGGTGGTTGGAGCTGCTCGAAAATAGCGTCTCCAATGGTGGCTGCAGTCGGAGTTCGCCGGAGATGAAGAAGATGGTGAGGTTAGGCGATTCCAGGGGCTCCAACAGGGTCGATTAGCTCCAATGGATCACTATGGATGCGCCGGAGTGGTCGGTCGAGCTCGAGAGGCTTTGGAGGGGTGGGGAGCAGCAGGATGGGATCGCTGGCGAGCTCGGGTCAGGGACGGTGGCCAGAGGCCTACCCGGCCGGGGCAGTGGTGAGGAGCTCAGAGAGGCGAGGGAGGTGGCTATTTATAGGCAGAGGGGAGGAGGGGATCGGGCTCCGCTGGAGGGCTCTGGAGACGACGCACGACGACAAAGAGTGCCAGTGAGAGGGGAAGAAGACGTCGTGGCTCACGCGGCCACTTTGGGAGAGCAGCGACGAGCACATTACGCGGGTGGCGAGGAGCACAGGGGCACGGGCGCAGTGTACGCTTGGCTCCGTCGTGCCCATGCTCGCTGCGGCAAGCTCTGGCATTGGCGAGCGCCAGGAGGGAGTTAATGGCTTTGGGACGAGGATGATGGCATGGTTTGGCAAGCTGCGGCGAGTGTGGAAGCGAGCACGAGCACTACAGAGACGTCGGCGGTATCCAGAGCGCGCCGACAAGCTGCCTGGCATCATGCACATGCGTGGTCACCGCGTGAACTCTGGCATCACACCACGCATCGCATTAAAATCATGTCTGGCGTGAAGTCCTTGCTACATTGGGTTGATCCAAGCTCTTGAGTTGGGCACAAGTCGACCAGGGGTGACTGTGGACTCTTGGCAAGTTTCTGGACAGAAACTTTGGAGGTTAATACAGAAAAATCTAGTTGGAGTTAGGAGCTCATTTTTTGTGGTTAAGAGTTTCTTAGGAGGGTAATGAAGTCCTAAAAGTTTCAGCTTCAAAGGATCAAGGAATAATGCACTTCCTTTGGAAAGTGCATTTTCTAGCTAGAACAGAAAATATTTTTTGCAGCAAAAATATTCCACATAACCATGAAATATTTTTGTACATGGAGGTGTGCTAAGGTCTAAAGAATATTCAGGAATTTTCTCAGATTTTTGTGAGCAAGAAAAATGAGGGTTGCTTTGGAGCATATGTGACTGAAGTGTGATTAGAGAGATAAAATTAATATTTTTTATTTAAGAAAAATATTCCTATGACCATATTTGGGTATATCAGAGAGGAAATGATGGGTTTGAGAGGGAGATGAGTCACTTGGGAGAAAATCAAGGGTATGCCCAAGTGGTTTAGTCCATTTGAGTTGATTCAAAAACACAAATTCAAATAACAAGGGAAATGAAATCCAGAAAGAAAAAGGGGCAAAAACTAGGGTGCCACACCATTGCACTCTGTTTCATTGCGCGCAGGGCAATCCAGGCCACCTCCAGTGGGGCGCGACCAGGCCGTGCCGCAATGCTGAACTGGACGTCTGACAAAGCTGTGGGTGTGTAACATCCCCAGTATCACACTATAGTGATCACCCTTAGTTAATGCCATGTCAGTAGGTTTAACAGTGCCTAATCATCATTTGCATCATATTGCATTTCAAACTCCTAATTCAAACTTCAATTAAATTCAAACTAGAAAATGAAAGTTGTTCAAATCAGAAACTAAAATGTTCATTAAATGGCAAATAATTCATAGGAAGTTATAAAATTGTAACCAACATTATATGGATTAATTAAGTGACTCTAACAACCTAGAACACTGGCTAACAGCAACATTTAATAACCTTTTAATAAATCTACATTTAATATGAAATAGTATTTTACCCAAACTAGTTTTTGCTGCCAGGATATATTGCACTGCAATTTATGAGCTAGTTCACATATTATATAAAAATCATTTAGGTGCCCAACATTTTGCAAGCAGAATAGAAAAATAAAAAATAATAAAAAAGGGGCCAAAGCCCTACCACCCTGGGCCTCGGCCCATCCCAGCAGGTCGGCCCACCTACCTTCCCATGGTCATCTCCCTCCTCTTTCTCTGTTCACCCGACTGGGCGCAGAGGGCGCCACCCGACCACCTCGACGGCCGCGTCGATGAGAGGATAAGAATGTCGCCACTGCCTCCCTTGTCACCATCCTCATCCATTCGCCCCTCTCTCGCTTGCTCACTTTCCCCCTCTCTCACGTGTCGTCGTCGTTCGTCGTCGATCCCGCGGCCACCGGTGTCCATTCGCGACTCTGCCGTGTCCGTCATCTCCGCCCCATTCGACCACGTTGTCCATCGCCCGCTGTTTTGCTCGGAGAGGACCGCACGGGAGGGATCGAGCTCGGCGCCGATCTCTCTGTCGCCAACGATCTCCAACGACCGCGGCCTCCCTCTGCGCTACCAATCACCCGAGGGGCCTCTGTGAGCATGTGCGATGAGCTCCACTTCCTCTCTCCTCTCCTTCCTTCCCTTGGCGTGCCCCTAGCCATAGCTGCCGCTGTGCCGTGTTCTAACCGCCACCGTCGCTGCCATTAGCAAACTCCCAAGCCCCTACAGCTCGAGCCAGTGGCTTTGGAGAGCTCCTGGAGTGCTGCTGCCGCTGCCTAGCTAGCTAGCTCATTCGCTGGCGCTCCGCATAGCCGGTTCTGCAAACCCCCTAACTCCGGCGCCGCCTTCGCCGATCGCCGTCGCCGTTTCCGGTCCAGCCGCCGCCGCAGATCGACGCGCGAGCGAGTGCTCGTTCGAACGCACTAGGCCGCGCGCCAAATGGCTGCATGAGGTCATTTTCTGGCGAGATCCGAGCCGCGCCGCCGCGTTTGGCATCGTCGACGTTGAGCCGCTGGCCAACGCCGACGTGGCATACCTGGGGCCCGCCCCTGGGTCATTGCCAGTGGGCCCCCTGGCCCCAGTTGACCACGTTGACCATGGTCAACTGTGCTGACTCGGCAACCCCAACCACTGACATGTGGGCCCCCATTTATAATTAGTCTAGTTGAACCGTTTTAATTAAAATCTAATTAGTTTAATCTAAATACTAACTCACATATGGGGCCCACACCCCTAATTAGTTCAATTAGGTTAGTTAGTCCACTCTTAACGCCTATGTCACTGACCAGTGGGTCCTACTGGACCCATAGGTCAGGTTTGACCTTGTCAGCCGACTAGTTGACTATTGACGTCATCCTTCGTCATGCTGATGTCATTTCTCTTTTTCTAAACAATTCTACTAATTCAAATAATTTTAGAAAATGTTTAAATCTTTAAAAACTCATATAAAACAAACCGTAGTTCAGATTGAAAAACTTTATACATTAAAGTTGCTCAGAACGACGAGACGAATCTGATCGTGACGACTGATTCCATGTCGAAACCCTCTACGTAGGTGAACTCATAACTCTTAGCCAGTTTTGGGTAGATAAATAGTGCATATGAACTAGTTAATAAATACAACCTTAAACCTAAAATAATTAATATGACTTAGACATATCTTTAGGCAACCCTGCATTGCACTGTAGCCTGGCATGCTCTGTGTTGCATCTATTTGCATTGTATTTGTTGTTTCTTCCCCCTCATCTCCCTGGTAGACCCCGAGACCGATGTTGCCCCTGTGATCGACTACGTCACCGACGACCCTTCTTCCTTTGTGGCTGAGCTTCCAGGCAAGCACCCCCCTTGATCACTCCGATATTGCCCATTCCATTATCTCTCATGCTTGCATTAGATTTTTCTACTGTTATTGTTTGCTCCTATTCGGATGCATAGCCTGTTTTTGCTACCTGCTTTTATACCTTACCTGCTTATTCTAAACTGTTACTTGGAAAGGCGGGTCGGCCCTGAGGGGTACTCGCGAGTGATGTGAAGACGGGCTGACCTGGATGGTACCCGAGAGTTGAATACGAGGCGTGGTCGGGCATTCTTAGCCCTTCCCGCAAGTCCCCGAGACGGGGAGACAGGGTGACATCTTTCGTGAGTCTCTGCTCGTGACTGCACTACCAAAACACTAACAGTATGGATATTTGATCCGAGGGGCCTCTGGCCTGATTGCACTAACCATCACACGGGAATAAGTATGGGCACTCTGCATCGTATGTATCAGTTGAAAGCTCACTAACGTCACCGATGGAGCGGCGCGCGTCGGGTTGGCTATGTAAGCACCTGCCTTATTTAAAGGAGGTTGCCAGGTCAGCTCACCGGCCGCCCTCGCAACACGCAAGATTGCAAAGGGTGATTGGCCCATGACCCATTCACATTTAGGATGTAGACTGGCGTGCTGGTGTCGGATATCGGGTTCCGGCAAAACCCTTAAGGTTTGAACTTTGGGGTGTGCATGAAGATCTCCTCCTACCGAATCTCGCTCTCAGCCTCACCGTGACCCCTAATGTAGATCGATGAACAACACAAGAGACACAAGATTTATACAGGTTTGGGCCACCATCGTGGTGTAATACCCTACTCCTGTGCATGGTGTGGTGGATTGCCTCTTGGGCTGATGAACAGTAGAGGGGAAGAACAGCCTCGCGAGGAGAGGTGTTCTTGTGCTTGGTGGTGTGCTTGAGGAGGAATCGATCCGTCCTCTCTATTGTGGTGGCCAGCTCTATTTATAGAGGCCCTGGTCCTCTTCCCAAATATTGAGCGGGAAGGGATCCAACAACGGCCAATTTGAAAGGGGACAACAAGTACAAGCTATCCAGACTAAAGGTGGTCTTTGCCTGCCAAAGGTGTTGGTGATGATGCCGTCTTGGGCTCCACGGTGACCTCCGTCCTGCCGCTCTGCTGGTCTTGGTCTCGTTGCACCGATATGGAAACCTTTTCCTGATGCCTCGGTGCTCCGGCCTGCTCTTGCCTCCTTTGCACCAAAGAGGAACCGAGGACACTGCGTAGGCTGGCTCCCGCCTGGTCTTGATCGTCATGGCTTGCGTCATGGGCACCTCGCGAGGTACCCCTTGCCTTGATCTCTCCGCCTCCTCGCGAGCCTGCCTGGTGAGGCCACTCCTGAGGAGGCCTTGTGTCATCCTCCCTGCGAGGCTTGGCCCCTCGCGAGGGTCTTGAGTGTTGGTTGATGAATACGGGCCGTACTGGGCCACTGGTTGAGCCAGGCTGTAGGCAGCAGGCAGGCAAGTCTAGGGACCCCCGTTCCCAGAACGCCGACAATAACCCCTGGGCCCAAGGCGTGCTCGGACTTGGCTTAGCAGCGAAGCCAAAGGGTAAGTGCGGAACACTGCGGGCCCCCACAGCCTGCGGCCTTGGTCGACGCGTTGCGATTGATTGGACGTGGGCGTCTCCGCTTCCCCATGCTGCCTCGGCAACTGCCCGATTTGACGAGTCCCTGCTGCATGCAAAAAGAGTCATCATTACCTGCGATCGTGGAGGTCGACGGTTGGCCTCCCCTGGGCTATAAATGAGGAGGGGCAATAGCCCCCGTTGCCCATCTCTTCTTGCTCTGCCTGCTTCTTCTTCCTCCTCGCTCCTGTCGCTCGCAGCGCCCCCATGGCGCCCGCGAAGAGGTTCTTGGCCGCGGAGAAGGGGAAGGATCGCCAGGAAGGGCCTGGCTCTCCTCCACCCAAGCGCGGCTGCGGTCGTCCTCGCAATCATCTCGCGACCCCTGACGTGGCTTCTCGTGGTCGCGGTGGTGTCCCTTCATGCGGCGGTGGCCGCCCAAGTCGAGGCAGCCCGGTTGGTGGGGGAAGGCGTGATGTGGCTGCGCGGCCTCCCCGACCATGCTTCCACGCGACGGAGGTGCTGCCGGAGTTCGTTGTGTGGTCGGACAACCCGGCCGGCAACTGGCTCCAGCTCCCTCGCTTCTTCACCGGTGAACTGCTGGCCGCTGTCCCTGGCGGGCTCTGGTTGCAGGCGGACGGCTGCTGCAGCAGGGCCTACTGGGTCGCGGTGGAGATCTTCGTCGCCAGCAATGTAGCCCTGACCCGGGGCTGGCAGACGTTTGCCCATGCGCGTGGTATGGGCAGGCGGTGCACCCTCCACTTTAAGTATGACAGCGACGCGACCCTCTACGTGAGGGTGTTCGGAGAAGATGGCTGCCACGCTGGGTGCTGCCATGAGGACGACGATGGCGACGAGGTGCTCGGCCTTGGCGACGGCCGTGACGAGGGCAAAGGCGAACCCGCTCTCGGTGGCGACCGCAGCTCGTCAAGCTTCAGCAGCTCCTCCTCCGGCGACAGCTCCTCCAGCGGTGGCCGCGATCAGCCACCACGCCTCCATGCCCGCTTCGAGGGCGGCAGCGGGTCGTCCCATTGCTGCGCTCTGGCGAAGCGCGAGGCGGAGTCTAATTGAGCTCAGGAGTACGATGCAGATCCCTCCTCGCGAGCTGTTGCAAGGAGAGCGCCGCTTTTATTTTGTTTTCCTCCTTTTCCTGCATCGAGTGAGAAGTATGGGGCCCCGTGGGGGCGAGCAACAAACTATGATCCCCTAATTATTGTACTGCATTTATTGTTTCCTGTACTGTGTTATGGTGTCATCGTTATGCGTCTGCGCGTAGGAACAACTTAGCTTGGGACGTTTGAAGTAGTTTTTGCCTTGCGAGGTGCCTTAAGAGCTGCAAAAAATCTGTTGGGAGAATCATTTCTGAACCTTGGTCGCGAGGGTTGCCGGCCATGGCCTGGCATTTTGTGTCGCCATGCCTGAGGGGCATGGACTGTGAGGGGTGCTCCCGCTGCGAACTCGAACAAGAGGGCCTCGCGAAAATAAGGAGAGTAAGGACTCACGAGGGCAACCACGCAGCACCCTCGTGAGGCTTACGAGAGAGAGAACGAGTTAGACAAAGAGTCAAAAACAGAAAATAGGGGCAGAAGATGCCAGGCAAAACCGGCAAAGAACACCAGAGGCAACTTTTAAACAAGGTTGAAACAAGGGAGAGCAAGCCAACTGCGGAAAGCAAATGAAAAGCCGCGTCCGGCACCTAGTCTAGTCTTCGACGTCTTCTCACTAGCACGGAGCTAAGTGTTGCCACTGGGCGTGGGAGGGAGCCCCCGTGGCCCAAGGGCGACACTCCGGAGACTCCGGGGCGTGTACAACCCCACTCATTATTACGTGAGAGTGTAACGGGCGGCGAGCTTCACAGGCACTGGGCCTTCTTCACAGGCACCAGGCCTTTCTTCGGGAGGCGAGCTTCACAGGCACCGGGCCTTCTTCACATGCACTCGGCCTTTCTTCGGGCGGCGAGCTTCACAGGCACCAGGCCTTCTTCACAGGCATTGGGCCTTTCTTCAGGGGTAAAACTTCCGGAGGTGCTGGATGTTCCAGGCGTTCGAGATGGGCACCCCTTCCTGGGTCTCCAGGCACGCTGCTCTAGGCCTGGAAACATGGACAACCTTGAACGGGCCCTCCCACATGGGCAAGAGCTTATGCAGCCCTTCCCTGGAGAGTACCCGCCTGAGTACGATGTCACCTACCTTGAGAGTCCTACGGCGGATGTTGGAATAGTGATACTGCCGTAGCGCCTACTGGTATCTTGCTGCCCGTAGTGTGGCTTCACGACGACGTTCCTCCCCCAGCACGAGGTCCATCCCCCGCATGGCGTCTTGCTGTGCCTCATCAAACACTAGGACCAGCGCGGAGCGACGCCTGACCTTGTGAGGGAGGGAGAACCGCTTCTGCTCCATAGAGGAGGAAGAACGGGGTCTCGCCAGTTGGCTTGGTGGCAGTAGTGCGGATGGACCACAGCATGGACTAGAGCTTGTCGTACCAGCCCCTGCCGCAGGCCCCCAGCTTGTTCTTGAAGGACCTGGTTTTGAGGCCCCTCGGGACCTCCGCGTTGCCGCGTTCGGCCTGACCGTTACTCCGGGGGTGTGCCACCAAAGCGTATCATATCTGCGTCCCAAGGTTACCACAATACGTTTTGAAGAGATTGCTGGTGAACTGCGAACCATTGTCGGTGATGATGCGGTTGGGGACCCCAAACCGGCTCACGAGGCCCTTGATGAACTTGACCGCAGAACCGGTTGGGATGGTGCGAACGGCTTCCACCTCTGCCCACTTGGCAAATTTGTTGATGGCGACGTAGAGGTAGCGGTAGCCCCTATGCACTCGAGGGAACGGGCCCAAGATATCCAACCCCCAGACCGCGAACGGCAAAGAGAGCGGAATGGTCTGCATGCCCTGAGCTGGATGATGGATCTGCTTGGTGTGAAATTGGCAGGCTTCGCAGGACGTCACCAGCTCGGTCGCGTCGTTGAGTGTCGTAGGCCAGTAGAACCCACTGCAGAACGCCTTGCCGACGAGGGTCCGTGATGATGAGTGGTATCCGCAGTCTCCATCGTGTATGTTGGCCACTAGATCCTTCCCCTGTTCCCTGGAGATGCAATGTAGGGAAACGTCATTTGGTCGCTCCTGGTATAACTCACCGTCTTGGATGCAGTATGTCGTGGCCTGCCGGGCCACACGTTCCGTGTCCTCCTCTTTCTCTGGCAGCGTCCCTTGCATCAGGTAGTCCTTGAATTCTGTGGTCTAGCATCCTTCCTGAGGCTCCAGTGCCAAGAGTAGGCGTGCTCCCGAGGTCGGGCCATAAGCCGGGGCTCCTGTGGCAGGTGGTTGGGGGAGCTCTTCCCGAGGCTGCGCCATGCTTGATAATGGTGGTACTGCCGACGGCTTGAAGAGTCGCTCCTCAAAAATGCCAGGTTCCTGAGGCAGTCGCCTGGATGCCCTCTTGGCGATGTCATCAGCCTCTTGGTTGGTGCTGCGGGGCACATGCTGTAGCTCCAGCCCCCAGAACTGCTTCTCCATCTTGCGTACTTCTGCAAGATATGCCCCCATGTGCTCATCCTTCGGCTCGTACACCTTGTTGGAGAAGTTGACGAGGAGTTGTGGATCGCCCTTGATGATGAGGCACTTCACTCCCAGTGCTACTGCAGCCTTCAGGCCTGCTATGAGGCCCTCATAGCTGCTATGTTGTTGGAGACTTTCTCGCCCTGCTGGAAACAGAGATGTACGGCATAATAGAGCTTGTCCTGAGTGGGGGATATAAGCACTGCACCAGCCCCCGCGCCCTGCCGCGAGAATGCTCCATCGAAGTACATGACCCAGCCATCTGGGCCTCACTTCCTGGGGAGAGATACCGATCCTCGCCCGCCTTGAGCCCTGGCGCCTCTGTCCATTCTGCCACAAAATCAGCAAGTGCGGCTCCCTTAATGACCCTGGTTGTGCTGAATTCCAACTAAAATGCTTGCAGCTTGATGTTCCATTCGGCGACCCTTCCAGCGGAGTTGGGGCTCCTGAGTACCCTTTCCAATGGGTAGCCTGAGACAACCTTGATGGGGTGACCTTGAAAGTAATGCCGCAGCTTATGTGAGGCCACCAAGAGCGCGAGTAAGAGCTTCTGGAGCATGGGGTATCATGCCCTTGCATCCCACAACACCATGTCGACGAAGTACATCGGATGCTTGACGAGGGTTGGTGTGTTGACGAAGCATGTGTCCTCCGGAGGTTGAGGCACCTCCTGATATGATGGAGCCCCCAGCACCCGGTCGCTTGGTGCGGCCTCTTCAACCCTAGGGGCATCTTCCTGCTGAGGCTGGTCTCCGGCTGCCGAGGTCGTGGTCCTCGTGAGGCCTTCTTGGTCTTGTGTCGCCATGGCTGTGGCCATGGCTGGGCGTGATGCGGCCTTAGCCTGGCATTCCTCCCGAACCGCCACCAGGGCTGCGCTGGCGGAGTAGGGAGTGGCGGCGGGTAGAGCACCAAGGACTCAAGAGGGCGCGGTGCCACCATCACCGGAGGGCTGGTCAGATATTTCTTGAGGTCTTGAAATGCTTGCTCGGCCTCCTGTGTCCACTCTTCATCGGCTTGAAGAATGGCAGGGCACACTCCCCCAGCTTGGAGATGAAGCGTCCTAACGCAGTCATGCGACCGGCGAGCTTCTGCATTTCTCTGAGGGTTTGTGATGGACTCATGTCTTCGATTGCCTTGACCTTCTCCGGGTTGGCCTCGATCCCCCTATGGGACACAAGGAAGCCCAGTAGCTTGCCAGAAGGGACGCCAAACACACACTTCTCCGGGTTAAGTCGCAGGTCCACCTGGCAGAGGCTCGTGAAGGTTTCCTCCAAATCCTGGATCAAGGTCCTTGCCTCCCGAGATTTCACCACGATGTTGTCGACGTAAGCCTCGGTGTTTTTCCTGAGCTAACGGCCTAAGGCGATGTGCATCAGCCGCTGGAAGGTCGCGCCCGCATTGCGCAATCCGAACGGCATGCAAGTGTAGCAGTACACTCCACATGGGGTCAGGAAGGATGTCTTCTCCACATCTTCCACCGCCATCTTGATTTGGTGATAACCCGAAAACGCATCCAGGAAACACAACAGGTCACGCTCGGCTATGGAGTCGACAATCTGGTCGATGCCGGGAGCGGGAACGAATCCTGAGGGCAGGCCTTGTTGAGGTTGGTGAAGTCAACACACATGCGCTCCTTTCCTCCCTTTTTGGCACGACAACGGGGTTTGCCAGCCATTCGGGGTAGCGAACCTCGCAAATAACACCTGCTGCCTCTAGCTTGCGGGTCTCCTGGAGGATGAAGGCCTGCTTCTCGGTGGACTGCCGCCTCGCCTTCTCCTTCACAGGGCGTACATTGGGGCACACATTCAGGTGATGCTCAATCACCTCCCTTGGGACCCCTGCTAGTTGCTTGGGTTCCCATGCGAACACCGCCTTGTTCGAGCGCAAAACCTTCAGCAGTGCCTCCTCCTGGTCGGGGTCGAGGTTGGCACATGTGGTGAAGGTGGCTCCCGAGGACCCGTCTTCCTCAACTGACACCTGCTTGGTCTCTACCTTGTCCTGAGTGAACATCTGCTTCTTCTTGGTCGGTGCAGCCCCCTTGACCTTCGTACAACCTTGTAAGTGAAAAAGAAGTTGCAGTGTGCCTGTACAAAGAACTAGCGTAAGTTCAGTTACCTGCTTCTCGGAATTTTAGTTAGCCACTTATTGCAAAATTGTTCAATTACGTTGCTTGGCTTAATTTAGTTTGCTACTGATTACATAATGCCACAGCCTGTTAATCATATTGTAGATTGCGCCTATCTATGTGTTTGATACTTACTGTTAAGAATTACCTGTTTGCCTTAACTTAAATATCTACTTGTTTGTTTAACTGCTTTGCTGCTACAACAACAGGTTACAATGATGTTAATAACTACTTTTCAACATCCAATTGAAACTCTTTAATTCCTTGTTTGTTTAACTGGTTTGCTGTTATAACTCCCAGTTGAGATGTTTTGCTAACTTCAACTTTTCTGAATCCAACGGAACTTTAATGGCAAAATAGGTTAGCCCAAGATCACAGAGAGAGGTCCTCATGGACGTTGCGTCATCCCACAGCAGTGGCACTAGCCCAATCGTGCATTATGAATTGCCAACTGCTGATGCTCTAGAGGCTAAACTAGTGGTAGAAAGAGATTTTGCTTCTGCACTTAGAGATGAAGTTGACATGTTGAGGAAGCAAACATCACAATCACAAGCAGTACTTAAGACAACCATTAAATGTTTGGTGGATTTCAAAACGAAGCAAGCTGAGACTGGCCAGATTGTTAAGATCCTGAAGGAAAAAAGGAAATTAAATTCCTACTTGGTAAATTATAGGTGAAATGTTCTTTCCATCGTTGAATAACCTTTGTGTTGTCTGTTCATGTAATCAATCAAACCATTTGTTTTAGAGATCAGGTAATAATTGTTTTTTTTTGTTTTTTGGTTTGTAATTTTATTTGAGCACAAGTCTGTATTAATTGATAAGACTCAGAGACATTTCATTTGGATTGTTGTGCCAGACCTACAAATATGCCAATCGGGCTGAATGTGCATTCAGCAATAATAGTAGTATAGATGGACCATAAGTGGCACGCATCGGAAAGGGCCAAGATGCTGGCTAAAAAAGGGATGCTATTGTAGCCAGAAAAAAGTACAGCGGCCTGGCTTATGTATGTTAGTTGATATTATTGATCCATATACTCTATAAGTGTTTATATGTCTGTTAGTTCTGTACATTCTTGGTTGATTGACTCAGTATTTGAATCTTGATACATCGCTTGTGTACATATCTAAATGGGAGTACACATTATGCTGCATGTGACATTTGAGTTGGACATGAAGTGTACCAAATATTCGAATTCACCTTAAACTGGATTCTAGCTTCTGAATTTGAGTATCGGCATTTGTAAACCATATTCATATATGACCGTGGAATACATCTTTGTCGTCTTTTTGAAGATATATAAAAAAACATAGAATGATTTATAAAGATTCATATAGGAATACACAATGGATTCGAATTTAGTTGCCAGGGTAAACGTGGATGCTTATTGTCCCAAAATTCGAAAGAAGCGGCAAAATGTCAACTCCCACGTCGGCTGCCCGAAGCCAAGTGTTTGGGAGATGGAAATTACTGTCTACCCATTACACGGACAATCCATCGGCCCAATTTCCACTGCTCTAAATAGGGGTAGGTTAGTAACTTCAATTAGACGTGACACGACCGCCTTTGAGCCCATTCCGACACGGTGGGCGTCAAACATGGGTGGCAAAACACATTTGATTCAAGCTCGTCCGAAAGACCTCTGTTTCTCCCTTCATTCCCCATTCATACACGGTGGGCGGCAAAACAAACTCGACTCGGCCAAAATCGACGTAGGCAAATATTTTCAATAGGGGCAGGTTTGTAACTTCACTCAGACGTGACACAACCGCCCTACCTGTCAGCCCCATTCATACACCGTGGGCACCAACCATGGGCACCAACCACCCTCTCCTTGCCCGAAATCGCTCTAGGCAAATATTGGCGAGATGCGAGATTGTCGTCCTATCCCCAACCGACGAGACGTCCAAATTTTAAAACGGGGGCTAAGTTCGTAACTTTCCCATATTTTAGACAGGCGCGTCCCAAAAAAATGGTTCCCCGTACCTCTCCCTCCATTTTCCCATTCATACACCGTCTGCGCTAGAACACCCCATCCCCACACCAGCCTCCGTCCGCCACCCCATCCATCGTCGCGGTCCTCCACCACATCCATCGCCATCGTCCTCCACCATGCCGGAG
Source organism: Triticum dicoccoides (assembly GCF_002162155.2). NCBI lineage: Eukaryota > Viridiplantae > Streptophyta > Magnoliopsida > Poales > Poaceae > Triticum > Triticum dicoccoides. The sequence continues at coordinate 424,397,817 of NC_041383.1, read as the reverse complement.
CACCTACCAAGACCGCGTCGTCCACTGCTAGAGATGGACGTTCCTCATCCACGGCGATGGACCAATAGCCTTGCATCGCGTCCTCTCACTTCATCGGCGATGTCGTCCTCTTTGCCGGGGCCACTCACACGACCTTCTCTTCCACCGCAACGGGACTTATCCCCCGATGCACCCGTCTACCATCGCAGATCTGATTCAACGCCACCGACAGCCATCGCACCCCCGATGCCTACACGGCACCGCAAGAGAGGTGGTACTTCATATCTCCTCAACTTTTTGATCTCAACCAGAAAATAGATCTTAACTTGGTTACCGTACTTTCTTTTCAGCTCTTAGAATTTAGTTCTTAGTTTGAAGCAAACAATGGATGCTAAATATCATTTCTCTGGTTTGCAGCTTCAAATCTGCCATGGCACAACCATAATACGGTTTAATTGATCATGCTTAGGGTTTAATTGATCATGTTGGTTCCGGGGTGGTTTCTTTAATAGAAATCGGAGGGGAAACCCTCTTTTGCTAAAAAAATGCTTAGAGTTTCCCCCTTTTATGATCACTACACGTTAGAATACGTGCTTCGTGTCATAATAACACTGCTCCACCCATCAAGCTAAACAAGCTTAGTTGTTCAAATACGAATCTGATATTATTAAAATAGAGTTGTTTAATTGGTCAGCTAAATGTTCCTAAATTAGTTTTGAAAATGCATGTTCGCCGCTCAGGTGTGTATCTCTACAGGGTACCCATGGTGGGCCGGTCCACCCTGGGATTTTGGGTCATCCCAGGCCCCGGTTCCCCTCTGTTCTGCTACGCGCTTCTGATCTCTACTCGCCCCCAGCCGCCTGCCTCGCCGGCGACTTGCCGTCCCCGGACGGCATGACTCTAGGAGGAGACGCCGGACTAACAGGAGGCTAGGAGCCGCTCACCCAACAGCGTCACCGTTGCCCGGGCACGCCGCCGTGCCTACCTTCCCAGTCCGTTCAGGGCTCAGGCATGCAGCACCCACCAAGCTAACCCGATTTATCCTGAGATACGTCCTCAACACTCAGCAGACACTCCTCATCACCCATTTTCAAATTGATTCATTACTCATTAGGCAGGACTGTCATTAGGGTTTGTTGTGTGCTCAGTGCTACCTACACTTAATGGTTCAGATGTATTTTGGTAATCTTTAGTACCTCTAAAGTTCACAGGGTTTTCAAAATTCCGGCCCTCGGAACAGACACTAGTCATTTTGGATTGTTGGTCGTAGTGAGGTTGACCCATATTACTACTGCAAGCCAGGTTTGTTGACAATTTTACTTGTCTTTCTTACTCATTCGATATAATATCCAATTATTCACATTGATTAGTTGCAAACAATAAGTGCTAGACAAACTTCTTCATTCAGATTTTGGACGGTCTCTTACTGCAGTTACAATTCTGCATACTTGTCCTAGTAAGCTCACAAGTAAATGATTGATTCACTACATCTATGCTTGCCTTGTCATATTTGTTGTCAATATTCTTTTAGGGTGGACCACCTTGTTTCTAAATACTGGAACCGTAGACATGAGTGAATAGTATTTCTCTATGTGATCTCTTCCATCATGTGTGGGCAACGAACACTGCATTGTATAGAAAGAAAGTGTCATTTCCAGCTTTTACATAGGTTTCGATCTTTTACATGGAATACAATCTGCCTACTTGCTTTGTGTCACACTACCAACACTCCACCCTTGAAGCTAAACATTATGCCACTCATAATTGCTTAGTTTATTTGTTCAAATATGAATTTCATATGATTCTAATGTTCCTACTTCAGTTTTGAAATGTGTGTCTGCCTGTTATAGAGACATAAGGGGTTTGTATTTCTGTGTGTGGTCTGGTCAGCACGGTTGGGGAGGTGAACTTTGCATATGCAAGGGTTTATAGGGAGACACTCTCCGAGTTGAATCTGCAATGCATTCCATAGATAATCTGACTACTTTTTATGTTTTCATGAATCTTAGATTCTGAACAGCATCATAATGATTATGAGCTTGCGCGCATGAAAAGAATAAAGCAGAACAATGCCATGGCTGTCAAACTTGGCATTAAGGGACTGAAATCAAGTCTAGATGCAATGCAATGCAAACGCTCTCCACCTACAGATTCATGCTCAGAATATGATCCTAACAGTGATTCTGAGCTAGAGGGAGACCTAAGTCAATGTAGCTCCCTAGTGGAGGAGTCAGAGGAAGATACCCTATCTTATTCACCCATCAAGCTACTTGCTCTAACTTTCCAAGGTTACATTGCTCGCACATATCTTGCAACTGATGATTTGCATTGCTTCTACTTTGTTGAACTGCCATTAGCTTAGTTTACACATCATGTATGTGAATACGCCCTGCCTATCCATTTTCAGTACATATTCCATCTATCATCATACCATATTTATCCATTCAAATGTTGTTCTTGTGCATCAGATGTTCAAAAGGAAGAGGGTGATTGCTGATCATGGAGGAGCACAAGCAAAGTATTTGGAAAAGGTAGTGGCACCTGATAAATCAAATAGCCCATTAGGTGTAGTTGCAATATCACCTGATCCACAAAACACTCCAACTGTAGCAGACTCTAGCCCTACTACACTGGTCATTTCTGATGCCCCAACTCAGCAGACCCCAACTATAGCAAATAGTATGATTATGACAGTTGACATAGCACCAGTTGTACGATGCAAAACCCCCATTCCAGCAAAGAGTACACTAAATCTAGTTGCCAAATCCCTTTTCAAACCAGAGAGAGCCCCAATTGCAGCAAATAGGACCCCTGTTCCAATTCTTCCCAGTTTAGAAGACGAAGCTTATGTTGTTGTCAGGAACTTTGTGCGCATCTTTCCTTCATGGAAAGATTATACCGCAGACACAGAACAATTTCCAGTCTTCCTCCGCAACTTACGCGTAAGTAACGTACTAATGTTATTCATGGTCCTTACTGCATATGTTTCTGCTGACAGAAGACACAAGATTTCATTCTTTTTAAATAGGCGAGGAGCAAACTAGATTGTGATGACGAGCAAGGGTTGGTTGCGCTTTTCAAGCACTCGTTGATGAGGTATCGTTCCTACCTGAGGCAAGCGCACTTCGATGGCAAGCCTCTGAACGAAATTTCTGTAAAAGTCTCCGGTGCTACATTTATCCGACGGTGACTGGAATAATCTTGTTACACATTGGTCTCGGCTGCAGCGTAAGGTACTGTCTATGATATCACATCACAATTTGAACTACATTTCTGCATTTGCCTTAATGTCTCACTTGTACGAAAACTGTTAGCAGAAGAACATTCATTCTCAAGGGACCACAGAATCTCGCAACTATACTGCACACTGCATTGCTCTTGTGAGTACCTCTTGCCTTGTATGACCATACTTACTTTCATAGATGTTTGATTATGTAGCATCACTGCACATGTTAGCCTCGTAATTGTCCATTTGGTGGACATTATAAGATCCATATGGACTCTTACACAAATTTAGAATCAACCCAATGCTTTTGAAGAGGTTTAGCTCTGCAGTCCTCTTGTAAGGACTGAACGTGGTCTATCACTGTACTTACATTAATAGCTACTCCCTCCGTCCCATAATATAAGAATGTTTTGTATAGTACACCAGTGTTCAAAACACTCTTGTATTATGGGAAGAGGGTTGGCTCATTTTGTAGCATTCTGCATCTTATGTCCCTCGCCCACCATTTACTAAAAAAGATCAGATCTATATTTAATCTTACCAACAAGTAGAATACACAGACAATGCCAGTGCAGAAGTGTAGCCCATTGCTCTTGTCAGTACATTTTGTCCTGTAACGCTTGTACTTCCAGGGATTGGTAGTTGATTATGTAGCATCAATCTGCATCTTATCTTCATTATCCTCTATCCCTTCTAGTATTATCATATCTATAATTACTCTCTACAAAATGTAGAGTACAGGCAATGCTTATGAAGAAGATTCTGTGCTGAAACTCTTGAGTTATACTTCCCTTGACATGGAGAAGGGCATTATAAAGTCGGTGTTAACTGTTAATGTAAGTCAGTCCTTCTAAAGCCTTTATCCTCAACTGCTATTTAATTTGCTCATACTCCCTATCATTTACTGCTGTTTAGTCTGCTGTTTCTACCAAAATGCATGTTCGCAAGAACCGTAAGTTCTAAGTTTTACTTGTAAAACCAAATTGCTTATTCATACCATGCACATTACTTAATACTCCCTATATGTATGCTTGTTTTTGTGGATCTATAATCCAGTGTGTGGTGAAGCAGCCCGCGTTTGCACCTTGTCATCTCCTGTTTTATCTTACTGATGTGGCTGATGATATGAACAACATGCCATGCACATTATCCAAAATAGATACAATGATTTTCTTTGCCCTTCATTTATGATTGTTATGTTGACATGGTAATCCAGTAGTGTGGTGAAGCTCTCCGCATTATGGACAATGCCAAATTATGCTATTGATATTTTGAACTTACTCTTTATTTTCTAATTTGAAATTGGATAGAATTGACAGCACAGTTATCATCTTTGTTTATACACGTGCAAAACCTATCATCTCTCTGCTTTGTTTCAGGGTGATATGCCTGATGGCATGCACAAGTCTGCTGAAGGCTGTGAGACAAACCCAACATATATTGCAGCAAAGAAGGCAAAACATCTTGAAGATAGCGAGACAACCCCAAAGTCTTGTCTTGATGTAGTGTTCAAGTTACTTGAGACTAACAGTCAGACAAGCTCATAGAATTCGTTGTCTAAATCAGTTCGACTTCTTCAGTCCCAAGTTCTAGCAGAAAGGCATGCTGCAACTCAACTTTGACTTGAAGTCCTATCTCTAAGAAAGATTATGGAGAACACCAATGAGAACCTCATCGCTAAATAGCTACACCTGGAAGCTATAACCGACATGCTAGGCCGGCCTCACAGCCTTGCTCAGCAGCTTGCGCAGCAGTTCCCTCGCAAGGCTAACCTTTCTTGAACTGTCTTGGAAGTGGTCTCGATTCAGTATTATTTTGTTACGCTGCAATGGTGCCCAATTTTTGTAATCTGCTTCTTCCTTGCGCTTTATGATTACTGGTGGCGAACTTCGATGCCTAGTGGATGTAATATACCTTAAATCCTTTATTGTATAGTGTAGGTTTATTCTTAGTTACTATGTCGTAATTTCTTTATTGTATAGAGTACGTTTGTTCTTAATTCCTATTAGTTACTGCCATCATTCGCTATCTGAAAAAAATCAGATGTAGTCGCTCGGGCCGAAACATTTGACTCTAACGGGCCAGGTTTTTAGCGGGCCACAATTGGGCCGGCCTGCATCTTTCTTGGGCCCGAATGATTAGGGCCTTCACACATTGCGCCAGGCCCAAACTTACACCGGCCTATATTTTAGTTGGGCCTTTTGTCGACCCAGCGCTTAGTTTGGCCCAGGTAGCGTTCGACCATTAACAGGTTGAATATTGTACTGGCCTGTTACGGCCGAGATGAAACCACGGGCCTTTAGCAGGCCAAAATGCATGTTGGGCCTCAATTTTCACTAGTCGTCGATGGGCCTTCAGCAGGCCAAAATGTAGACCGGGCCTTTTTGGGCCCAGTTAGCTCATGGGCCGTTACTAGGCCGAAACATATCTCGGGCCTTAGTTGGCCCACTGATATCATGGGCCTTTAAGAGGCCAAAAGCTTAGTACAGGCATCAACGGGCCGAATTATGCGACTGGCCTTTAACAGGCCCAAAGTCACGTTGGGCTTAACTGTTGCCACCTTTAGCACGGGCCGTTAGTGGGCCCAATGTCCCGTCGGGCCATATATGGCCCATGGGCAGCACGGGCCATTCCCAAGCCGAAAGTCACACCGGGTTGAAATGGGCCCATGTCTACATCAGGCCTCTAATAGGCCGAAAGTCACTGGGCTGTAGTTGGGCCCAAATATTCAGCGAACAATTAACGGGCCAGATCTGGCTTCGGGCCGCAAATGGGCCCAAATATTAGGCGAACAATTAACGGGCCAGATCTGGCTTCGGGCCGTAAATGGGCCCAAATATTGGGCGAAAAATTAACGGGCCAGATCTGGCTTCGGGCCGTAAATGGGCCTTTATTAAGCAGGTCGTTATTGGGCTGGCCCACTAGTACCTGATTAAGTACTATGGGCCTTTGACTGGGACGGCCTTTTTAACCTATATGGGCCTCTGTTGGGCCCAGCCACGTGTCGACGTATCATAGGCATGTCTCCTCCAATGGACAGGCGACATCTTGCCCACTGACGAGCTGACAGGTGTTCCCTTCGGCCAATTAGAATTTTACACATGGAAATTTCCCATTGGTCAGGGTTGTTAACGGGTTATCGAATCCAAAATTTGACCCGATAGCTTAATGGTGTTCCGTTGTGGTGGATGCCACGTGTCAGTCACCCTTGACGAAAGCACTTCTGTGACGCGCGATTTATCGTCATGGAAGTGGACACTTCCGTGATGATAATTTTGGTAATGTCATGGAACACTTCTACGACAGCACGGGTATGACTATCTTGATTCTGTCATAAAATCGTCATGGATGTACATGCATGACAAAAAACGTGACCTACTGTGACAAACACGTATCATCACGAAAGTGTATTTTTTTTTTGTAGTGACCTTTAGCTCCTCGTTGGGTTCGACACTCTTACTTATCGAAAGAGGCTGCAATTATCCCCTATACTTGTGGGTTATCAAGACCTTTTTCTGGCGTCGTTGCCGGCGAGTCATAGCGTGGGGTGAATATTCTCGTGTGTGCTTGTTTGCTTTATCACTAAGTAATTTTTATTTGTTGTTCTCAGTTGTTCTCTATCTTTAGTTATGGGTAGGAAACGCAAAATACCAAAAAAAATAGTTGTACCTACTGAACCAATGGTTGAAGAACCACTCAATATCTATCACACTCCTGAAGCTTTTTACTTGGATCATCTTTGATCCCTTTGTGCTCATGCTGAAACCCCCACTAGCTTAGTTGAGGGCAGATCCTTAGATGAGCATGCTTGTTATGTGCGACACCGTGTATCTGAAAAGGGGAAACTTATACTGGGTCAAATTCACTGTTTGCAATGCTATGCTTGGAATTTATGTGAAATATATGATTTTACTCGTTGTTCTAAAAACCCTAAGAAACACCTTCCCTGCCAATGTGAGTTTAGTGATAATGGAATCATATCTTTGTATGCTAAGGGTGTTTCTAATTACTATGGTGTTCAACAAATTGAAGACTTTGTTGCTTTTAAGGGTGCTTATGAAATTGCTTCTTTGATTGAAAAGTATGATGCTACTCTCTACAAATCTGAAAAGTTTGCCATATTTAAATATTGTTATGATAATTATGCATCTAATTCCTATGTTAAACCATATATTGAGGACTCCTCCGCTGTCCAAGAAGAGAATAATATTTTGCAGGAAGCTATGGAAGAAGAAATTGATGAAACTGTGAGCTCATTGGATGAAAAAGATGATGAGGAGAGCGAACAACAAAAGGAGGAAGAGCGGATTAGCTACCCGTGCCCACCTTCTAATGAGAGTAACTCTTCAACTCATACATTGTTTAATTCCCCTTCGTGCTTACGAAAGGATGATTGCTATGATGATTGCTATGATCCCGTTGATTCTCTTGAAATATCCCTTTTTGATGATGCTTGCTATGCTTGTGGCCAAGATGCCAATATGAATTATGCTTATGGAGATGAACTTGCTATAGTTCCTTATGATAAACATGAAATTGTTGCTATTGCACCCACACATGATAGTCCTATTATCTTTTTGAATTCTCCTTACCACACTATATCGGAGAAGTTTGTGCTTATTAAGGATTATGTTCATGGGTTGCATTTTACTACCGTTGCACATGATAATTTTGATGAATATAATATGCATGTGCTTGCTGCTCCTACTTGCAATTATTATGAGAGAGGAACTATATCTCCACCTCTCTAAGTTTCCAATAAGATAAAATTGCAAGAAACTGCTTATACTATGCATTGGCCTTTACTATGTGTGCATGAATTGTTCTTTTATGACATGACGATGCATAGGAAGAGAGTTAGACTTTGTTGTTGCTTGATATATGTTACTTTCTGCTCTCTACTAAATTACAAATCAGTGTTAATTAAAATTGGCTTTGATATACCTTGGGATCCGGGTGGATCCGTTACTTGAGCACTATATGCCTAGCTTAATGGCTTTAAAGAGAGTGCTGCCAGGGAGACAACCCGGAAGTTTTAGAGAGTCATTTATTTCTGCTGAGTGCTTTTATATAGTCTAGAAACAAAAAAAATAAAGAGGGGAACCCAATAATTTTCAAAAAGGAAAGTGAAAGTGAGAGAGACAAGCATTGTTGATGTGGGAGAGCTCCTTGAACTTTGTTCATGCTCACGGAAACTTTGTGAATCTTGATGACAGAAACTTTTCATCAAAAATAATTATCCCCTTGTACAATTCCATTGTATTATAAAAATAATGTGCCAAGGTTTGCCTTTAGGATGTTTACAATGCTTGTTGGTTTGTACGGTGCAGGACAGAAACTTTGGCTGTAGTGCGTGATTTTTACATATTTTACTGGAACATAAAATGGTTTTGATTCTTTCTGCACTATCTTGCTGCACAAATTTTTTATTTTTCCTAATTTTGGTAGAATTTTTGGGGTAACAGAAGTATGGTGAATGTTCAGATTGCTACAAACTGTTCTGTTTTTGACAGATTCTGTTTTTGATGCATAGTTTGCTTGTTTGATGAAACTATCAATTTCTATCAGTGGATTAAGCCATGAAAAAGTTATATTACAGTAGCTATAATGCAAAAACAAAATATTAATTGGTTTGCAGCAGTACCTAGAGTAGTGATTTGCTTTATTATACTAATGGATCTTACCGACTTTTCTGTTGAAGTTTTGTGTGGATGAAGTGTTTGATCGAGGAGGTCTCGATATGAGGAAAAGGAGGAGAGGCAAGAGCTCAAGCTTGGGGATTTCCAAGACACCCCAAGTAAATATTAAAGGAGACTCAAGCGTCTAATCTTGGGGATGCCCCGGAAGGCATCCCCTCTTTCTTCAACAAGTATCGGTATGTTTTCGGATTTGTTTCGTTCATGCAATATGTGCAAGTCTTGGAGCGTCTTTTGCGTTTAGTTTTCACTTTTCTTTTATGCACCATGCTGGTATGAGATAGTCCTTGGTTTATTTATAGAATGCTCATTGCACCTCACTTAAATCTTTTGAGTATGGCTTTATAGAATACTTCATGTGCTTCACTTATATCATTTGAAGTTTGGATTGCCTGTTTCTCTTCACATAGAAAACCGCCATTTGTAGAATGCTCTTTTTCTTCACTTATATTTGTTAGAGCATGGGCATATCTTTTGTAGAAAGAATTAAACTCCTTTGCTTCACTTATATCTATTTAGAGAGATGACAGGAATTGGTCATTCACATGGTTAGTCATAAAATCCTACATAAAACTTGTGGATCACTGAATATGATATGTTTGATTCCTTGCAATAGTTTTGCGATATAGAGATGATAATATGTGGGAGGTACTAGTAGATGGTTGTGTTTAGTAAGGATATTGGTGTTAAGGTTTGTGATTCCCGAAGCATGCACGTATGGTCTACTCACTATGTAACCAAATTGGCGCGCATTGTATTTTGTTTGTTTATCTTTGCGTGAAGGTCGGGGGCGTGCGATGGTTAACTCCTACCAACCTCCCACCTAGGAGCATGCGTGTAGTACTTTGTTTTGATGGCTAATAAATTTTTGCAATAAGTATGTGAGTTCTTTATGACTAATGTGAGTCCATGGATTATACGCACTCTCACCCTTCCATCATTGCTAGCCTCTTCGGTACCATGCATTGCCCTTTCTCACCTCGAGAGTTGGTGCAAACTTCAACGGTGCATCCAAACCCCGTGATACGATACACTCTATCACACATAAGCCTCCTCATATCTTCCTCAAAACAGCCACCATACCTACCTATCATGGCATTTCCATAGCCATTCCGAGATATATTGCCATGCAACTTCCATCATCATCATATACATGACTTGAGCATTCATTGTCATATTGCTTTGCATGATCGTAAGGTAGCCAGCATGATGTTTTCATGGCTTGTCCATTTTTTGATGTCATTGCTACGCTAGATCATTGCACATCCCGGTACACCGCCGAAAGCATTCATATAGAGTCATATCTTTGTTATAGATATCGAGTTATAATATTGAGTTGTAAGTAAATAAAAGTGTGATGATCATCATTATAGAGCATTGCCCCATAAAAATAAAAAATAAATAAATAAGAGAGGCCAAAGAAGCCTAAATAAAAAAAGGGGGGCCAAAGAAGCCCGCCAAAAAAAGAAAAAAGAAAAGAAAAGAAGGGGCAATGTTACTATCCTTTTACCACACTTGTGCTTCAGAGTAGCACCATGTTCTTCATATAGAGAGTCTCCTATATTGTCACTTTCATGTACTAGTGGGAATTTTCGTTATAGAACTTGGCTTGTATATTCCAACGATGGGCTTCCTCAAATGCCCAAGGTCTTCATGAGCAAGCAAGTTGGATGCACACCCACTTAGTTTCAGTTTGAGCTTTCATATACTTATAGCTCTTAGTGCATCCGTTGCATGGCAATCCCTACTCCTCGCATTGACATCAATTGATGGGCATCTCCATAGCCCATTGATTAGCCGCGTCAATGTGAGACTTTCTCCTTTTTTGCCTTCTCCACATAACCCCCGCCATCATATTCTATTCCACCTATAGTGCTATATCCATGGCTCACGCTCATGTATTGCGTGAAAGTTGAAAAAGTTTGAGAATACTAAAGTATGAAACAATTGCTTGGCTGACACCGGGATAGGCATGAGGGGTACCTTGTGTTAAGAAAAGGGAGCATACATGACTATATGATTTTGTAGGGATAACATTCTGAAGCATTGATATTTTGAAAGACATGATTGTTTGTTGGGATGCCCTAAGTATTATTGTTTTTGTGTCAAATGATAGACTATTGCTTTGAATCACTCGTGTCTTAATATTCATGCCATGATTAGACATATGAGCAAGATTATGCTAGGTAGCATTCCACATCAAAAATTATCTTTTTTATCATTTACCTACTCGAGGACGAGTAGGAATTAAGCTTGGGGATGCTGATACATCTCCGTCGTATCTATAATTTTTGATTGTTCCATGCCAATATTCTACAACTTTCATATACTTTTGGCAACCTTTTATACTATTTTTGGGACTAACATATTGATCCAGTGCCTAGTGCCAGTTCCTGTTTGTTGCATGTTTTATGTTTCGCAGAAACCCAGTATCAAATGGAGTCCAAACAGGATAAAAACGGACGGAGATCATTTTTGGAATATTTATGATTTTTGGGAAGAAAAACCAACGCGAGACGGTGCCCGAGGGGGCCACGAGGCAGGGGGCGCGCCCTAGGGGGGCAGGCGCGCCCTTGACCCTCATGGGCCCCTCGTAAGGCGGTTGATGCTCTTCTTTGGCCGCAAGAAAGCTATTTTTTGGAAAAATATCTGGGCGAAGGTTTCAATCTAATCGGAGTTACGGATCTCCGGATATAAAAGAGACGGTGCCAGGGCAGAATCCCAGAATGCAGAAACAGAGAGAGACAGAGAGACAGATCCAATCTCTGAGGGGCTCTCACCCCTCCCACGCCATGGGAGTCAAGGACCAGAGGGGAAACCCTTCTCCCATCTAGGGAGAAGGTCAAGGAATAAGAAGAAGAAGGGGGGCTCTCTCCCCCTTGCTTCTGGTGGCGCTGGAATGCCGCCAAGGGCCATCATCATCACCGCAATCTACACCAACACCTCCGCCATCTTCACCAACATCTCCATCACCTTCCCCCATCTATATTTAGTGGTCCACTCTCCCGCAACCCAATGTACCCTCTACTTGAACATGGTTCTTTATGCTTCATATTATTATCCAATGATGTGTTGCCATCCTATGATGTCTGAGTAGATTTTCGTTGTCCTACCAGTGATTGATGAATTGCTATGATTGGTTTAATTTGCTTGTGGTTATCTTGTTGTCCTATTGTGCCCTCCGTGTCGCACAAGCATGAGGGATTCCCATTGTAGGGTGTTGCAATACATTCATGATTCTCTTATAGTGGGTTGCTTGAGTGACAGAAGCATAAACCCGAGTAAGGGGGTTGTGGCGTATGGGATAAAGGGGACTTGATGCTTTAATGATATGGTTGGGTTTTATCTTAATGATATTTAGTAGTTGCGGATGCTTGCTAGAGTTCCAATCATAAGTGCATATGATCCCAGAAGAGAAAGTATGTTAGCTTATGCCTCTCCCACATAAAACTTGCTATCGGTCTAGTAAAGTAGTCAATTGCTTAGGGACAATTTCACAACTCCTACCACCACTTTTCCACACTCGCTATATTTACTTTATTACTTCTTTATCTAAATAGCTCCTAGCTTTTATTTATGTGCTCTTTATTATCTTTCAAACCTATACAACAACACCTACAAAGTACTTCTAGTTTCATAATTGTTCTAGGTAAAGCAAACACTAAGCATGCATAGAGTCGTATCAGTGGCAGATAGGACTTGAGAGAATATTTGTTCTACCTTTAGCTCCTCGTTGGGTTCGACAAGCTTACTTATCGAAAGAGGCTACAATTATCCCCTATACTTGTGGGTTATCAGTATTCACCTCCACGATCAGATCGTAGAAGCTTTATAGTCTTGCCGAGCTGATTCTCAACCTCGTTCTGAAACTCTTTGAACTTTTCAAAAGTTTCCGACTTGTGCCTCATCAAATAGATATATCCATATCTACTCAAGTCATCGGTAAAAGTCACAAAGTACTGATAGCCGCCTCTCGCAGTTGTGCTCATTGGACCACACACATCACTATGTATAAGTTCCAACAGCTCGGACACCCTCTCGCAACTCTTTGCGAAAGGAGACTTGGTCATCTTGCCGAGCAAGCATGATTCACATGTCTCGACCGACCCGAAGTCGCACGAAGCCAGGAGCCCATCATCATGGAGCTTCTTCATGCGTTTCAGACTAATGTGTCCAAGTCGGCAATGCCAGAAGTATGTCGGATTTATCTCATTAGGCTTATGCCTCTTGACATTCACATTATAGACCGGTTCCGTTTCTAGATTCAATATAAATAGCCCATCAACAATGGGTGCATAGCCGTGGAACATACCATTCAAATAAAATGAACAACCATTGTCCTTTAAATTGAATTCATAACCCTGAATCATCAAGCATGAGGCAGAAATAATGTTCCGACTAAGTGCAGGAATGTAATAACAATTATTCAATTCCAAAATAAATCCAGAAGGAAGCTAGAGCTGCATCGTGCTGACCTCCAACGCAGCAACTCTTGCTTTGTTGCCGACCCTGATGTCAATCTCCCCTTGTGCCACACGCCTAGTTCTTACCAGCCCCGGGATCGAGTTGCAAAAATGAAAAACCAATCCAGTATCAAATACCCAAGAGCTACTAGGTATGTCAGTAAGGTAAATGTCTATAACATATGCAACAAGTGTACCTTTGCCTGAAGAAGCATTTCCGGCCTTCTTGCCATGCTTAGCAAGCCAATTGCTACAATTCATCTTCCAGTGACCGGTCTCCTTGCAATGATAGCAAATGGTCTTCGAGTCCAGTCCTGACTTCGGCGCAGCGGCGGAGGTTACCATCTCCGTGACCTTTGCCTTAGCCTTCTTCTTGGACCAACTCTTCTTGAACTTAGCCGATTTCTGCACCATCAACACTTGATGCGTGCCTTTCTTAATATCCTGCTCTGCCACTTTGAGCATCCCATGCAATTCAGTGAGCTTCTTATCCATGCCATTCATATGATAGTTCGAGATGAATGTCCCATAGCTGGGCAGAAGAGAACCCATAACTGCATCAGTAGCCAGCTCATCCAAGAGCGGGAAGCCCAACCGATCCAAAGCTTACACATATCCGATCACCTTGATCACATGTGGGCTCAGTGGATCACCTTTCTTCAGCTTGCAATCCATCAAGGATCACCAGACGTTGAACCTTTCGGTCCTAGCCTATGTCTGAAACATGCTCTTGAGACTCTCGATCATATCGTAAGCCTCAACATTTTCGAAATGCTGTTGCAAATCGGGCTCTATACAAGCCAGCATTAGACAGTTGATCTCCATTGATTCATCAATGAGTTTCTGGTAGGCATTCTTAGTTGTGGCATTAGCATTATTGGCAGGTTCCTCTAGAAGTGGATCCTCTAGAACATGTTCCTTTTTATCGTGCTTGAGAACAATTCTCAGATTTCGATACTAGGTGGTAAAGTTTGTTCCATTCAGTTTATCCTTTTCCAGAATTGATTTCAATGCAAAGTTGGGTTGAGCAGGTGGTGCCATTGATCTACAACAGAAAATATGCAATCACTAAGCAATGTTGAAAGTGTAACTATCCGTGGGTGGTTTTGGTAATGATTAACAACATATAGCTCATTGAACTAATGCCATTACAAGATAAATATTTCAAGAAAGTTCAATGATTGGCATGGCATGGATAAGGAATGTGGACCCCTCAAAATGCTAAGGGCAAAAGATTGGCTCAAGCTTTAAAGTCCAAGATTCTACATTTTCTATTTTAGTGATCCAAGATCACATTGAGTCTATAGGAAAGCCAATACTATTAAAAGGGGATGAGGTGTTGCTTAATGGCTTGCTTGCTCAAATTGCTTAGTGATATGCTCCAAAAGCTGTCAACCACTTTCTCATATCCACATATGTCCCAAACCAAAAGTCAAACTCGGCCCCACCGATTTGATCCATCCGGCGCCACCGAGTTCATTTGACATAGCCACTACCAGAAACCCTAGTCTTTTCGGCCTCACCGATAGGGATCTCGGTCTCACTGAGATGGGGTTGCAAACTCTGTGTTTCCCTTCATAACGTTTCGGTCAAACCGAGATGAGCGATCGGTCCCACCGAGTCTGCAATGCAAACTCCCTGTTTCCTTTTCGTAACGCTTCGATCCCACCGAGACGAGCTAATCGGTCCCACCGAGTTTGCCTGACCAACTCTCTGTTAACTTATTATCAAAGTCGGTCCAACCGAGTTTGAGTAATCGGTCCAACCGAGATTACATTATGCCCTAACCCTAATGATATCGGTCCCACCGAGATGACATGTCGGTCCCACCAAAATTGCCTAATGGTCACATATGTACTAAATTGGTCCGACCGAGTTTTCTGATCCGGTCCCACTGAGTTTGATGTAATGTGTGTGTAACAGTTAGATTTTGTGTGGAGGCTATAAATACCCATCCACCCTCTCCTCATTCATGAGGGAAGCCATCAGATCGTGCCTACACTTCCACTACCCATTTTCTGAAAGAGAGCCACCTACTCATGTGTTGAGACCAAGATATTCCAATCCAACCATATGAATCTTGATCTCTGGCCTTCCCCAAGTTGCTTTCCACTCAAATCATCTTTCCACCAAATCCAATCCTATGAGAGTGAGTTGAGTGTTGGGGAGACTATCATTTGAAGCACAAGAGCAAGGAGTTCATCATCAACACACCATCTATTACCTTTTGGAGAGTGGTGTCTCCTAGATTGGTTAGGTGTCACTTGGGAGCCTCCGACAAGATTGTGGAGTGAACCAAGGAGTTTGTAGGGCAAGGAGATCGCCTACTTCGTGAAGATCTACCCTAGTGAGGCAAGTCCTTCGTGGGCGATGGCCATGGTGGGATAGACAAGGTTGCTTCTTTGTGGACCCTTCGTGGGTGGAGCCCTCCATGGACTTGCGCAGCCGTTACCCTTCGTGGGTTGAAGTCTCCATCAACGTGGATGTACGATAGCACCACCTATCAGAACCACAACAAAAACATCTATGTCTCCTATTGTGTTTGCACTCTCCATACCCATCCCTTTACATTCTTGCAAGTTGCATGATTTACTTTTCGTTGTTCATATACTCTTTGTATGCTTGCTTCAATTGTGTTAAGATTGCTTGACTTGTGCTAAGTTGTTAAAATCTGCCAAGAACTAAAATTGGGAAAAGGTTAAGTTTTTATTTGGTCAAGTAGTCTAATCACCCCCCCCCCACCTCTAGACATACTTTCGATCCTACAATCTCAGTGCCACTAAGTTATTCCACTCGGTCACACCGACAGGGTCGGGATATAAATACCCACGGGTAAGATTTTGGAAATTACTTCAAATCCTCTCAGCCCGCGTGTGTCCTGCTCTGCCCCCTCAGGTCTCCGGATCGTCTCCTTGCTGTCAACGACCTCCCGCCGTTGGATTCTGCCGCCATTGATGGATTCTACTCCGTCGTTGCCGCCGTAGCAAACACTCGTCATTCTAGGGTACGTGTTCGACCCCTTGTGTTGTCATTTTCACTCCAATTCCTAGCACAAGGACAATGCCATGTTTCTTGCCACGATGAGATTAATCTATCCAACTAAATCCTCCTTAGGTCTAGATTGATTCAAAAAATTTAGGGTTAGCTCTCCGCAGAACTCATCTTGGACCGTCTGGAATGTAGAAATCAGTCTCACCGATTCGGCTTAGGCCATTGCACATAAGCTTTTTGGTCCGACCGAAACGTGCAAATCGGTGTGACCGAGTTCAGGATTCTGTGAAACCCTAGCAATCTCGGTGCCATCAAACTGTGACTCGGTCCAACCGAGTTCACTAGTTTAGGTTCCAAGTGTTGCTTCGGTATCACCAAGTTTGTCAATTCGGTAGCTCCAAGATCACTTCTGTAGAGAACTAAAACTAAGCTTTTTGACTCAATTTGTTTTGCAAAACCTCTGTACTTTGTGATGATCATCTACTCTACCTCATCTACAACCTATTCACAGGTTCTGCTGACAGTTTGCCTGCAAGATGTCTGACCAGAGTGACAGAGAGAACAGGAGTGAACAGCAAGAACAGTTGAGTGAGGGCACTAGTCCCTCTAACAGCTATGATGAGGGTAGTAGGAGCACACCTAGTAACTTGCCCAAGGCAGTTACTAGAACAAGGAAGAAGAGAACTTCTGATTCAGAGGGTGGAGACTATGTTGCAGCTGAGGATGAGGCCACTTCTAAGAAGATGGTGGCGAAGAAAGAGTTTGGCACTGCTGCATCAACTAGGCCAGGCATGAACAGAAAGGCACCAGCTAGGAGAGTGCCTACATCCAAGCCAAGGAAAGTTGCCACAGGTGAAACTATGAAGTTCACCATTGAATCTGAAGAAGAGGCAGCTAGTGAGGACAAGAAGAAGAAGAGGGCAAGAACAACAACAACCAAGGTACTTGGAAAATCTTCAATGGTGAGATCTGATGAGGAAGAGGAAGAGAATGCTGCTCCAGCACCTAAGGCACATAGGCTCATGGGAGATGCTATTAAGTCAGGGGCTGCTGCTAAGCCCAAATCTGCTCCCAAAGCTGTTGCTCCAGTTCCCAAGACTGCACCCAAGAGGAGTACCAGGAACATACCTGCTGAGGAGAAGAACAAGGCCCTAGTGCCTGAAGCTGAAGAAGAGGAAGCTGAAGCCCAAGTGCTAAGGAAGCTAAAGCCAAAGATCCCAGACCATAATGATGCACATCCTGTTGTAGAGGACATGAGGATCAGGAAGGATGCAGGGCTAAGAGAGTGGAGGAAGGCTAACCCATATGCTATCAGGAGGAAAACTGTTGTGGATTACAGATTCCATACAAAGGAACAACAAGATTTATATGAGACAATCATGCTTGACAAGAAGCCCATAGTGTGTGACATGAGATGGGTTGATCGGACCTACATTAGAGAGAATGAAGATCACTTCCCAGGTGTTTATGACAGCTTCAAGGCCTGTGAAGTGGACAAGTTTGTTGGCCAGAAGCTCATAAAGTGGAATGATGAGCTGATCATGCAATTCTACTCTACTGCTCATTTCTATCCAGATGGCATGATTGTATGGATGTCAGAGGGTACAAGGTACTAGTCTACAGTTGATGAGTGGGCTAGACTGATCAATGCCCCAGAAGCTCATGAAGATGACTTGGATGTCTATGCCAAGAATAAGAAGGATCATAAATCAATGGCAAGCATGTACAAGGAGATTCCTGATGCAGACCTGGAGACTCACAAGTTTGGCTCAGTGAAGCACTTGCTGTCAGGGCTGCCAACTATCAACACCATTCTGAGGCACACTCTGTTGCCAAAATTTGGAGATGACGGTATAAGAGGACACTCCATCAACTTGCTGCATATATTTGATGTCCCTCAAAAGTTCAAAGTAATGAGTCTGATTGTGGAAAAAATCAAGAGGACTGTTGCAGATCAGAAGAGGTCTTGTGGGTATGCTCCACAAATTCAGGTGCTCATCAACTCCAAGATGGGCACAGGCACATATCTGTTGGACAAGGAGCATTTACCCCTCAGGCCAGACTTTGAGGACAACATTGTTGTCATGGATGAGGAAGATCCTTCCTCAGTGCAAGCACATGAAAAGAGAGAGAAGGCAAGAAGCTGCAAAGATGCCAACAGCTGAAGAGGCATCTCACGTGTTCTTGAAGAGCAAGCAAGATCAACTTGGATATCTGATCCAATCCACCTTGAGGACTGAGAAGGGCTTGGCCACCCTGACTCAAAACCAGGAGAGCTTGGAGAGGATCATTGAGCAGAAATTCTATGATCTTGATGTCAATGTAACTGAGATTCAGTCAGTGGTTGAGCAACTTCAGGAGGAAGTGGAGGAGAAGAAGGGCAAGTCTACTACAGATGCTTTCACTAGAGTGCCCAGAAGTCAGAGGTCTGCTGCAGTGCCTGTCCCAGATACAAGAGCTACTACATCTGCACCAGCAGCCACGGCTTCAGTGCCACCAGCTCCAGCAGCCACTCCACCAGCTCCGGCTACATCTATAGAAGCTTTCATCCTTGGAGTCATCTCTACACCACCTCATGAAGACCAAGCCTGAGAGACGCATAGCACTATGCATATTTTTAACTTTTTGGTAACTTGTTGCCAAAGGGGGAGAAATATGTATAGATCATAGTCTTCTAGAGAGAGAGTGATGTTTTGTCTCTCTTTGCATTTTATTTGCTTGAACTTTATTGTGTGTTTGCTTGATACACTATGTCTTTTGTGAGATACTTGGATGATCATGTGTTTGATCATATGCTACTTTAATGTGTGCTTGAATGATATTATCCTTCATATCCATTTATGATCATTCACTTTGCTTGGTGATGAGTGCATGTTTTCAATTATTATTATTTTGAGCGCTCCACCAAGATGTATGTGACATGGAAGAGTGACCCATGATACTAACACGTCGTGCAATTGCAGTCCAAAGCAAATTTTAAATAATGCACAAATTTAGGGGGAGCTTTTGTTTGTCACATACTTCTCAAAGCGCAATGTATTTCAATCTTATTATGATTTGTCGAAGCTTTGATCTATATGTTGTCATCAATTACCAAAAATGGGGAGATTGAAAATGCAACTATCCCTGGGTGGTTTTGGTAATGATTAACAACATATAGCTCATTGAACTAATGCCATTACAAGATAAATATTTCAGGAAAGTTCATTGATTGGCATGGCATGGATAAGGAATGTGGACCCCTCAAAATGCTAAGGACAAAAGATTGGCTAAAGCTTTAAAGTCCAAGACTCTACATTTTCTATTTTAGTGATCCAAGATCACATTGAGTCTATAGGAAAGCCAATACTATTAAAAGGGGATGAGGTGTTGCTTAATGGCTTGCTTTCTCAAATTGCTTAGTGATATGCTCCAAAATCCCTCAACCACTTTCTCATATCCACATATGTCCCAAACCAAAAGTCAAACTCGGCCCCACCGATTTGATCCATCCGGCGCCACCGAGTTCATTTGACATAGCCACTGCCAGAAACCCTAGTCTTTTCGGTCTCATCGATAGGGATCTCGGTCTCATCGAGATGGGGTTGCAAACTCTCGGTTTCCCTTCATAATGTCTCGGTCAAACCAAGATGAGCGATCGGTCCCACCGAGTCTGCAATGCAAACTCCCTGTTTCCTTTTTGTAACGCTTCGGTCCCACCGAGATGAGCAAATCGGTCCCATCGAGTTTGCCTGACCAACTCTCTGTTAGCTTATTACCAAAGTCGGTCCAACCGAGTTTGAGTAATCGGTCCAACCGATATTACATTATGCCCTAACCCTAATGATATCGGTCCCACCAAGATGACATGTCAGTCCCACCGAAATTGCCTAACGGTCACATATGTACTAAATTGGTCTGACTAAGTTTTCTGATCCGGTCCCACTGAGTTTGGTGTAATGTGCGTAACAGTTAGATTTTGTGTGGAGGCTATAAATACCCCTCCACCCTCTCCTCATTCGTGAGGGAAGCCATCAGATCATGCCTACACTTCCACTACCCATTTTCTGAAAGAGAGCCACCTAGTCATGTGTTGAGACCAAGATATTTCAATCCATCCATATGAATCTTGATCTCTAGCCTTACCCATGTTGCTTTCCACTCAAATCATCTTTCCACCAAATCCAATCCTATGGGAGTGAGTTGAGTGTTGGGGAGACTATAATTTGAAGCACAAGAGCAAGGAATTCATCATCAACACACCATCTATTACCTTTTGGAGGGTGGTGTCTCCTAGATTGGTTAGGTGTCACTTGGGAGTGTCCGACAAGATTGTGTAGTGAACTAAGGAGTTTGTAAGGGCAAGGAGATCGCCTACTTCGTGAAGATCTACCCTAGTGAGGCAAGTCCTTTGTGAGCAATGGCCATGGTGGGATAGACAAGGTTGCTTATTCGTGGACCCTTCGTGGGTGGAGCCCTCCATGGACTTGCGTAGCTGTTACCCTTCGTGGGTTGAAGTCTCCATCAATGTGGATGTATGATAGCACCACCTATCAGAACTATGACAAAAAAATATGTGTCTCCTATTGCGTTTGCACTCTCCAAACCCATCCCTTTACATTCTTGCAAGTTGCATGCTTTACTTTCCGCTGCTCATATACTCTTTGCATGCTTGCTTGAATTGTGTTAAGATTGCTTGACTTGTGCTAAGTTGTTAAAATCTGCCAAGAACTAAAATTGGGAAAAGGTTAAGTTTTTATTTGGTCAAGTAGCCTAATCACTCCCCCTCTAGACATACTTTCGATCCTACAAATGTGTTTATGTAGAGTAATTCTAGCCTAAACAGAAATACTCCCACTAAAGTCAGCATCCCTCTCCAGACTCTCAGTGATTCAGGATCCGACTAGCGCATGCGACTAGTGAGCTTTAGCATCACTGCTAGCCAACATACCTATCCGGTCAGCAACTCCATGCTAATCGCATCTCTATAAGACTCCTGTCGGTTGGGAAGGTATCTTATACCCTGGCTCCCAACCTTCTTTTCCACAAGGCCCAAAGCCGTTTTGATAGCCTTGTCAAGTTAACTGGATGCAGTGCATGTCCTTGTCCGACACGAACCCTTCATTTCAAGGACACCTAGCAGCACCCCAATTTTATGAGCCCACTACTGGACATACTTAATGTGCGAAGGTGCAACATCGGGAATGGCAATTTACTTGATATTCATGAGGGATCTTTCTACCATTCTAACATGCATAGAAACAAAGAAGCATAACAATCACAAATAAACACATATTGTGAAATAGTATGGCTCCTTCGTGGACATTCTTCCAGGTCGGCTCCAACTCCGATGACCATCTAGGAACTCCATCTTGTTTTTCACGTCGGGACGCCAAGCCACCAACCTGATCTATATTATCCAACTACTACAACTAGCAATGAATTTTACATAGAGTCACAAGTCTACACGCATGTCGTTATACAATATAATGACAGCGCTTTGGCTCCTGCCGGCTGACAAACATGACACGCAGGCCATGTATAATTTACACACATGCATCACATACATATGAGACATACTACTCACATCAAACCCGCAAAACAAATTATGCATAGAATCGCATTCTACCAGTTTGTGTGTCGGATACGAAATACATGGCGCTATGCACACGGCGGTCCCGCTAGCGGATTTATGTTTCACTGTTAAGCCCGATGGCAGATACCGACCGGTAGGGGTAGGTTGTGTCACGACCTCATAGATTCCAATCATCAGAAAACATAGCCACATCAATCCCCATGTGCAGTTGGTCTCATCAACCGTGCACACAGCCGATCTTCTCAACGACAACAGATCTCATCTGCCGCCTCCACATATCTAATATGCATACGATCTGAATCCAAATCCTATAGCAGAGGCTCTGATACCACTGTTGGGTTATGCGGTAGGGTGTGTCGACTGCAAATAAAAAATTGCCTATGCGCAGAACAACCAGGAACATGCTACGGGAGATGGATCACAGATTGTTACCACTAGACGTGTTGTGCCGTGCAGCGGAAGTAGAGTTGAGGCAGCGCGTTCCCGGAGTCGCCTCGCATTCAGGGAGTCCTCCTCCTTGCCGGTCTCCCACGTAGCTGATCGGATCCCGCGAACAGGTTCGCCGGAGCAGCGCAAGTGCATCGCCTCTAACGGTTTCCGCGCATGCAGGAGGAACATCGTGCGACGGACTGCTAGGTCTGATCACACAACCGGCAGCGACTGGAGGTGGCTATTCGCAACACATGCAAACCCTAGTGACAACGCGAAGCGATTAACCGCATGAGTGTGCCGCACCTCCACTTTATATAGGTGTCCGTTGCGGGCTCAACACTTGGACCTCGCACGGACCCTAAAGCCCACAAGTCTACTCGGCCACAATCTGAATACAGCTCGGATCACATCCGACCAATGTCCTCGGATCCGACCTCGTAGATTCCTTCCCTTAAGCGCGCGACCCCTTAGGTTTAAGTCGGCTTGGTCGCAGTTCGGATCACCTCCGAACTACACAGTTGGTAGCAGCCTCTAGCAAGGCATGCCGAACACCAAGCAGACTATGAAGCTTGTTAGGCGAACCTGTACAACATGTCACACTACTGTTCCCTTTGCCACAGGATATATGTTGTCGGGCTCAAGGCGAGATTGTCATCCTTGTGCTAGCCCGACCTCTTTCTCATTCCAGTGATGTCGACCACTATCCGGATTATCTCATAATCCTTGTCGCATGGCCATGCTTCTCTTGGTCGGATCACACGAGGGGCCCAGAGTATATCTCTCCTGATCGGAGGGGCAAATCTCATCTTGCTCGACCACGTCTCGCAGCATGGGTCTGGACAAGCCCGAAACCTACCTTTGTAACTACCAAGTCACGGAGTAGCATTTCGTCAGCCCAAAGCAGGTCTGTCACCATCCTGAGTACATGCATCAGCTCAGGTCTTAGGACATAGAACATATGTTGTACTAGAGACTCACAGATGACATATCATTGCGTCTCATAGTTGGGTCTGTCCGACTCGGACCTTGTCTCAACTCGGATCCGACTACGTTGAATCCGACCAGGCCTTTCCAAGTCCATATTATCCGATTAGCATCCAATGCTCCATGGCAAGTGAGACCAAGCCATCGACCGTGTCATATGCTAGTCTAGTCGGCTGCGCGTCCACACAGCCCTTTCGACTAGGGACCTTTTAGGACAGTCATCATACAATGCATAGTCCCACAAACAAGTCGCATACTTGTTGATACACATCATTGATAATGTCCAAGGACCATCTTTATTCATAAACACATAGGAAATATTGTCATACATGATTGCCTCTAGGGCATATCTCCAACAAAAACCTCATAAGAAAGATTTGCCTAGTAAGGATGAAATTATTGGTCTTGTTTCTATTGCTATACCTCCTACTGATCCCTTAGAACAATATTTGCTAGTCCATGAAAATGATTTACCTATGTGTGGAAGAAATGAAATAGATAGAATCTTGTTCGAACAACAACCTCTGCTTAAACACAATCTGCCTATTGAAACTCTAGGAGGTCCTCCTCCACCTAAAGGTGATCCTGTGTTTGAATTAAAACAATTGCCAGACACTTTGAAATATGCTTATCTTGATGAGAAAAAGATATATCCTGTTACTATTAGTGCTAATCTTTCAAAACATGGAGAAGAAAGATAACTGAAAGTTCTAAGGAAGCACCAAGCTGCTATTGGATATACTCTTGATGATCTTAAGGGCATTAGTCCCACTCTATGCCAACACAAGATTAATATGGAACCTGATGCTAAACCCGTTGTTGATCACCAACATTGGTTAAATCCAAAGATGAAAGAAGTGGTAAGAACGGAAATATTGCAACTTCTGGAAGCAGGTATAATCTATCCTATAGCTGATAGTATATGTGTAAGTCTTGTTCATTGTGTCCCTAAGAAGGGAGGTATTACTGTTGTCCCTAATGATAAGAATGAACTTATTCCACGAAGAATTGTAATAGGCTATAGAGTGGTAATTGATTTTAGAAAATTAAACAAAGCAACGAGAAAAGATCATTACCCTCTGCCTTTTATTAATCAAATGCTAGAAAGATTATCTAAGCACACACATTTTTGCTTTCTTGATGGATATTCTGGTTTTTCACAAATACTCGTTTCTCAACCTCATCAAGAAAAGACCACTTTTACTTGTCCTTTTGGAACTTATACTTATAGACGTATGCCTTTTGGTCTATGTAATGCACCTGTTACCTTTCAAAGATGTATGACTGCTATATTATCTGATTTTTGTGAAAATATTGTTGAGGTTTTCATGGATGACCTTTTTGTTTGTGGGAAGTCTTTTGATGATTGTTTGAGCA
This sequence comes from Triticum dicoccoides, assembly GCF_002162155.2. Lineage (NCBI taxonomy): Eukaryota > Viridiplantae > Streptophyta > Magnoliopsida > Poales > Poaceae > Triticum > Triticum dicoccoides. The sequence continues at coordinate 424,373,094 of NC_041383.1, read as the reverse complement.
ATCTTGATCAAGTTTTGCAGAGATGTGAGCAAACCAATCTTGTCTTGATTTGGGAGAAGTGCCACTTTATGGTTAACGAAGGTATTGTTTTGGGCCATAAAATTTTTGAAAGAGGTATTGAAGTGGACAAAGCCAAGGTTGATGCAATTGAGAAAATGCCATGTCCTAAAGATATCAAAGTTATTCATAGTTTCCTTGGTCATTGTCGGTGTCAAAACCGGCGGATCTCGGGTAGGGGGTCCCGATCTGTGCATCTCAGGCTGATGGTAACAGGAAGCAAGGGACACGATGTTTACCCAGGTTCAGGCCCTCTCGATGGAGGTAAAACCCTACTTCCTGCTTGATTAATATTGAAGATATGAGTAGTACAAGAGTAGATCTACCACGAGATCGTAGAGGCTAAACCCTAAGAGCTAGCCTATGATGCTATGATTGTGATTGTGATCGGCCTTCTAAGGACCAACTTCTCCGGTTTATATAGACACCGGAGAGGGCTAGGGTTTACATGGAGTCAGTAACAAGGAAGGAAACACAATATCCAGATCGACAAGCTTGCCTTCCACGCAAAGGAGAGTCACATCCGGACACGGGTCGGAGTCTTGAGTCTTGTATCTTCACGCTTCAATAGTCCGGACGATGTATATAGTCCGGCTGTCCGGATACCCCCTAATCCAGGACTCCCTCAGTAGCCCCTGAACCAGGCTTCAATGATGATGAGTCCGGCATGCAGTCTTGTCTTCGGCATTGCAAGGCGGGTTCCTTCTCCGAATACTCCAAGGTAATTATCGAACACTTCAACCGTGTCCGGATCCACAAAATGATCCTCACATATCGCCGTAGAGAGAATAATACTTCACAAATGCAATCTGCTAGCAACTTCCCAGACAACATGACATGTCTTCAAGGTCGGGTCATTATCCGAACCGTTTTCCCACATCCAGCCTCAGCGTATATTGCGAGGTGGTTTCCTTGGCACGTCTTGTCGAAGCAGAGATCGTGTCCCCTTATCACGGGATTCTCATCAATACGGGTATGGGTAATCCAACCGCACCGCTAATCGCGGCGAGCAGGAGGCAAACGGGTTCCACCAGGAAAGTGGGGAGGCGCAAAAAGCATTTACCGCCCCTATAAAGAGATAAGGTCTCTTTCTCTTTACCCACGCCTTCTCTTTCCGCTAGCTCATTCCCCTCTATTCGAGCTCTAACGCCCAAGCACTCTTCTTTTCCATCAAAGAGAGGTTTTCCAAAGATGTCCGGATCCGGAGCAGGAGGCAGATGGATGGCCTCTACCGTCCGGGAGAAGGATATCAAGAAGCTCCGGGAAGCCGGTTATCTGGCCAAGAAGATCGGCCACTGTCTCCCATTGGCGGGACAGGTCGTCCCCACTCTGGAGCCTCACGAGAGAGTCATGTTTCTTCCCCACTTCGTCCGTGGGCTCGGGTTTCCCCTCCACCCATTTGTCCGTGGAGTCATGTATTACTATGCGATTGATTTTCATGATCTTTCCCCCAACTCTTTTCTCAATATCTCGACGTTCATCATCGTGTGCGAGGCCTTTCTCTGGATTTCGCCTCACTTCGGCCTGTGGCTGAAGATTTTCAATGTGAAGCCCAAGGTGGTGAGTGGCGAACACGCCGAGTGCGGCGGCGCCATGGTGAGAAACATGCCCAAGGCCGTTTGGCCGAAGGGCGCTTTCAACGACTCCGTCAAGGAGTGGCAGCAGCAGTGGTTTTATATCACCGTACCACGCAGCAAAAAAGTGGGCTGCAGCTCCTGAGTTCAGATCCGGAGCTCCACTGCGGCTCACGTCCTGGCCCAAGAAGGGCCCGAACTGGTCCTCGTCCGATGAGCTGTTACTGCTCCAGACGCGCGTTTAGAGTGTGGTTGACAGGGACGTCAAACTCGTCGACATAGTCCAGGTGATGCTAGTTCGCCTGGTTCTCCCTTGTCAGCGCCGAGCCTGCACTCTGTGGGAGTTCGACCCGACCGAGCACCACACCCTTCAGGAGCTCTATGATTCCTCCCACAAGGATATCTGGAAGGTGCTCTTCAAGTCCGGCAAATCATGGCCGGGCTCCGCCGAGGACCGTGGGTATCAATTATCCCATTCTGCAAGCCCGGTAAGTTACAGCCACGCTCTGTCCATCCATGCTTCAGTTGGCATGTCATGAGGGAGACATCTTAATCATGTTTCATCGTGACCTCGGGGATGGATAAAGAAGATGGAGCGGATACATTGTCCAACCCCACTGCCGGAGGAACCGACCGGACCTCTTCTGACAAAGATGTTGATCCCCGCGCCTTACGAGGCGCCAAAGAAGGAGGCCTCCAAGAAGGTCAAGAAGACCCGGAGTGGCCTCCGTCGCCGCGAGGCTTCGGACGCAAAATCCGAAGACTCAAGTGAAGCTCCTTCTTCGGATCGAGAATCGGGCATAGCGTATCTCTCCCCCCTAGGCTTTCCCCCTAGGCTCTCCCGCAGGTGGCCACTCCGGCCACTGCGGCCACCCCTACCGCCGGTGGCCACTCCGGCCCCGGCGGCCACCTCCATTCCCTGCCACCTTCCACTCCGGTTGTGGCAGCCACCACCCTTTTAGCCTCTTTTTTGGAGCTGGAGTCGAGGAGATGGCCATGGATCCTCCTTCTCTCAACTTTGCAAGAGGTAAAGACTTTCAACGCTCTATGAGGGAGAAGTTTGGACATCCAGTGGTTTTCTCTCCTGGTTTTCGCCAACGGGAGTTTACTTTGGCGGTTTCCTTCTGTCGCTCCTGTTTTTGGCTGGATTGTCACACGGTTAGCATCACACTTCAATCTTGCTTTGGTGGTTATCCACAAGGTTTTCGTGTTCATCATCTCAAGGACAGATCCTTCAAGTTTTCGGTTGCTTCAAAAGCTGTGGGTTTTGACATCTATAATCATGGCCGTGTGGTTGAAAAGGATTTCGAATTAGTGTTTAATCTTTGGGGTTTCGGAGGACCCAACTGGTTGCGTGAAGAACAACTTTTTTATCGTGAGGAGGAATCTTCTTGGACCTTGGTTACTACTGGTCCACGTGCATGAACTGTTGCCACGTCCACTAACTCCGGCGATCAACTCCAGCCATCGGTTTTTTGCTCGCCTTGCGAATTTTCCGAGTTCTAGCAATAATGTGGTCTCCGACAATAATGTGGTCTCAGACAATAATGGATCTTCAATGCAGAATCTTAATACCTCAGGAGAGGTTAACGCTGCGGTTTCTCAGGGCGGCAATCAGGGTGTTTCAAATGGAACGCTTACATGCTATTCTTGTGGCTTTTTGGGCCACTTTGCCAGGGAGTGTCGAGTCCAAAAGCTACCTGGACTATTCCCATTTCTTCGGTTTGCTACATTTGCCAGCCCACCCGTTGAAGCTTGGAACATGGATGCGGTCCAGGATTGGTTCAAGTCGGTTGGCCCGGCCCGCGACCCTCCGGTGGTTGCCTCTTTTAGTGAGCTAGCTACGGGATATTTTCCTAATTTCCAGCCTCGATTGGCACTTGCCTCCTCAACTTCTCCACAGTCAGCCTCTGCTTCACCACAGTTCCCAAACTCTGCTCCTGTCACCTCCTGCTCGCCGGTGTCAGTGTGCGCCTCTGCGGCTTCTCCGATGGCCAACATTCCGATCGACCCGCGGCCATTTGTGTCGCATGGGTTCGCCATCCAGCAGCTTGCGGTCCGCAGTGGGGTGGCTCGGGTGGTGCTTCCGCATCGTCCTCGTCAACATGAAGACTAGGCTATTGCAACCATCCATCCACTCCCTGCCGATGCACCTTTCCCCAATGTAAGAGACGTCCTTGAAGAATTTATTGTCGAGCATAGGCAGTTAGGATTGAGAGACATCCAGCGTTGCCCATTTGGGGAGGCGTATGTGCGTTTGACAAGGGTTAGAGACAGTGACAAGCTAGTTCTGGATAGCCCGCATGAATTTGGAGACATATTCATCTCTTTTGTGAAGCATGGTGAGGGAAGGAATCATAGGAGGGTGCATTTCAATAGAACAGTTTGGTTGTTGCTGACCGGAGTTCCATTTGATTTTTGAAATACTGAAGATTTGGCCTGCGCTGTCAGTAAATTCGGTTGCATGATCTCCTGGGACAAAGAGGACGATCACATGGGACGTATTGTGGTCAAGGCTCGTGTTATGAATTTGGATATAATCCCCAAGAGCATGAGATGGTCAGAAGGAGATGAGTTTGAAGAGGATGGTTGGTCCTCTTCCATTGAAGTGCTGGCTAGTGAGCTTGTTGGTGGGGGCCCAGCAGATGAAGACCCGATTCCACCAGACAATATGGATCCACACCCTTTGTCAGAGAATGTTGAGCCTGCTACTGGGTTTCACAATGCTGCAATGATCAACAACAATTTAAATGCTCAGCAGGAAGACAACTGGGAGAAAGAGGACAACTAGAATATTCCACAATAGGACAACTTGCATGCACCCCTTGACGACATTCTGGATGATGTGCAACAAGAGGAGATGGCTTGGGCAGATGGTGAGGAGTTAGTGCCTGCTTTCAGTAACAGCAGCCTTTCTTCAGACATGTCTTTCTCTGAAGGAGTTAATTCCAATATAGTTGTGCCACCTGTGCTTCCTGGGAATGTTTTTCCCATAGATGTTGAGCATATTGCTCTGCCTCCACCTGCCAATGTGGTTGCAAATGGGCTTCGGAACATTATTCAAGCCTACCTATCTGATGAAGAAGAGCCCAATGTGTTACCTGAGCAAATTCATGTTGCAACAATTGAAGCTGTAGTTCCTCCTTTTCAAGTGCTTGCAAGTCAGCCACTTCTTTTGGATGACAATAATCCTAATGGGGGTGCAGAGGTAGCTGCTAGCTCTGAAGTTCAAATTTTGGGTCATAACTCCAATGCCCTGCAAACAATTGCTGCTATGGAAAACAGTTTGCACCCTGTCTTGCCTCAAGGTGATCCTGTGCCAGGTTCTGAGTCTGATCTGGCTGCTGCAATGGGTGGTTCTTATGACCAGGCTTTTCAGTCAAGTCCTTCTCACATTAACTCTTTCAGAGGAGGGCTGGAGCCTATCACCAGCTTTGAGAATCTTCAGTCAGGTCTGCAAGGTAAATGGATAAATCAAATTAATGAGCATTTCAGCATGGCACCCTCCTTTCTAGGTTTGAAATGTATTCAGCTTGCTGCAACTGCTAATAGTGATACTCTTCTATCTGAAGAAGGTCTCTTGTTGTGGAAGAAGCACTTTCAAGAACAGTCTGTGGATAAGCAAAGCTCATTTTCTGCCAACATTCCTGTAAGTTGGTTTAATTTCATTGTCCACCTTCTGTTGACTCCTGATAAGTTTGACTGGACTGTGAACATGCTTAAGTCTAGGATGTGGGAACTTTTCTCTGCTGTTGAGAACATGGAGCAAGCTATACTGTTTCATATACCTGCTAAATGCCCTGCTTCACATGCTCCTATTTGTCAGGCCATTGCCTTGGAGGAACATCTTGCAAAGGATAAGGGCAAGGAGAATGTTGAGGTGGCTTCCAACATGCAAGATTTGGAGTCCCAAGCTCTTCTGCAGCCTTTTGGCACTGATAACCTCATGAAGAGAAGGAGTGGTAAAACCCCCTTAGTGGAAACGAAGGTAAGGAGAAGTGACAGAATTAAAAAAGTGAATGATGGATATAAAAGGAACTCTTGCTCAAATACTAGTTGTCTGCCTTGTCATGCTATTCCTCCTGTCATTCAAAATTCAGTTGTTAGAAATCTCACTGCCTCTTTCTGTAAGGTTGCTGAGGGGGAGCTGGAGGACAAGCTGGCCAAGAAGCCAAGAAGAAAGCTTGAGGAGAACTTGGTCAAGCTGCCCTTGGCCACTGGAGAGGATAACACACCAGCATCTTCATGATGATTTACAGACTTCATTGGACTAGTGGTTGGGGGGGTAGTATGGGTGGAGCTTCATGTGCTCTTTTGGATAATCCTTTATATGTTGTAATTATGGAGTGTTGGTTCTTTAAGCAACTCTTTGCTCTGGAGATTTTCTATCTCAATGGCACCTCTATGATGTATGCTACTTGGATGTATTGCTGATTTTGTCATATGCTCTGGTTCAGACTATCTGCAAATATTTTATCCACTTTAATTATGTGTCAAGTGCTGGTGCTTGACCTCTGGGGTAGTTCACATCTTTGTCTCCATGAATAACACAAATAGAAGTTGGAACATTCTGAACTGGAACATTAGAGGGATGAATTCACAGGATAAATGGCTAGCTTGAAGGCAGAAAATTGATGAGAGTGACTGCAATATCCTGTGCTTACAAGAAACTACGAGAGAAAACTTTGATGTTGCTTACATAAAAAATTTCTGTCCCAATAGAATCAATAAGTTTGCTTTCCTTCCTTCTGTTGGAGCTTCAGGGGGTCTCCTAGTGGCTTGGAATGGCTCTCTCTTTACTGGAGAAGTAATTTCTCAAAACAGATTTTCACTCTCCATCCAGTTCACAAGTTTGCTCTCCAATCAGTCCTGGCTTCTCACCAATATTTATGGTCCTTGTGACCCACAGGACAAAATTGAGTTCATTTAGTGGTTTTTGAATATTCATATGCCTGATGATGTAGACTGGATTATTATGGGAGATTTCAATTTCATGAGGGCCCCATCAGACAGAAATAGACCTGGTGGAGATGTTAATGAGATGCTCATGTTCAATGAAGCAATTAGTAATCAAGGCTTAGTGGAGCTACCTTTGCATGGAAGGAAATTCAGCTGGAGTAACATGCAGCAAAATCCTCTGCTGGTTAAACTTGATTGGTTCTTCACTTCAGCTTCTTGGATGACCACATTCCCAAACACTATGGTGCTATCTCTTGCAAAACCAACTTCAGACCATTTTCCATGTGTAATCAAAGTTGGTACCTCAATTCCCAAAGCAAAAGTCTTTAGATTTGAGAACTATTGGTTGCAGCACTCAGACTTCAAACAGGTGGTTCATGCTGCTTGGAATATTCCAGTTGGGAACCTTGATTTAGTCAAATGTTTGAATGCAAAGTTTAAAAATTTAAGAAGAGCTTTGAAGTTGTGGGCCAGATCTCTAGCTTGTCTGAAAGCCCAAATTGCTAAAATCAATGAACTCATTTTTCTTTGGGACTTTTTTGAGGAGTTTAGAGCTTTGGACACTTATGAATGGAATTGTAGGATTCTCCTTAAAGAACATCTTCTAGTTCTTTTGAGGAACCAAAAGATATATTGGAAGCAGTGGGGAAAAATTAAAGGGGTAAAGTTTGGGGATGAAAATACCAAATTCTTTCATACCAAGGCCTCTATCAATCACAGGCATAATCATATTGCTGTCTTGCAAAATGAGGATCAAGTTGACATATCTGATCATGCTGGGAAAGCTGCTATTCTATGGGATACATATAAGAAAAGAATGGGGACTTCTCACAAAACTTCCATGCATTTTGACTTGGAGTCATTGTTTCAACAGAGATAGGATCCCACACTTTTTGAGTCCTTGGAACTGCCTTTTTCTGAGGAAGAAATCAATGATGTTGTAAAAGAATTACCTATGGATAAATCACCTGGTCCTAATGGCTTCAATAATGAGTTTCTTAAAGCTTGTTGGGACATAATTAAAGGAGATGTGCTCAAATTCATTTCTGACTTCCATGCTGGACAAATCTCTCTGGAAAGTTTGAACACCTCATTCATTACTCTTATTCCAAAAGGAAATTCTCCTCTCACAGCAAATGATTATAGTCCAATCTCCCTCCTTAATTGTTGTCTCAAGCTAGTCACTAAACTGTTGGCAAACAGGTTACAGAAAGTCATCTTAAAGCTGGTCCACATTAATCAATATGGCTTCCTCAAAGAGAGATCTATCCATGACTGCTTGGGATGGGCTTATGAATATTTGCATCAATGCCATAAATCAAAGGAAGAGATTATTGTGTTGAAATTGGACTTTGAAAAAGCTTTTGACACCATTGAACATCAGGCAATTCTGGATATTTTAAAAGCTAAAGGCTTTGGAGATAGATGGATTAACTGGATCAAAATGATGTTCACTTCTGCCTCTTCTGCCATACTGCTTAATGGTGTGCCTGGTAAAAAAATCTATTGCCTCAGAGGTGTGAGACAAGGAGACCCTCTGTCACCACTTCTCTTTGTGCTTGCTACAGATCTTCTTCAGTTAATCCTCAACAAGGCCATGCAAATGGGTTTGCTTTCTTCACCACTGCAAGTGAACTCTTGCCCTGATTTCCCAATAGTGCAATATGCAGATGACACTTTGGTCCTCCTTCAAGCAGATGCCAAACAACTTCACTGCCTCAAGGCCCTCTCAATACTTTTGCTGATGCTACTGGACTGAAAGTTAATTACTCTAAATCTAGCCTCATCCCACTCAATGTACCTGAAGAGAAAGTTGAAATTCTGATGAATACTTTCCATTGTAAAAGGGAATTCTTTCCCATCCAATATTTGGGTGCACCTCTGGGTATTTATAAACCAACTGTTGAGCAATGTTTACCTATGGTCATAAGACTACAGAAGAAGCTTATGGGCCTATCATCTTTTTTGACCATGGCTGGAAGACTTTTGTTGGTAAAATCTGTGCTTAACTCTTTGTTGATTTACCTTATGGGATGTCTTGATGTACCTGTCACCATTAAAACTCAAGCTATTAAACTGTTGAGGCACTACCTCTGGAGAGGCCCTGATTTGGAGGATCATAGGCCTGCCATGGTGGCTTGGAGTACTGTCTGTAGGCCAAAGGACCAAGGAGGATTGGGAGTGATGGATATCTTTGTCCAAAACAAAGCTCTGCTGCTCAAGAATCTGCACAAGTTTTATAACAGACACAACATTCCATGGGTTAACTTGATCTGGGAAGCACATTACAGTGCTGATTCACTGCCTGGCAACAATTGGATAGGTTCTTTCTGGTGGAAAGCTAATCTTAAGCTCATTGACAATTTCAAATCCATGGCCAGATGCCACATTGGAGATGGCAAAAGTTCCTTTTTCTGGTCTGACCTTTGGCACTCAGCTTGCATGCAAGACATGTTCCCTCATCTCTTTTCTTTTGTGAATAATAGGAACTCCACTATGTATACCATTATTTACACTGAATTTCTGGAGGATCTCTTTCACTTACCATTGACAGTGGAAGCATTCCAAGAATTTGAAGCAATGGAAGACATTTGTATAGCTTTGAGGGGTTCTGAATATCTGGAATGTACTGATACCTGGAGCTATATTTGGGGAAGTGGTCAATTCTCAGTTGCAAAGGCATATAAACTGATGATGGGAGTTAAAATAGTGCCACAACAATTTAACTGGATCTGGAATAGCTCTTGTCAACCCAAGCACAAGGTGTTCTTTTGGAGATTACTACATGACAGACTCAATACCAGGAATCTCCTTAGAAGGAAAACTTTTCACTTGGACAATTACAATTGTGTTGTAAACATTGCCAGCAGGAGGAAACACTTCAACACCTCTTTTGGACATGTCCTTTTGCTGCGCAGTGTTGGGATATGATTTGTCCCACTAGGCAGGCCAATGCCTCAGTTCTTGAGGCTTTTGCTGATCTAAAACTAAAACTTCATGTGCCTTTCTTCATGGAAATCATCATCATGGCTTCATGGGCCATCTGGATCACTAGGAACAATCTCATTTTTCAAGACATTCAACCAAGCATTCAAGGATGGAAAGGCATCTTCTTGGGAGGAACTCAATTTGCTAAGATTCAGAATTAAGAAGAGCTATGCTAGAGATTTCTGTCTCTGGCTTGACAACCTTGTCCTGTAATCTTTTGTTTTTTAGTAGCTGTTAGCTAGTAGCTTCTTTTTCTCTTTCTTTCTTTCTTTCTTTCTTTCTTCTTGTTTCTTGGCTTATCTCAAGCCTTTTTGTATTGCTGGATCTCTTTGCTGATATAATATAAAAATTGCAGTGGGGTTTTGCCCTACTATGTATAGTAAAAAAAAAGCTCCTTCTTCGGAAGACGAAGAGGAGGAAGCAGAGGAGGACGAGCCTCACTCTGAAGGTGGGAAGAAGCGTGCAGCTTCCCCGTCCCTGGAGGCCAAATCGCCCAAGAGGGGGAGAGGTTCTCATCCAGAGGCATCCACCACGGTTGCCGACAACAACCCGGAGTGGGATCACAGGGCCCAGCCCCTGGAAAAATCGTAAGTAACCAAAATCCGAATGCGTCTATGCGTCCTGGGCCATCTGGGTACAATAGTTTTAACTATCGCCATATCTCGTGTAGCCTGGCGAGGTCTCCTGCCGGACAGTCCTCATCGGAGGATTCACTGAGCTCGGATGCCGTGGCAAGCGAGACACCCCCGGAGGCTCCTTCTCCAAAGTCCAGGCGTGACACCGAGGTGTCGTCCCAAAGAGACCCAGACCAGGAGAGGCATGTCTCTGGAGCCGGACACGTGGGGGCAGTGGCCCCACGGCGTGTCGACGATGGGGGCGATCTTGGGTTCGGACCACAGCCGGATAAGGTCCTAGAGACCTCTAAGGCTCCAGGATCGGGCGAGCGGCCACCTTCAATGGAGGGAGGTTTGCCTACTCCTCCGGTAAACTCTGTCCATGCAGAGCTGCCGGGCGGTCTATCGACAGCGTTAAAGAACGCGTCTATCATCGATGAACATCGGACCCTCATGGGTGCGGTGGTTGGAAAGATTCAGTCTGCCAAAAGCAGGCTGAATGAGTCCTGCCTTGGCCTTATAAAGGCTTTTGAGGTATGGTTTCTGAGAAACCTTTGAGAAATTATCATAATATGAGCAGTAGCCCCTGATACACTGTCCGGCAAAAGAGAGGGAGCTGGGCAAGGGATCAAATCCTTTGTTAATGACGTGTACCTCTTTGTTTGAAAACAGACGTGTGCGGAGAAGACGTCCGCTCATAATGCGGAAATGTCCGAACTGAAGCAGAGCCTAGAACGGGCCAAGGAAGAACTTGGTCGTGTGAAGAAGCAATTAGAGGATAAGCAAGGTATGTTGAAACATTGTCTTGCATTAGGCACGAATGAGTAATTGTGCCTATTGAAAAGTATTTTTGTTGTATGCCCTAGGAGCGAGTGCCGAATATGAGGCCCTGAAGAAGGCTGTGGCTGATGCCAACGAGAAGGTTGTCGCCGAGCAGGCGCTTCGTGAAAAACACGAGGCCAAGGTCATCACAGCCGAGCGGGAGCTCCAGGAGGCTGTGAAGAAAAGCGAGGGCTTGGAGCAGAGTCTGGTAGGGAAAGAATCCGAACTCGCCCAAGCTATCCAAGCCGTGGAAGATGCTCGGGAAGAAGCCCGAGGTGCTGTACGGGACATTCAGGAGGCCCGGAAAGTTGTGGCTGGTAAGGCCTGCTGTATTCATGGCCATGTTTACATGATAGCGGGGAGAACTCTAAGCGACAAGCTGAATTCTTGTTTTTACAGGGGCGTTTGCGGATCTACCTCGCAGCATATCAGATGCCGCCCAATTTTATCAGACCGAGGAGAAGAAGTCTGCGGAGAGGAATTTCTGGTCGCAGTATTTGGCATCGAACTATCCGGTGCCTTTTATCGATCAGCTGAAGCAGCTGGTCGAACTGCACCAGGCGGCCGAACTAGCCATGAAGGACTTGATTGTCCGGCTGTGGCCTGCGGAGCCAATTCCAAGCAGTTACTTCGGACTCGTGAAGCGGATTGTGGGCGCCTGTCCTCGGCTTGACGCTATCAAGCGATCAATCTGTATAGAAGGTGCGCGCATGGCGTTTGCCCGTGCAAAAGTGCATTGGGGGAAGCTTGACGCGGAGAAGCTGATGACTGAGGGGCCGTCGGAGGGTAAGGAGCACCGCAAGCCCGAGCTGTACTATGAAGGTGTACTAAAAGGGGCCCGCAGTGTGCCAAAGACATTATATTTCCCTGAGGGCATTCATGCCACTTTTCGTAATATGGGATAATGGCATTTTTATTATATATTGCCTGTTTTGTTTGAACATATGTTCTTCCTGTGCGGCTGTTTATTGTATGTAAATCCTGAGAGTTGGCCAGTCGTCGGCTTCTGCCCCCACGTAAAAAGAATACGGGGGTGTTCGGGATATATCTGAACACTCTTTATCCCATAGTTGGGTCCTTTTAAGGAGGTGTTTCTCACCACGAACCAGGCAATCGGACTATAAGGCTTTATTATTCTCACTTAGCCATAGGAATTCGAGTATGGTCGGCGCGTCCCCTAGTGCTCGGAAGGCCGGACTAGGGGCTCTATTGGCGCCTGATCAGAAAACCGATCCGTCGCACTCTGCATTTATAATGGCATTGTGCGGAATAAATCTTTAAGGATTTTACAACCTCTCGAACAGCTGACCAGCTCTCGCTGCATCATGACAGTCGGTTTTCGGCTTTCTCTACCGAGGTGCTCGTCCGGCAGAACCGGGACACAATCGCAGTAGTTCTCCCAGCGCTACCTTAGCCGATAGAACGGAACGTAAGGTACCAAAACATGGGAGCCGGACAAACCCAACCAATGACCCAAGACATGATTCAGAGCTGATGCATATAGTGCTATAAGTTTGGGGTGCCGAGCGACCGAAAAGGTGGTCGGACTTTATTGCCGTATTGTGAAGCCCCTGGCATAACTGGGCGTAACACGAAGCGTGGTTGCCATTTTTTGGCAAAGAGGTGTCGATGATAAACGACGGCCGGTAAGTGTTATTTAAGTCTACGCATTGTAGTAGGATGATATGTCTATGCATATGAGTACAATGTATGATTATGAAAAGAGGTGTTTTTTGGCGGAACCTGTGATGGCCGGACTGGAGGGGGTTGTGAGTGGATCAAGAGTGAATCCGAACTGCCTTCTACCTGCATGTTCCTGCCATTGTGTGTCCGGGCTGATTCCACGCCGCCAATCCTGTTCTGCGTTAAAGTTAGTTTGTAAAGGCAAATGCTTGGATGCAGCTGGACGTCCTTTTGTGGTTGGTCTAAGGGTTCCTGATCGGACCTTGGTAAACCCAGCCGTTATACCGTGAAGTTGCGCGGACTCCTCAGTTGGTGTCTGTATAGTTGGTTGTCATATCAAAATTTTGATAGGCATGCGCGACTCGCTACTCCGGCAGCTGTATGATTTCCGCTCTAAGGGCGGGGTCCGGCCTTGCCCGTGGGCGTGATTATATCACACGGTGTTGGCCTAATGGTTTATCACGTGGAATCTAGTCAACGTGGTTCGTCCCGTTAGCATATGGTAAATTACCGTATGAGGGGAAGGTGTCGAAGAATTACTCTTTGGCGTGGCATTTTTTGGTGATTCAAAAACAATCGTTAGGGTGGTGGGCCAATAAACTTGGCCTTTGCACCTGGCATCCTTTAGAAGATGTTATTTGTGGTTTCATACCTGTGGGGGCTTTGTGTGTTATGGAGCCCCCGGACTACTAGGTCTAGGGGTACGGCAATTGAATTGATGTGGTAAGTGTGATCGGGGATGATCGGCCGTACTTTTATGTTCTGGGGGGTCTCTTGACTAGACGCCTCCCTCATTGTTTCCGACACACGACCGGTCGTTTTGTTTTGAGGATTCGGCATTCTCTATTGGTATGCTTTGTCGTCCTTCTAGGAGTACCGTGAATTTCACACGGTTGATCGAGTGTGTGGCTCGGGCCGAATAGGCTTGAGCTATTCTTTGTCCGTTCACCGGACTGGGAGTTGCTGGACTTGGCACCAGCTTCCTTGACTTGACGTTATGACCATTGCGCCGAGGCTTAAGGATGCCTCTTCGTGTATCGTTCTTACTGTCTTGGACCGTAGTGATGTGTGGATGTCGGGGTGTGTGCCTTTGGTTCTCCTGCTTAGGTTGGGGTAGCCAGTTGTGCCGCGTATGCCCCTTGTTAGGGCGGTCGAGTCCATACTCTTTGGTGGCCAGGATCTTGGTCCACCTATCCACTAGCAGATCCTGGTCAGCTTTAAGCTGCTCTTGCTTCCTTTGCAGGCTCCTTGCCGTGGCCATGACCCGTCGCTTGAGGCGAACTTGTTCCACTGGATCTTTAGGCACGCCGAATTCGTCATTGCCGAGGCTTACCTCATCTTCGGAGGGGGGGTGTATAGTTGTCCCTCTCCAAGTATCCCACCGTGGCCGGGCCGGCTTGCTTGAAGGTATGCTGATCAGGGCTGTATTCCTCTTCGGCACCATCCGGATTGCTTTCATCTCCGGGGCCGGTGTTGATGTGGCGGGGCTTGGAGCGGCGCCGAAGACGCCCATGCTTTGCTTTTCCTCCTAAGGGGTTACCCTCTGCTGCCTCGTCGCCATTGGTTTCCTTCCGAGTGTCCACCATGTATATATCGTATGAGGAGGTGGCCGTCCACCGCCCTGTGAGCGGTGGCTCCTGTAATTCTCCTGTATCATCGTCCATACCGTCGATGTCTTCGGAGTCGAAGTCAAGCACGTCGGCTAAATCATCGACCGTGGCAATGAAGTGGGTGGTGGGTGGGCAGTGAATTCCTTTATCGCCCGCTTCCCACTCAAGCTGGACATAGTTCGTCACAGAGCCTCCTAACAAAGAGAGAGAATTTAATGAGTTCAGCATGTCGCCAAAGAGCGAGTGCTGGAAGATGTCTGCAGCGGTAAACTCCATTACCGGAGCCCAACCTGGCTCGGCTGGCTCGAGGGCGTGCGGACCGGAACCAACAACCGGATACGAGTCCGGGGGCCAGGGGTTACAGGCTTCCGCTGAGGTGAGACCTGTGTTCAGCTCCACCTCCGATGAGTGTGCGGCCTGCGGGGCGGGGTCCATCCCTCCGTCCTTAGGCAACGCAACCTGCTCCAGATTTAGAGCCAAGGCTACTGTAGGGATGATATCCCAAGCTTTGTCTGACAGTAGGTCTAAGCCGTGCTCATCGTGACTGTTTGGCGCTCCTGGCGCAGGCCCAAATCCGTCGAAGATCAAGTCTCCGTGAATATCCGCTGTGTAGTTCAAGTTTCCAAACCTGACCTGGTGGCCAGGGGCGTAGCTATCGATCTGCTCCAGATGGCCAAGCGAATTGGCCCGCAGTGCGAAGCCGCCGAACACGAAGATCTGTCCGGGGAGAAAAGTCTCCCCCTGGACCGTGTTGTTGACGATTGAAGGCGCCATCAAACCCTGCAGCGACGACACAGAGGAACTCTCAATGAAAGCACCAATGTCGGTGTCAAAACCGGTGGATCTCGGGTAGGGGGTCCCGATCTGTGCGTCTCAGGCTGATGGTAACAGGAAGCGAGGGACACGATGTTTGTTGGAAATATGCCCTAGAGGCAATAATAAAAGTGTTATTATTATATTTCTTTGTTCATGATAATAGTCTTTTATTCATGCTATAACTGTATTATCCGGAAATCGTAATACACGTGTGAATACATAGACCACAATATGTCCCTAGTGAGCCTCTAGTTGACTAGCTCGTTGTGATCAACAGATAGTCATGGTTTCCTGGCTATGGACATTGGATGTCGTTGATAACGGGATCGCATCATTAGGAGAATGATGTGATGGACAAGACCCAATCCTAAGCATAGCACAAAGATCGTGTAGTTCGTTTGCTAGAGCTTTGCCAATGTCAAGTATCTCTTCCTTTGACCATGAGAGCGTGTAACTCCTGGATACCGTAGGAGTGCTTTGGGTGTATCAAACGTCACAACGTAACTGGGTGACTATAAAGGTGCACTACAGGTATCTCCGAAAGTATATATTGTTTTATGCGGATCGAGACTGGGATTTGTCACTCCGTGTAAACGGAGAGGTATCTCTGGGCCCACTCGGTAGGACATCATCATAATGTGCACAATGTGACCAAGGGGTTGATCATGGGATGATGTGTTACGGAACGAGTAAAGAGACTTGCCGGTAACGAGATTGAACAAGGTATCGGTATACCGACGATCGAATCTCGGGCAAGTAAAATACCGCTAGACAAAGGGAATTGAATACGGGATTGATTAAGTCCTTGACATCGTGGTTCATCTGATGAGATCATCGTGGAACATGTGGGAGCCATCATGGGTATCCAGATCCCGCTGTTGGTTATTGACCGGAGAACGTCTCGGTCATGTCTACATGTCTCCCGAACCCGTAGGGTCTACACACTTAAGGTTCGGTGACGCTAGGGTTATAAAGGAAGCTTGTATGTGGTTACCGAATGTTGTTCGGAGTCCTGGATGAGATCCCGGACGTCACGAGGAGTTCCGGAATGGTCCGGAGGTAAAGATTTATATATGGGAAGTCCTGTTTTGGTCACCGGAAAAGTTTCGGGCGATATCGGTAATGTACCGGGACCACCGGGAGGGTCCCGGGGGTCCACCAAGTGGGGCCACCTGCCCCAGAAGGTTGCGTGGGCCAAGTGTGGGAGGGGACCAGCCCCTAGGAGGGCCGGTGCGCCCCCCACAAGGGGGCCAAGGCGCAAGGGAGAGTGGGAGGGGGCAAACCCTAGTCCAGATGGGCCTTAAGGCCCACCTAGTGGGCGCCTCCCCTCTCTCCCCCTCTTGGCCGCCTCCCCAAGTCCCATCTAGGGCTGGCCGCACCCCTTGGGGTGGGAAACCCTAAAGGGGTCGCAGCCCCCCCTTCCCCCTATATATACTTGAGGTTTTGGGGCTGCCAACACATGAGTTCTCTCCCTCTTGGTGCAGCCCTACCTCTCTCCCTACTCCTCCTCTCCCGTGGTGCTTAGCGAAGCCCTGCTGGATTGCCACGCTCCTCCATCGCCACCACGCCGTTGTGCTGCTGTTGGATGGAGTCTTCCTCAACCTCTCCCTCTCTCCTTGCTGGATCAAGGCATGGGAGACGTCACCGGGCTATACGTGTGTTGAACGCGGAGGTGCCGTCCGTTCGGCACTTGATCATCGGTGATTTGAATCACAACGAGTACGACTCCTTCAACCCCGTTCACTTGAACGCTTCCGCTTAGCGATCTACAAGGGTATGTAGATGCACTCTCCTTCCCCTCGTTGCTGGTTTCTCCATAGATAGATCTTGGTGACACGTAGGAAAATTTTGAATTTCTGCTACGTTCCCCAACAGTGGCATCATGAGCTAGGTCTATTGCGTAGATTCTTTGCATGAGTAGAACACAAAGTAGTTGTGGGCGTTGATTTTGTTCAATATGCTTACCGTTACTAGTCCAATCTTGTTTCGACGGTATTGTGGGATGAAGCGGCCCGGACCGACCTTACACGTAATCTTACGTGAGACAGGTTCCACCGATTGACATGCACTTGGTGCATAAGGTGGCTAGCGGGTGCCAGTCTCTCCCACTTTAGTCGGAACGGATTCGATGAAAAGGGTCCTTATGAAGGGTAAATAGCAATTGGCATATCACGTTGTGGTTTTGCGTAGGTAAGAAACGTTCTTGCTAGAAACCCATAGCAGCCACGTAAAACATGCAACAACAATTAGAGGACGTCTAACTTGTTTTTGCAGGGTATGCTTTGTGATGTGATATGGCCAAGAAGAATGTGATGAATGATATGTGATGTATGAGATTGATCATGTTCTTGTAATAGGATTCACGACTTGCATGTCGATGAGTATGACAACCGGCAGGAGCCATAGGAGTTGTCTTTATTTTTGTATGACCTGCGTGTCATTGAAGAACGCCATGTAAACTACTTTACTTTATTGCTAAACGCGTTAGTCATAGAAGTAGAAGTAGTCGTTGGCGTGACAACTTCATGAAGACATGATGATGGAGATCATGATGATGGAGATCATGGTGTCATGCCGGTGACAAGAGGATCATGGAGCCCCGAAGATGAAGATCAAAGGAGCTATATGATATTGGCCATATCATGTCACTACTCTATTTGATTGCATGTGATGTTTATCATGTTTATGCATCTTGTTTGCTTAGAACGACGGTAGTAAATAAGATGATCCCTTACAAAATTTCAAGAAGTGTTCTCCCCTAACTGTGCACCGTTGCTACAGTTCGTCGCTTCTAAGCACCACGTGATGATCGGGTGTGATGGATTCTTACGTTCACATACAACGGGTGTAAGACAGTTTTACACAGCGAAAACACTTAGGGTTAACTTGACGAGCCTAGCATGTGCAGACATGGCCTCGGAACATGGAGACCGAAAGGTCGAGCATGAGTCGTATAGTAGATACGATCAACATGAAGATGTTCACCGATGATGACTAGTCCATCTCACGTGATGATCGGACACGGCCTAGTTGACTCGGATCATGTAATCACTTAGATGACCAGAGGGATGTCTATCTGAGTGGGAGTTCATAAGATGAACTTAATTATCCTGAACATAGTCAAAAGACCTTTTGCAAATTATGTCGTAGCTCGCGCTTTAGTTCTACTGTTTTAGATATGTTCCTAGAGAAAATATAGTTTGAAAGTTGAAAGTAGCAATTATGCGGACAGTAGAAGGCTTATGTCCTTAATGCACTGCTCAGTGTGTTGAACCTCGAACGTTGTCTGTGGATGTTGCGAACATCTGACATACACGTTTTGATAACTACGTGATAGTTCAGTTAAACGGTTTAGAATTGAGGCACCAAAGATGTTTTGGAAACATCGCGAAACATATGAGATGTTTTGAGGGCTGAAATTGGGATTTCAGGCTCGTGCCCATGGCAAGAGGTATAAGACCTCCGACGATTTTCTTAGCCTGCAAACTAAGGGAGAAAAGCTCAATCGTTGAGCTTGTGCTCAGATTGTCTGAGTGCAACAATCACTTGAATCGAGTGGGAGTTGATCTTCCAGATGAGATAGTGATGTTTCCCCAAAGTCATTGCCACCAAGCTGCTAGAGCTTCGTGATGAACTATAACATATCAAGGATAGAGATGATGATCCTTGAGGTATTCGCGTTGTTTGACATCGCGAAAGTAGAAATCAAGAAGGAGCATCAATTGTTGATGGTTGATGAAACCACTAGTTTCAAGAAGGGCAAGGGAAAGAAGGGATACTTCATGAAACGGCAAATCAGCTGCTGCACCAATGAAGAAACCCGAGGTTGAACCCAAACCCGAGACTAAGTGCTTCTGTAATAAGGGGAACAACCACTGGAGCAGAATTACCCTAGATACTTGGTAGATGAGAAGGCTGGCAAAGTCGATAGAAGTATATTGGATATACATTATGTTAATGTGTACTTTACTAGTACTCCTAGTAGCACCAGGGTATTAGATACCGGTTCGGTTGCTAAGTGTTAGTAACTCGAAATAAAAGGCTACGGAATAAACGGAGACTAGCTAAAGGAGAGCTGACGATATGTGTTGGAAGTGTTTCCAAGTTTGATGTGATCAAACATCGCATGCTCCCTCTACCATCAAGATTAGTATTAAACCTGAATGGTTTATTGAATCTCGATCGTAGTGATACACATTTTCATGCCAAAAGATATAAGATAGTAATGATAGTACCACTTACTTGTGGCACTGCCATGTAAGTCATATTGGTATAAAACGCATGAAGAAGCTCCATGTTGATGGATCTTTGGACTCACTCGTTTTTGAAAAGTTTGAGACATGCGAACCATGTCTATTGGTGTATACGCATGAAGAAACTCCATGCAGATGGATCGTTTAGACTCACTTGATTTTGAATCACTTGAGATATGCAAATCATACCACATGGACAAGATGACTGAAAAGCCTCGGTTTCAGTAAGATGGAACAAGATAGCAACTTGTTGGAAGCAACACATTTTGATGTGTGCAGTCCAATGAGTGCTGAGGCATGCAGTGAATATCATTATGTTCTTACTTCACAGATGATTTGAGTAGATGTTGAGTATATTTACTTGATGAATCACGAGTCTGAATTATTGAAAGGTTCAAGTAATTTCAGTGTGAAGTTGGAAGATCGTCGTGATAAGAGGATAAAAATATCTATGATATGATCATAGAGATGAATATCTGAATTACGAGTTTGGCACAGAATTAAGACATTGTGGAAATTGTTTCACAACTAATACAGCCTGGAACACCATAGTGTGATGGTGTGTCCGAACATCATAACTGCACCCTATTGGATATGATGCATACCATGATGTCTCTTATCGAATTACCACAATTGTTCATGGGTTAGGCATTAGAGACAACCACATTCACTTTAAATAGGGCACCACGTAATTCCGTTGAGATGACACCGTATGAATTATGGTTTAGAGAAACCTAAGTTGTCGTTTCTTAAAAGTTTGGGGCTGCGACGCTTATGTGAAAAAGTTTCAGGCCGATAAGCTCGAACCCAAAGCGGATAAATACATCTTCATAGGACAACCCAAAAACAGTTGGGTATGCCTCCTGTCTCAGAGCCGAAAGCAATAAAGGATTGTTTCTAGAATCGGGTCCTTTCTCGAGGAAAAGTTTCTCTCGAAAGAATTGAGTGGGAGGATGGTGGAGACTTGATGAGGTTATTGAACCGTCACTTCAACTAGTGTGTAGCAGGGCATAGGAAGTTGTTCCTGTGGCACCTACACCAATTGAAGTAGAAGCTTATGATAGTGATCATGAAGTTTTGGATCAAGTCACTACCGTACCTCGTAGGGTGACAAGGATGTGTACTGCTTCAGAGTGGTACAGTAATCCTGTCTTGAAGGTCATGTTGCTAGACAACAATGAACCTACGAGCTATGGAGAAGCAATGGTGGGCCCAAATTCCGACAAATGGTTAGAAACCATGAAATCCGAGATAGGATCCATGTATCAGAACAAAGCATGGACTTTGGTGGACTTGCCCGATGATCGGCAAGCCATTGAGATAAATGGATCTTTTAGAAGAAGACGGACGTGGACGGTAATGTCACCGTCTATGAAGCTCGACTTGTGGCGAAGAGTTTTTCACAAGTTCAAGGAGTTGACTACGATGAGATTTTCTCATCCGTAGCGATGCTTAAGTCCGTCGGATTCATGTTAGCATTAGCTGCATTTATGAAATCTGGCAGATGGATGACAAAACGAGTTTCCTTACCAACTTACGTAAGGAAAGGTTGTATGTGATACAATCAGAAAGGTTTTGTCGATCCTAAGGATGCTAAAAGGTATGCTAGCTCCAGCGATCCTTCCATGGACTGGAATAAGCATCTCGGAGTTGGAATGTGCGCTTTGATAAGATGATCAAAGATTTTGGGTTTATACAAAGTTTATGAGAAACTTGTATTTCCAAAGAAGTGAGTGGGAGCACTATAGAATTTCTGATGAGTATATGTTGTTGACATATTGTTGATCAGAAATGACGTAGAATTTCTGGAAAGCATATAGGGTTATTTTGAAAGTGTTTTTCAATGGAAAGCCTGGATTAAGCTACTTGAGCATTGAGCATCAAGATCTATAAGGATAGATCAAAACACTTAATGGTACTTTCAAATGAGCACATACCTTGACATGATCTTGAAGGTGTTCAAGATGGACTAGTCAAAGAAGGAGTTCTTGCCTGAATTGTAATGTACGAAGTTAAGACTTAAAGCTCGACCACGGCAGAATAGAGAGAAAGGACGAAGGTCGTCCCCTATGCTTAAGACGTAGGCTCTACAGTATGCTATGCTGTGTACCGCACCTAAAGTGTGCTTTGCCATGAGTCAGTCAAGGGGTATAAGAGTGATCCAAGAATGGATCACAGGACAGCGGTCAAAGTTATCCTTAGTAACTAGTGGACTAAGGAATTTTCTCGATTATGGAGGTGATAAAAAAGTTTGTCGTAAAAGGTTACGTCGATGCAAGCTTGACACCTATCCGGATAGCTCTGAGTAGAGATACCGGATACGTATAATGGAGCAACAATTTAGAATAGCTCCAAATAGAACAGTTATTTGGAATAGCTCCAAATAGAGCGTGGTAGCTACATCTAGGAGATGACATAGAGATTTGTAAAGCACACACGGATCTGAAAGGTTCAGACCCGTTGACTAAAACCTCTCTCACAAGCAACATGATCAAACATAAAACTCATTGAGTGTTAATCACATAGTGATGTGAACTAGACTACTGACTCTAGTAAACTCTTGGGTATTAGTCACATGGCGATGTGACCTGTGAGTGTTAATCACATGGCAATGTGAACTAGATTATTGACTCTAGTGCAAGTGGGAGACTGTTGGAAATATGCCCTAGAGGCAATAATAAAAGTGTTATTATTATATTTCTTTGTTCATGATAATAGTCTTTTATTCATGCTATAACTGTATTATCCGGAAATCGTAATACACGTGTGAATACATAGACCACAATATGTCCCTAGTGAGCCTCTAGTTGACTAGCTCGTTGTGATCAACAGATAGTCATGGTTTCCTGGCTATGGACATTGGATGTCGTTGATAACGGGATCACATCATTAGGAGAATGATGTGATGGACAAGACCCAATCCTAAGCATAGCACAAAGATCGTGTAGTTCGTTTGCTAGAGCTTTGCCAATGTCAAGTATCTCTTCCTTTGACCATGAGAGCGTGTAACTCCTGGATACCGTAGGAGTGCTTTGGGTGTATCAAACGTCACAACGTAACTGGGTGACTATAAAGGTGCCCTACAGGTATCTCCGAAAGTATCTATTGTTTTATGCGGATCGAGACTGGGATTTGTCACTCCGTGTAAATGGAGAGGTATCTTTGGGCCCACTCGGTAGGACATCATCATAATGTGCACAATGTGACCAAGGGGTTGATCACGGGATGATGTGTTACGGAACGAGTAAAGAGACTTGCCGGTAACGAGATTGAACAAGGTATCGGTATACCGACGATCGAATCTCGGGCAAGTAAAATACCGCTAGACAAAGGGAATTGAATACGGGATTGATTAAGTCCTTGACATCGTGGTTCATCCGATGAGATCATCGTGGCACATGTGGGAGCCATCATGGGTATCCAGATCCCGCTGTTGGTTATTGACCGGAGAACGTCTCGGTCATGTCTACATGTCTCCCGAACCCGTAGGGTCTACACACTTAAGGTTCGGTGACGCTAGGGTTATAAAGGAAGCTTGTATGTGGTTACCGAATGTTGTTCGGAGTCCCGGATGAGATCCCGGACGTCACGAGGAGTTCCGGAATGGTCCGGAGGTAAAGATTTATATATGGGAAGTCCTGTTTTGGTCACCGGAAAAGTTTCGGGCGATATCGGTAATGTACCGGGACCACCGGGAGGGTCCCGGGGGTCCACCAAGTGGGGCCACCTGCCCCAGAAGGTTGCGTGGGCCAAGTGTGGGAGGGGACCAGCCCCTAGGAGGGCCGGTGCGCCCCCCACAAGGGGGACAAGGCGCAAGGGAGAGTGGGAGGGGGAAAACCCTAGTCCAGATGGGCCTTAAGGCCCACCTAGTGGGCGCCTCCCCTCTCTCCCCCTCTTGGCCGCCTCCCCAAGTCCCATCTAGGGCTGGCCGCACCCCTTGGGGTGGGAAACCCTAAAGGGGTCGCAGCCCCCCCTTCCCCCTATATATACTTGAGGTTTTGGGGCTGCCAACACATGAGTTCTCTCCCTCTTGGTGCAGCCCTACCTCTCTCCCTACTCCTCCTCTCCCGTGGTGCTTAGCGAAGCCCTGCTGGATTGCCACGCTCCTCCATCGCCACCACGCCGTTGTGCTGCTGTTGGATGGAGTCTTCCTCAACCTCTCCCTCTCTCCTTGCTGGATCAAGGCATGGGAGACGTCACCGGGCTGTACGTGTGTTGAACGCGGAGGTGTCGTCCGTTCGGCACTTGGTCATCGGTGATTTGAATCACAACCAGTACGACTCCTTCAACCCCATTCACTTGAACGCTTCCGCTTAGCGATCTACAAGGGTATGTAGATGCACTCTCCTTCCCCTCGTTGCTGGTTTCTCCATAGATAGATCTTGGTGACACGTAGGAAAATTTTGAATTTCTGCTACGTTCCCCAACAATGTTTACCCAGGTTTGGGCCCTCTCGATGGAGGTAAAACCCTACTTCCTGCTTGATTAATATTAAAGATATGAGTAGTACAAGAGTAGATCTACCACGAGATCGTAGAGGCTAAACCCTAAGAGCTAGCCTATGATGGTATGATTGTGATTGTGATCGGCCTTCTAAGGACCAATCTCTCCGGTTTATATAGACACCGGAGAGGGCTAGGGTTTACATGGAGTCGGTTACAAGGAAGAAAACACAATATCCGGATCGCCAAGCTTGCCTTCCACGCAAAGGAGAGTCCCATCCGGACACGGGCCGAAGTCTTGAGTCTTGTATCTTCACGCTTCAATAGTCCGGACGATGTATATAGTTCGGCTGTCTGGATACCCCCTAATCCAGGACTCCCTCAGTCATGTCGGTTTCTATAGGAGATTTATCAAAGACTTTTCTAAAATTTCTAGGCCTCTTACAAATCTTTTGCAAAAGGATATCCCTTTTGTTTTTATGATGATTGTTTGGAAGCCTTCGAAACACTAAAGAAAGCCTTAATTTCTGCACCTATTGTTCAACCACCTGATTGGAATTTGCCTTTTGAAATTATGTGTGATGCTAGTGGTTATGCTATTGGTGTTGTTCTAGGACAAAAAGTTGATAAGAAACTAAATGCTACCCACTATGCTAGTAAAACTCTAGGCAGTGCTCAACAAAATTATGCTACCACTGAAAAAGAATTCTTAGCAGTTGTGTTTGCTTGTGATAAATTTAGATCCTACATTGTTTATTCCAAAGTGACCGTTCACACCGATCATGCTGCTATAAAATATCTTATGGAAAATAAAGATGCTAAACCTAGACTCATTAGGTGGGTTCTTCTACTACAAGAATTTGATTTGCATATCACTGATAGAAAAGGAGCAGAGAACCCCATAGCTGATAACTTGTCTAGGCTCGAAAATATTCTTAATGACCCCCAACCTATTAATGATAGCTTTCCTGATGAGCAGTTAGCTGCAATAAATGTCTCTAATAGTACACCTTGGTATGCTGATTATGCTAATTATATTGTTGCTAAATACATACCACCTAGCTTCACTTACAAACAAAAAAAATTCTTCTATGATTTAAGGCATTACTTTTGGGATGACCCACATCTTCATAAAGAAAGAGTAGATGGTATTGTTAGACGTTGTGTACCTGAGCATGAACAGGAACAAATCCTACGAAAATGTCACTCTGAGGCTTATGGAGGACATCATGCGGGAGACAGAACCGCTCGTAAGGTATTGCAATCTGGGTTTTATTGGCCTACTCTCTTCAAGGATTCCCGTAAGTTCGTCTTATCTTGTGATGAATGCCAAAGAATAGGTAATATCGGTAAGCGTCAAGAAATGCCTATGAATTATTCACTTGTTGTTGAACCATTTGCTGTTTGTGGATTTGATTTCATGGGACCTTTTCCTTCCTCTAATGGGTATACTCATATTTTGGTTGCTGTTGATTATGTTACTAAGTGGGTGGAAGCTATTCCAACTAGTAGTGCTGATGACAACACCTCTATTAAAATGCTTAAGGAAGTTATTTTTCCAAGGTTTGGAGTCCCTAGATATTTACTAACTGATGGTGGTTCACACTTTATTCATGGTGCTTTCCATAAAATGCTTGTCAAGTATGATGTTAACCATAAAATTGCATCACCCTATCATCCTCAGTCTAGTGGACAAGTTGAACTTAGCAATAGAGAAATAAAACTAATTTTACAAAAGACTGTCAATAGGTCTTGGAAGAATTGGTCTAAAAAATTAGATGATGCACTTTGGGCTTATAGAGCAGCATATAAAAATCCTATGGGTATGTTTCCTTATAAAATGATTTATGGAAAAGCTTGTCATTTGTCTCTTGAGTTAGAACATAAAGCATATTGGGTAATTGAAGAACTCAACTATGATTTCAAACTTGCTGGTGAAAATAGGTTATTTGTTATTAGCTCGTTAGATGAATGGATAACCCAAGCTTATGAAAATGCAAAGTTATTGAAAGAAAAAGTTAAAAGATGGCATGATAAAAGAATCCAAAAGCATGAGTTCAAGGTTGGAGAATATGTTCTTTTGTACAACTCTGATTTTAGATTCTTTGCAAAAAAAACTCCTCTCCAAATGGGAACGACCCTATGTTATCGAGGAGGTTTGTCGATCTAGAGCTATCAAAATAAATAATGCCGAAGGTACTAACCCGAAGGTCATTAATGGGCGACGAATAAAACATTATATCTCAGGTACGCCCATTAATGTTGAAAGCAATATTATCCAAACTATGACACCGAAAGAACACATAAAAGAAACCTTTTGGAACACTCCAGAATCGTGAAAAAGAGGAGGTATGTGATACGATAATTAAACGGACTCCAAAAAATCCGCAAAAATATTTTTTGTCAGTTTTGGAATATTTAGAAAATTATGAAAATAAGAAACTACTAGGAAGGTGACCCTGATGGGCACAAGACACCAGGGCGCGCGCCCAGGTGGGTTGTGCCCACCTCGGGTACCTTCTGGACTCTGTTTTTCTTCCGTTTGCTTGTTTCCCAAGATAAAAAATCTTTATATACTCCCCGAATCTATTGACCTCCGTATCGCGGAGAAATCTCCTGTTATCTTTTCTCGTTGTTTTCTGTCAGATCTGTTAAGCCAGGCATCATGTCTTCTTCTTCCTCTAACAATGTGGAAGAGGATGCTTGATTGATGAAGATCGAGCTGAAGAGGGAAGAGCCCGCTGGAGTCGCCAAGGAGGACAAGGGCAAGGAGGCTACCGGAGATTAAATGCCGGTGATCGAGCAAGCACTGCCTGCTGAGGAGGAAGAAGAATATATCCTTAAACCCTTACTATGCTCATCTTACCCTCACTGACACTGAAGCCTTTGGAAGCTTCGTGTGCAAAATAAATATCTCACCCCTGAAAATATTCTGAATCAAGAGCACATCACCTTCCTTCGGAGCGTCATTCGATCGGTCGCGGCGTCACCCGAACGGGCGCGCCGGCGAGGCACGGCTGGGGACGGAATGGAGGGGCGGTGCAGAGCCCCCCAATGCACGCGGCGAAGGTTGGAGGGGCCGCGGCAGCCAGGACGCAGCCGACGAGTGGACTACGCGGGCGCGAAGCCGCAGCCGCAGCAGCAGGGACGAGCGAGGGGTTCAGGGCGCAGGGCGAGCGATGGACCACCAGCAGGGGCGCAGGGCAGGGATGCGCAGCTCGCAGCGAGCGCAGCCAGTGGTGGCGGGAACCAAGCGGTGCAGGGGGAGCAGCGAGAGGGGACGGAGGCGGCGGGGCGAGTGCACGAGCGGGGACAGGGTCCAGGCGCGGCCTCGCGCGGGCGAGCAGCACGTAACTGTGGTGTGCGTTTTGGGTTCGTTGGATCATGCGCTACTCGATGGTGCCAGAGGTGGACCGAATGGTCGCCAGAGTTGAGGTCGGCGACGAGGTTTGCGGCGGTTGTGTGCGGACGACCATCGGGAAAAGAGCTACGGGGCACCATTTTTTGCGTGGTTGGTCGGGATCGTTCGCACTTCTATGCCGCGTCGAATGGGAGCAGCGACAGAAGCTAGGGGCGGAGGTGAGGGCTGCTGCGATAGCCGAGTGACGGTGGCAGCGGCGCTCGTTTGGAACGTAGCTACGGGACGCGGGGGATAGAGGGAAGAGGCCACGGAGGACAGGGAGCTTAGAGGGAGGCCATAGTTGAGCTCGGCGAGGCCGGAAGCAGACCAGAGCGGTGGAACGAATGGTGGACGGTGGCGACACCGAGGTTGAAGAAGGGCTCGATCCCCTCGGTGTAGTGGTGTAGCACCCGAGTTGGTCCACGTAGGCGAAACAGAGGAGGCGGGCGAAGCTCCTGGCGAAGTCTTGGCCAACGGGGAGGTCGGTGGCCACGACAGTGCAGCAGCTAGTGGCGACAGTGGTTCGGGCGCACGCGAGGGGAAGAGAGCGACGCGAGGTGGGGATAATGTGGGGGGCTAGGGTTCACAGGGGAACGAGGGCGACCTTATGTACGTCGGGGAGCCACGGGATGGACGCCGCATGGTCATCCATTGCCATGGACGGGGCGCGCGCGTCCACATCACTCCTGATGAGCAGTAGGAAGGAGGAGGTGGGTAGGTGGGCTGGGCTCCCACTGTTGACCTAGAGCCCAGTCCATTTTCTTATTTTTCTTTTTGTTTCTTTTATTTCTTCTCTGATTTGTAAATTGTTAGGCCACCCATTCACTTTGTAAAATATGAGACTTGGCTCAATAAATTACATGCAATATTTAGCACTGCGAGAAAAAGGTTTGAAGGCAAGATGATTTCATTTGAATTTTGTATTAATTATAAATGGGATAAATGTTGCTATTTTGGCATTGTCTTCTTTATTTTAGTGCAAATAAACCTTTTTATAAAAATGTGGTTTCTTTACCAATAATACTTATGATTTTTTGCCACAGTTTGCACATTTTTTTGACATTTGAAAACCTTTTTTGACTTTATTTTGAATTTGAATTTGAACCGGTTTTGAGTCAACGCGACTTCTGTCAACAGTAAATGCGATGACGTGGCATCATTAACAGGGGATTACTGTATCTTGATTATCCGAGTGTCACAACAACCTAGTTAGCCTTGGTTGTGTACAGAATTTGGCCTTGTGGCCCAACATGCCACATGTATAACATGTCAATTGCATGTTATCCCAATCATGTCGATCATCCTGCACTATAGTAGTGCTTGGCCATGCAGAAGCATTCGATGCCTCATTGATACAGCCATTAGCTGGGGAGTTATGATGAAATGAATGCTGGTCAAGCACTGATCGATCGGGAGCGGACAAGCGTTGGAATACCGAGATCTGCTGGTTCCCCGGCACTGCCTCCTGGCAACGATCACCGGCGGCGACAACCTAACCATTCCGGCCAACTAGAGACCACTCCTCATCTTCTTCACGATAAAAATTGATCTCCTCTTTACGCCACCGAGGACAACCGTTCCCCCAAAGATTAAAAACCACTTCAAAATCTTTCTCAAAAATTCTACCCGCATTGTAAACTTCAAACCCCACAGACTTCAAAGCAACCGAAAATTGAAAAGATCGATCCTTCAAGCAGCGAACACGAAAGCCTTGAGGGTACCCACCAAAACAAGCTTGAAGAACCATACTAACCGTATGGATGTCGAGGCAGAATGTTGCACGACAAAAAGAGACTACCAAGATGAACTCCTTTTGCCAAAACCCTGGTGAGAAAACCACAGGGTGTCCAAACTTCCTCCTCATCTTTGCTTGGAAAGTCTTGCCACTAACAAAGTTGAGCGCGAGGGGAGCCATGCCTCGCCAGCGAATGGTGGTGTGCGGTGCCGGAGTGGCCATCGACCATGGAGGTGGACGCCGGCGCAGAGGTCGCCTTAGAGTCACCTTGTCAGTGTTCCCTCATGAACGAATTTGATTACATAGTTTGTGAAGCTAGAGAAATCATTGATTACTATGACATTAATTATGAATGTCGGGAGGTCGTTCATGGGTCTTGGCTGGCGATAGCTGTTGCGGGGCAGCTTGATCTAGTTTTCTCCTTATCTTGGGCGGCTTGATGGATAGGCATGGAGGTCTTTTGAACAAAGGTCTGCATGCCACCACTGAACCCACATTGCATCGAATGAGGTTGATCATCGTTGTTCTTCTTCATGAAGATCTGCATACCACCACTGCGATGAGTAGAGGCATGCAGCTCTTCTGTCTGCTTGAGCGTGGTCCAAGGGCGGCCATGGCACACAGTTGGGTGCGTGACACATTTTTTACGGTACTAACAATCAACATCGAATTCAACTCTGGAAATTATTCCAATAGGTTTAGCAAATTCCATACCTAACATAGCTTTCATCATTCTAGCAGGAAGATTTATAATGTTGGCACAGATGGCCAAGCGATCAAACTTGGTCTACGGAGGCTGCACATCCACATCAAAATTCTTGAAAAAAACGACATGCTTACCCACCATCCAAGGCGAGCCTTCCATGACCGATCACATTCCATCTGAGAGCCAAACTCCGCGATAAACAAATTGGTTCTTACTGGATGGAACAACAACCCTTGCGGATTGCCCCACGCCGGCCTCATTGCCGATGCAGTAGTCTGAATATGAAGAACATTGGGATAAATAACTTTCCCCACCAAAGCATAATAAGGCGCTACAAGATCATCGTCGTCCACATCATCTAGCACCACTAGTTGTGCCTCCACCGTAGTGAGACGAAGATGCTGCATCATGTCCTCGACATGGGAAGAAGACCCCGAACTACCAACATCAGTCGTAGGACACAGAACAGTCGTCGCCTTCCCTTTGGAAGGAAGCAGTTGCTCTAGCGTCACAACACCGCCACCAACAGTCGTAAAAAATGGCCATCGAGGCAGCCGTCCCTGTGGTCTTGGCCATCTCAACGGCGATAGAATCACGACCAGCAACTGCCAAGCGTGGGTAGCGATACAAACGAATGCCCCTTGGTTACCCGGAACATCACAAAAGAGACTCTGTCACGGAGCAAGACAACGAGAAGAACCGGGGACGGGGGGAAAAGAGGAGATCACAGTCACAATTGCGATCCCAGCAGGAGATCATGCCCTAGAGAATGCGAGTCGCCACAGCGTCCCGAGGCCCTAGGAGAGCGAACATTCAGAAAAACAATTATCTCGCTTAGATGGAGTGTGGATTGCATGCATTGGAGGTGGAAGAACACGCCCTACGGCTTGTCACTGGCAATACATCGACCATCACCGTGATCCCATTTTTCTTCTTCTCGAAGTCATGGCTTCACTAGACTTGTGGATTTGACATTGCTTATTTGGCTTGCCAGATTCTCTCAATGACATCAATGTGTTGCAGAGACCACATCTTCTTGCTCGGCTTGTTAGTGGAGATGCTTCGGCTTGCAACTACTCCATCAATAGACATGACTATACCATGGGGTATTATCTTGCTGACCAAATCTATCCTTCATGGTCAACATTTGTGAAGACCATCAGTAAGAAACAAGCTAATTTTGCCCCAAGCACAAGAAGCATGCCGAAAGGATATTGAGAGGGCATTTGGTGTGTTGCAAGCCCGGTTTGCCGTTGTTCAAGGTCCTACTCACTTTTGGGATAAAAAACCCCTCTCAAATATTATGGCCGTATGTGTAATTCTATACAACATGATTATCGAGGACGAGAGTGATTTAAACTTAAGAGTTTTTCTATAACAATATTTGTAGCTGTGTTAAGCTTAGCAGGAACCCGAACCAGATAATGCATTTCTTGGGACCTACCGGCTTGAGGAAAAGGACACACACCCAGCTCCGTGATGATCTTATTGAGCAGGAGTGGCAACTGTATGGGAAGTAAACTCTCATTTTATTCATTTGATCTTATTTGCATTCATGTGCGATTTGAACCATTCTTTCCATTCCAGACTATTCATTATTGTTTTAATTATTCGGATTTGAACATTTGTTGTAATTGAGATTATTACTGTATTGTATAGTGCTAAAACATTAATAAGTTTGATTTATATTACTGTTGTACTCCCTTCGTTCCAAAATTCTTGTTTTAAATTTGTCTAAATACGAATGTATCAAGTCACGTTTTAATATTAGATACATCCGTATCTAGGCAAATCTAAAACAAGAATTTTGAGACGGAGGGAGTATTAAGTTTATGTTATACAAAATTATGAATTTGCTCAAACCCCAATAACTGGTTTGCGGTACGGCGCAACTTTGAACGGTACAGATGCCCTAAATCAGTTATTGGGTACCCGAAATTGGTTTTGCGGGATCGTGTTTTTCGAGGATTTACTAGAGATTTCGAATGCGCCCCACATGAAAGATTCAAAAACTGGTTTGGTCGTGCTCCGCGCAGTTCTCTACAGCTGAGGTCGACAGCCATGCCACGGGGGCCCCACACGTGGCGTCCGATGCTTCACCCGGTCGAGTTGACCGTCCCCACCTCGCTCACACAGTGCCCAAGGCGAGATCCCATCGGACCCATCGCATCATCTATTGTTCCTTCCTTCCCTCTCGTCTTCCCTTCAAAAAATTTCAAATCTCCCCCCTCCACCCTCTCTCATCCCCAACGTCTCCTCCCCCTGTCCCCCCCACCCCACCCTCTGTCTGCGCTGCAACCATGAGGTCGCTCTTCTCCAGGCAGGCGCGCCACCCCACCACGCCGCCTCCCCCCTTCTCCGGCGGCGAGACCCCGCCGCGCCGCCGCACGCCCAAGGAGAACGTTGACCCTTCCACCCCGGCGCACCATCCCCACTCCGGGGACCACGCCTCCCCTTACCGCTCCCCTTCCTCCGCCGCCAAGCCGCTCCTCACACGGAACCGGAGCCTCCCGCCGCGACCCCCGTCGTCGAACCCCCTCAAGCGGAAGCTCGACGTCTCCCCCGCGAGGGCCGCCGTAGGCCCGCCGCCGGAGGCCGCTACCGCGTCCGACTCCGGGGTCCAGGTACGCTCTAGGGTTTTCGGGCTGTTGGGATTTGGCGGGGCGCTAGATCTGGTTTAACGCAGGGGTTTCGCGTGGTTTGGTGACAGGTGGTGGTCAGGATACGCCCCCCGTGCTCGGTGGAGGGGGAGGAGGCTGGGGAGGATGGGCGGGGCCCCGACGCGTGCGTTCGCAAGATGGCGACCAACTCTGTCGCGATCCAGGGGCAGGACTTCACGTTCGACGCGGTCGCCGATGCAGCCTCCACGCAGGTGAGGTTGGGGGTGAAATCTGGGGCTTAGAGGCGTTGCCTTCTGCCTTGGGAAGATTTTGTGGGCTCTTTTAGATGAGGGGTTAGCTAAATTTTTGGTGGTTTTCAGCGGGTTGAGCACATTCGCGGTTACATATTAGCTCCGACTCTTATGCGAACATGTGCTATACTCTGGGGTTATACTGGAAAAGGGTTCCATTTCCTGCCCTGCAATGCTTATGAGTAACAGTGAGATTTTAGATAATTGATAGTACTTGATAGCACAATGATGTAATTGGTTTGGTCATTTTGTTGGTGAATATGAGCCGATTTTTTGTTTGTTATTTGGCGGTTTTAGAATGTCTTTAGCGTGATTTAGCCAGCACATTGATGGTCAGGGTCTCGGTGTGGTTCTAGTGGAAATTACTATGCTATGCTTACTTGTTACCGCATTAAATAGTTTCCATATGTCGTGCTTTCCGTATTGAAGTTTCAATTGTGTAAGGTTTTTTTGATGGGATGCTTTGTCAAATTTAGTTTGTGTACTTTTCTGGAATTTTTGCTTGGGAGATCATAATTATTACTGGTTAAGTTACTGTGTTGTTTTCCTAGTTAATGGTTTGATTACAGCATTGTTGTTTGGTGCCCTGAAGTTCTTTTTCCTGGAATTCATAGGAAGATCTATTCAAGCTTGTTGGACAACCGCTGGTCGAGAATTGCTTGTCAGGGTTCAACAGCTCGATATTTGCCTATGGCCAGGTAACTTTTACATAAGTTTAACATTTATAAATCTACTTATAACTAGTTATTCGGAACATGCTGAGTAAGCTCTCATTTTCATTTGATCATGGAAAGACTGGGAGTGGAAAGACATACACAATGTGGGGACCTCTCTCTGCAATTTCAGGAGACTCGATGGGCTGCGAGAGGGGACTGACACCCCGTGTTTTTGAGCAGTTGTTCTCCCGGATTAAAGAAGTAACTCAACGGGTTTCCTAGCTGTTTTTTATGTTTCAAAGTTTTCCTACTTGAAGCTTATTTTGCTCTTACATCTGCAGGAACAAGGGAAACACAGAGACAAAGAACTAATTTACAATTGCACCTGCTCTTTTCTCGAGGCAATTTCTATGCTTAGTACCTACAACATATTTGTAGTTATTTTTGTCGGCGATAGAAAATCTGATCCATGTTGATTAATATGTGCAGATCTACAATGAACAGATAACTGATTTGCTAGATCCCATGCAAAAAAATCTTCAGGTGAAAACAAATTGCGAAATATGGTAGCATTTTTTTCACTTTTTTTACTAATACGACCCATTCATTGGCAGATAAGAGAGGATGTTAAAACTGCTTGTGTTTATGTTGAATCGTTGACAAAGGAGTTCGTTTTCACTATGAAAGATGTAACTCAGCTATTGGTGAAGGTGCGTGGGCATCACGATATTGATAACTACTTACTTCCTGATATGCATTTGCTCTCATATATTTGTGGTGATCAGTATTTGACGATAATTTCAAAAGGAGCTGTCGGGTACTTATCATTCTCAAATACTCCCTCCGTTCCTAAATATTTGTCTCTCTAGAGATTTCAAATGGGCTACCACATACGGATGTATATAGACATATTTTAGAGTGTACATTCACTCATTTTGCTCCGTATGTAGTCACTTGTTGAAATATCTAGAAAGACAAATATTTAGGAACGGAGGGAGTATGATTTTGAACCTCATTGTAGTTTTACCAGCATTCCGAGCTTAACTGCTTAAACTGTGTTTCCTTCATATATTACATCTTACATTTATTTGTCCTAGTCTTGCATCTGGTGATATACTTTCTGTGTCAATTATGTGGATAGTTTATTCCGTGCTGGAGGCATGCCTACCATGGTCCCACCCCAAGTTGGGGCTGTTGAGTGAGTCACTGTGAGTAGTAGGACCTAGATCTGTGTCAGATGTTGGTCCTTTGTTGTCTATGTGTGGAATTGTTGAGCACTAATTGTCCTGGTCCAAACTCTTGTATCTATTGTTCTTCTCCTCATAATGAAAGTATGTGCAAATGCTTTTTGCCTGTTCTCAAATTCCTTTGATGTTAATAGTGAAGATTGGAGAGGCTTATTACTTGACTTCTGGTTGTTTTGGAAGACAGGAGTACTCTGTTGGAAGATATTTTTCTTGCAAATATTTCATTTACAGATGATGCACTCTCTTGTTGCTGCAAATCTGATCACAGTAGTTGGACGCTTATTTCACCAGATTGATATTTTCCAGTAACCCATGCATATACATCATCATATGTCTTAGTTTAATTTTGAACTTTGTGCAGGGATTGGCGAACCGGAGAACAGGGTCAACAAGTGCGAATGCAGATAGTTCACGCTCTCATTGTGTTTTTACATGTGTCATCAAATCTGAATCAAAGGTAGTTCTTGAAGCGGGCCTTATGTTACATTATTGTTCCATTTGTCATACCTGTGAGATGCAATTATTTAACCTGCAGTAAATATTCCTGACTTTTGATGTTCTGATTGTGTCTTTAAATCTGTGAAAATCTGAATCGAAGGTGGTCGTTGAATTTGGGCTTATTACATTATATTTTCAGTAATCATACCTGTGGAGTGCAATTATTTTACCTGCAGTAAGTGTTCGTGTCTATTCGATGGTGATGCTCTCTTCACTTGTGGTGCTTCTATAAGTATAAATTGTTCTGTTTCCGCGTTTGCCGCTCAGCTATGTCCTGGTCTAGATGTTGTTTATTCCATTTCAGCAAATGTATGCACCAAATGGTGAGGCCTGTGTGCTCCATGATAGGTTGAAGGCCCATTGCACTTTCGCCAATGTTTGCATATACCTTGACATATATTACTGGATCTCCTTTAGGTTTTAGAAGTTCCTTCTGATGTTTCACATATGGAATACTGAAAGGTTCCTTAAGGCATAGCTCTAAAAAGTGTGGAAGAAGAAATCATTCTGCTCAAGCTTGCATTTTGTTCTATTTTATGAATAGGATCAATTATCTTGGGACACACTATATCACAGCTGCTTCCTTTGGCATTTCTTTTCCTCCTTTTGGTGCCTGCTGGTTGCTGCTGTTTGCATAATGCAAGATGTAAAGTTTTACAAAATGTGTAATAAATGGAGGTCTCAGTTCTGGTGCAAACATAAGAGTAACGAGGTAGTGATGGATAAACTTATTTAGAAATAGAATGCAAAATGGTTATCCACAAACTAATTCCCAATAATTATTGTCTTCAATCATTGCTAGTTTCAGTTTAGATACATCTGTTAATTCATTAATGGTTTGTTATTATTCTATAGAATCTTGAAGATGGCTCAAACAGCATTAGAGTAAGCAGGATAAATTTAGTAGATCTTGCTGGATCTGAGCGGCAAAAGCTAACCCATGCAGCTGGGGATCGCCTAAAAGAAGCAGGAAATATAAATCGGTCACTTTCAGCGCTTGGGTAAGGTTCTGTTTATTTGAATAGCGAAGTTAAAGAATTTATGTCAGGTCTTCGCTAGTTGCTTGTTCTTGGCATAATCTATGTTGGTGTATTTGTGGGACCTTTTTTTTTGGCTAGACTTGGACTACTTGGTGTACTTTAGCAGAGTAAATAGATCTGATTAATCACTGTACCAAAAGAATCACCTTGCACATTTTGTCATGATGTGCTAATAGGTGTGGAATTGAGGTTCTGATCAATATGTTTTTCGTCACTGCAGAAACTTGATTAATATACTAGCAGAAATTTCACAATCTGGAAAACAAAGGCACGTTCCATATCGCGATTCAAAGTTGACATTTCTATTACAAGAATCCCTGGGTGGTAATGCAATGCTTGCAATGATTTGTGCTGTTTCGCCGTCAGAAAGGTATTACCCAAGTTGAACCAGAAGTCTTCTTTTTGTGCTATTCTGATGTTGTTTCCTCACCATACTTTCTGTGTTCCTATACAGATGTAAGAATGAAACCTTAAGCACTCTAAGGTTTGCTCAACGCGCTAAAGCTATAAAAAACAATGCAGTTGTTAATGAACAAAAAGAGGATGATGTCAATGCACTGCATGAGCAGATCAGACACCTGAAGGTTCTATTGCGTTAATATTGAAAGCACAATTTCTCTCCATAATGTTTTTCTCTTTGACTCAAGTTTCACCGCTAATGTTTTGTTGCAGGATGAACTCCACAGAATGAAATCTAATGGAGGCTCTGAAGGAGGCAATGGCAGCTTTTCTACTGGTTGGAATGCTAGGCGCAGTTTGCATCTGCTAAAAATGAGCTTGAATCGTCCTACGGCATTCCAGGCTATCAAAGAAGACAGCGATGAAGAGATGGAGATAGATGAGAATGATGTTGAGAAGCCCAGTAATCATGATATGGTAATAGCCCTTGCTGGAGATATTGGTTTCAAAAGGCTCCCAGCTTCAGAGGTGACAAATGCTGGTTTTTCACATGTTGATGCGTTTGATGGAGATAAAGTTTTGATGCCTACCAAAAGGTCTTGTTCTGATGCTAGTAAACTTGGAGAAGACAGATGCAACTTAAATCTCGCTGCCAGTATACAGAGAGGACTTCAAGTCATTGAAAGTCACCAAAACAACGGTGCATGGAGGAGAGCCTCAGTTGGGTTAAATGCTAGAATTAGGGATGTTCTGCCTTGCAAGGTTGATGTCTCGACTCAGACTGACCCTGAAGAATCTCAAGCAAGAGATAACACTCTGGCTCTAGTTCCTTCTTGTGTAGTTGAGATTTCTTCAAATGAGAGCAAGGATCCTGATGCTTGCAGAGATCTGCAATTGGTACCAGCTGATGGAGCAGTACCATCTGATGGCCTAAAGCAGCAGCAGATTCTCAAAGTAAGTTCACACAAAAGTAAGTTCACCAGTTGGTTAAACTAGCTGGAGCTTTATTTTTAAATTATGTCTGTATAGGCTGTGGAGAAGGTCCTGGCTGGATCAATCAGGCGAGAAATGGCACGTGATGAACAGTGCGCGAAGCAAGCTGTAGAAATTCAACAGCTAAATCGTTTGGTGAGTGTTTTTCTTCTCTCCTCAGAAACAAGAAACTATTTTCTGGCCCCCCTGACCATTCTGATATTCTAGGTGCAACAGTACAAGCATGAGCGAGAATGCAGTGCTGTAATTGCACAAACAATGGAAGGCAAGATTGCTAGGCTTGAAAGTTTGATGGATGGAACTTTACCGACTGATGAATTTATACATGAGGAGTATCTCTCTCTTATGAATGAGCATAAGGTTGTCTGAAATCTATAGTTCTTGTACTATATAAATAGACAATACTTTCTTTTTATTCTTATTACTTGCGAGCTAATATCCTTGATCCGACAAGTGCAGATCCTCCAAAAGAAATATGACAACCACCCTGAAGTCCTACGTGCTGAAATTGAGGTGAAGGCACTCCAGCGGGAATTGGACTTGTGCAGGAATTACATGGATGAGAAAGAGGTTTTACAGGAAGAGATACATCATCTGAAGAGTCAGTTGCATTATATGCTTTCATCTTCTGCATCGCTTCGCAGGCTGTGGCCTTCACCGCAATTGCATCAGAGTGCTAATCCTTCGCCTGGGACAAAAGATGATGATGGTGATGCTAACATTGCGGAAGCTGCTGATTATGCTGAAGCTGAGAGTAAATGGATTGCTCTCATGGATGAGCTCAGGGCTGACCTTGAAGCAAACAAATCTCTTGTTGGAAGGTTGCGGTCGGAATTGGAGTCAGAGAAAAAATGCTCAGAGGAATCGAAGGAAGCATTGCAAACAGCGATGCAGGGATATACTAGAATCTTGGAACAATATGCTGACCTTGAAGAGAGGCATATTGGTTTGCATGCAATGCACAGAAAGATCCTTGATGGGGTTGAAGATGTGAAGATGAGGGCTGCAAAAGCTGGTGTCAAAGGAGTCGAACTAAGGTTCCTCAACTCCCTTGGTGCCGAAATCTCTTTTCTGAGAGCAGAAAATAAAAGCCTTCACGACCAGCGGAAGGATACAGCTGAGGCTGTTCAAGCTGCTGGTGAATTGCTGGTACGACTGAAGGAGGCCGAGGAAGCGACAACAGTTGCCCAGGTATGAATTTCCTGGGTTGCTCAGATCTTACACCATTTCTGTTGTTTTTGGAAGTTACACCATTTCTGTTGTTGATGGACCATTTCGTTAGACATAACAGCAGGATGCATGGAATGTACTAGATCTAGATAGCTGCAGATTTATAATATAGTTCACGAAATCAGGAATTTGGAATGTCATCAAACCTAAACACACATTGAAAGTGCTAATACAGCGGTTTAACTGGGCTGATGGTTACATGGTTGTTGAGTTTGCTAGTGTGCTGTATGTATTATATAGTTTTTTTTTTGCGGAGTACATAGTTTATTAAGGAGAGTACGTTTTTCAGTTGTAGTAAAACAATGTGTGTGTGTGTTGCAGAACCGAGCCTTGTTAGCAGAGCAGGAGACGGAGAAAGCCTATCAGGAGATAGACAACTTAAAGAAGAACTACGACCATGAAATCGTCGCGCTAAATCAACGCCTGACAGAGTACTCCAAGCACAACGATGCTACACCTCTGCCTGCGGCATCCAGCAATCTCGACTCTGCACCCAGATATGACTCGGTTGGTGGTAGCCCTGGTGATGATCAGCAATGGAGGGGGGAGTTGGACGCCATTCACCAGCAGGGATCACTGGAGGTCACCAAGAGCACTGACCTCAACTCGTGGTTCTCCGGATACGACAGATGCAACATCTGATGACGCCGTCACTGTTTATCTCTCTCTCTCTCTCTCTCTCTCTCTCTCTCTCTGTAGTCTGTACCTTGGGAGGAAAGGGTTAGTGGCAGTAGTATGTTGTACACCTTGTAAGCATCAGATCAGAGGGCCAAGGACGCGTTTCTCTTCAACGACCGTCCGTGTGTGTGTGGCGTTGTCATTGCAGATTCTTCAAGTGTACTATTATTCTCCCTTGTATATTACGATGGGCAGCGGCGCTCTACATTACAAGAGCCAGAGCTATGCTCTTCTCGTTTGTAGCCGCAATCTTTTACCAATGATCGTTGCAACTCCTGACATGAGCTTATGCCCTTTTTTCTTCTCTCTCTGACATTGTAATTGTCCCTTGCTTGACTATGCCACGCGGTAGTCTCGTTTTTCTCCACTTAGTTTAGCCATGGCGTTCACGTTTGGGTCGTGGTATTTCGCGCCGATCCGCTAGTCCATCCACCCAAACTGGCCTCACGACAATATTGAAAAAAAAAACCCAGGTACTTCTGGTTCGGCGCGTGTCGTCGGCCGGGGACAATGTCGATCGAGATGCATGCACGCGGTTGGGCGTGTAGTGTGTCGTGGGCCGTGCCGTCTGTGCCTACAGGTCACGCGCCCAACGTATCTGGTGCAACGGTGAATTTGGTGCCACCGGTGCACCGATTTCCGTATATCATTTTTATAAACATGAAAAATTATGGAATTTGTTGGGAGTGTAAGTATGATATAAAATTTTAGATTCAAATTCAACGAACATAGTTAGAACCAAAAATGACAAATCATGCTGCGAATAGTACCTAATTTAACCTGGGCCTTGAATTCAGCCCATTTTCTATATCATGTGTGAATTTGTCTTTTTTGTTTTCTAATGTTGTGTTTTCAATTTGGATCTCTAATTTTGTAGTAGGACAGATTCTTGTTGCTAGTACAATATGCACTAGATATTTCCCCAAGCAAAGGCATAAACTATTTTTTTCATGAACACCCAAAATGGTGTATCTTTTCGTTGATAGATACTAGCAAATCACTCTCACTTTTATGAAATCATGAACAATTTTTGAAATCATGAACTTTTTTTAAATTCATGCACATATTTAAAATTGTGAATAATTTTCAAATTCGTGAACACTTTTACAAATTTTCAAACATTTCCTAAAATTAAGAACATTTTCTGAAATGATGAACATTTTATACTATTTGCAATTTTTTTTGAATTGTGCATATTGTTTAAACATTTTTCTTGAATCGGCGGTCATTTCTAGAATCAATGAACATTTTTTTGTAAATTGGTGGAACAAATTTTCATCACGAACATTGTTCTGATTTAAAAAACATTTTTTAAATTATCGAACATTTTATGAATGAATAAACTATTTTACAAGCCACAAACATATTTTAATTTTTAGGATATTTTTCCATTCATGAACATCTTTTGAATTGGCGAGATTTTTTTAATTTCATTAAAAATTCTAATACACGAAAATTTTAAAAAATCATGAGCATTTTTTGAATATTTATTTTTAAAATTTCGAACATTTTTTAAATAAGCAATTTTTTTATAGAATCTCATCAATAAAATAGTCCCTTTATTATTAGGTATAGACTAATAGAAAATAAAATAGTCATAGGGCTACAACTCACAAGACCACGTAAGGCGGCATGGTAGTGAGCGTAGAGTAGAACAGTCAAGGAATGCCATCATCAAAAAAGGAGCTCAAGCCAAACTTGCCCGTAAAATGAGCATCCAACGAGTATGTGTTGCAGTTCCTCGGGGACGTGATCACAGAACACATAGTGATCGACATAGGGTAGACCACGGCGAGCGAGCCTCTCCACTGTCCAGGACGACAAGACAAATGAAACCCTTGGCCCGCAACGGTGCCCATGTCTTCCAAGTGAGCTTGAAAACCGGACCTGCACTAGAGCCCAAGAATAAGACATCGTAGCAGGACCTGGTGAGTAAACACCGGAGACTGTCCAACGCCATACAAGCCTGTCAGGGTCGCCAGAGAGCGGGAAGTGACAGAGACGGTCCCATAGATCGATGTATTGCACCATGGCCATAGGATCGAGTGCGCCCTGGATGTCTTGGATATAGGAGCGAAGGTGGAGACCTTCCCGAACAAAACAGGATTTTCGCCGTCGATGTGGAACAAGGAGGAAAATAAGTGGTGCAAGCTTTGAAATGGACTTGCCTTCAATCCAATGATCTTTCCAGAAATGAGTTGTGTTTCCATCTCCAAAGACCAAAAGGTAGAGGCATGGAAAATTTCCTGAACGTCGAGGGTCACAGGAAGGTGAAGTAGATGCCACCGACGCAAGGGGTTGGTGCATTGCAACCAGAGCCATCGCGCACGAAGGTCCACACCAGGACGATGGAGATCTCGGTTGTCAAGCCTACCAAGGGATATTGGGATACACACCGAGCATCGATGCCCGCCAGGCGGAGAGCTTCTTCTTCAAGTTATGCACCAAGGGTATGAGCACCGACGTGAGCTTCTTCTCCAACTTATGCGATAAATGAGCTTTAAATGGGTAAAAAAATAGAGCCATCAACCTCCCAAAGATTAAATATTACTCGCCCTTGAGTAAGAAATTGACTAAGTATGCTCATTGTTTCTAGCTCTTAAGCTTACATTGAAGATCCCCGCAAAAATAGCTTACATTGAATACCAACCTCCAAAAATGTATCCTTATCCTCCGTGCAAGCTTGAGAAGTTAACTAGCATGGGAGTAATACATGCAATCCTCTTAGTCCCATTGCTATGAATGTGAAGAAAGAAGAAATGTTTTTGTGGAGTCAAAATTTCCATTGCCAAGGTGTAGAGCAGATGCCAATATTATGTTGGTAACAAATAAATGTCCGTCGTAGACAAACCAAATTATGCATTAGAGATCACTTCAAAAATACCAATCTGAGGCATACAAGGTACGATAGTAAAATTGTTTGTCTGCGTTAGTCAGCCACTCAATTACCTATACAAAGCTGAGTGCAAGCATATGCCTCACCCTTATTGGGAAAAAGGAATAATGATTTGAGTTTTAATAATTCAAAAACAAATAAGTCTTGCATCGTTTTTATGATCCAGCCGTTCAGATTATGAAGAATTGTCATGACTACAATCCCTCCAACTTTTAGTTCAATCCAATGGTTCAAACTCCGGTGCATCAATTTGCGAATATTTTTTCTGCATGAAACAGATCCAACCTGAGTTCATCTTTGCCCATGAGCGCCCTATCAGACGACTTTTAATTAAGGAGGATTTTTGTGGGGTCATATGCTATGTTCTCAAGCACTTGCATGCAAAATTTGGTCCTATTCTGAGGTGCTCTTCACCGGCGCACCGGTATCTCACCGGGCCGACCTCATTGCTCCATAGATTCCGACATGTGCCTGCATCCCGCACCATCGCTTCGTCGAGCCAACGTCGGCCAAGTTGCGTCATCACCTTGGCGGACCACCCTGCACTGGAATCCCACACCATTGCTTCGTCGAGTCGATGTCAACCGATACGTCTCCCACGTATCTATAATTTATGAAGTATTCATGCTATATTTACATCATTTATATATGGTTTTGGTGCATCTTTATATTATTTTTCTAGACTAACCTACTAATCTATTGCCCAGTGCTAGTTCATGTTTTCTACTTGCTTTTGGTTTTACAGAAAATCAATATCTCGCAAGGTCAAAATACCTCGGTGATTTAATATGCACTTTTCTAGATTATATGTGATTTTTGGGCGAATGAATTAGCACAAAACTATGCTTGAGGGCCCCACAAAGGCAGGGGCGTGGCCACCCCTTGGCTGCGCCATGGGCCCTTGTGGCTAGCCCTTCAGTCGGTTGGAGCTCTTCTTTCACCGCAATAAAGCTAATTTCCGCAGGAAAATCCCCTCAAAATTTCAGCTCGATCGGAGATAAGGATCTCCAAGTATAAAATCAGTCACAAAATACAAAAGACATAAGAGAGATCCAATCTAGGGGAGACCTCCCTCTCTCCCGAACGGCCAAGGAGTAAGAAGAAGGTTCCTCCTCTCCTCCAGTGGCACCGAGACGCTGCCGGGGACATCTCTATTATCACCATCACCAACAACTCCTCCGTTCTTATGATGGTGTGTGAGCCGAGGTATGTACTAGTAGCTATGCGTTTGATCCCCCCTCTCTCTCTCATGTTCTTGATGGACTCGATCTTGATTGTATCTGAGCTTTATTAATAAAGTTGGATCATATGATGTTCTTTCCCCTCTATCCTTTTTGGGGTGAATTGAGTCTCGCTCTTTCAAGTTTCTTTATGTTGGACTGAATACGTTGGATTTGAGATTACATGATGCATGTCCAATAATTAACTTGTAGACACATGAGGTGTTTGGACGTCAGTTCTTGAGAGAACCAATTATCGCACACTGAGAGGCTCTCAGATATGTCCAAAGCAAGAGGGTGGACAGGCATGCTCAGATCTCTTGATTGCATGCACTGGAGATGATAGAACTATCCAAAAGCTCTACAAGGGCAATATAAGGGCCTTGTTAAGAAGCCTACCATCATTCTTGAAGTAGTTGCATCACATGATCTCTGGATTTGGCACACTTTTTTGGCATGGCCGGATCTCACAATGACATCAATGTGCCATAGCGGTGTCCAGTGTTTGCTAGGCTGACTGAAGGGAAAGCTCCTCCTTGCAA
Organism: Triticum dicoccoides; assembly: GCF_002162155.2. NCBI lineage: Eukaryota > Viridiplantae > Streptophyta > Magnoliopsida > Poales > Poaceae > Triticum > Triticum dicoccoides. Next base: position 424,329,125 of record NC_041383.1, on the reverse strand, counting down.
CTATACTGTCAATGGACATGAATACAACATGAGCTACTACCTGGTTGACAGTATCTATCCTTCGTGGGCTACCTTTCCACAAACCGTCTCTGAGCCAATTGGTCAGAAAAATGTCCCGTCTTGCCCGAAGATAAGAAACAACTAGAAATGATGTGAAGAGGGCATTTGGAGTGCTCCATGTCCGTTTTGCCATTGTCCGTGGAACTGCTAAAGAATGGAATCTGGAGATCTTGTGGGAGATGATGACATGTTATGTGATCATGTACAACATGATCGTGAAGGACGTGGGTGAAGATGTTGCCGTAGCTCTTGAATTTGAGAACATGATTGATTTGAACTTCCAGATCAAAATGCATCAACAAATTCGGCATCGAGCAACTCATGATCAACTGAAGAAAGATTTGATTGAGCACCTATGGGCGGTTAAAGGGAGCAACTAGACCATAGGTGCTAGCTGATTTCAAGTTTGAACTACTCTAATTTTAAAACTTTGTTGGGTTGTAATATTTAAATTACAACTAGTGTCGCATTTGAACATTTTCAATCATTGATTTGATATGTGATTATTTTGAACTTGCGAACTTTTAGAAAAAGAGACGAAAGTTTAGGGGACAATTTTGGATGGCCGGCTCCCACAACATTGCCAGCTGACTGGTTCTCACCACTTCGCAGATTGATATGGTGTCCGATTTAGAGAACAGCGTTGAAGATGCCCTATGGAAGGTCTTCACAAAACAACAAGAATTACCAGCGGAACCTAAGGTTCCGAAAGTGGACTCTCCTTAATAAGGACTACTACGATACTCTGAAGAAGTACCATCCTACCTGTTTGTTGTCAGCTTGGTGGCATTGTTGAATTTCCTAGGGCAGGAGAGAAAGGCCAAAAGTGAGAGGTGGATGGGATGTGACCCACATGCTAGCTGTGTTCCAAGAAATGGCCCCCCTCTAGATTCCACACGCACAAGGTACACAACACATACACTGTGGGAAGGGTGTGTGATTAGGATATGGCAACAGACACGCCCATCTACCAATCATTGCAAATGGGAAGGTAACAAAGCTCATGATTAACACTGATTGATGCAAGTGGGTCTTGGTTCTAACTTCTAAGCACTAGTAGTACCTACCCAACGGCTGTAATTTCTTCTCTTGCTTTTGTAGGTGCTGCCATTAATGGTTGAAGCCACGGTTTCTCTGGTTCAACTGTGCAGTAGGATCAGCTACATTCATTGAGGAACAGCACACAGATACACAATCTGACAACATGTTTTTTGGATCTTTGACCTACCGTATTTTGATCCACTGTTGGGGAAATATAGTATTTACATAAGATGTGGGCTCATAATGATATAGCAAAAAATGAAAAAAAGGAACACATGGGGAATATGCATGTTGGCATTGGTTGGAGTAAATACTAGAGGCATCCAAAACAAAAACGAGATCAAAGACATGGTTGATCTACGACATAAATTAAACACCAAAAGGGAAGGTAACTTTCTTTGTTCTCTGCATTCTCATGCTTTCCAAGTTGCCATCCTTCCTAGGCTCCTCTCCGGGTTGAGAAACTACCACAACATACTCCCTCCGTAAACTAATATAAGAGCATTTAGATCACTATTTTAGTTATCTAAACGCTCTTATATTAATTTACAGAGGGAGTACTTTCTACAGTTAGGGCATGCAATGCAACCAGGAGTTCATCACACAATCCCTGGCCCCTCTCGTCATTTTTCAACACGCATACACCCAAAATCATACTACTCTGCCATGCCACTGCATCTGCACCCAAAAGCCTGAAACCTGCTGGTTTCTCGTTTGTCATGTGGTAATGATTGTTATAGTTTCTGAGCTGCTGTGCAGGGAGAAGAGAAAAGAGGGGCGGCTGGCGTATGTACAGAAGGCAGGGGCAGGCACATTTATGGTTCAACCTTCATGTGATTTACTGTAGTCGCCGGCTGGCCACTGCCTGCATTCAATGACATGAACGGGCCAAACAGGGCAACCTCAGCACAGAATCGAGAACCGGCCGTTTTCAGGACATGAAGAAACCAAGGAAAGGTGATCTGGTATTTCACTCGCCGTAGAAAGCTTGGGGGTCCTGCCTATGGCTGCTGCTGGCTCCCCCCATCTGCACCATGCTCTGGAGGTCTTGCTCCCAGCTGAAAGTGCCTTCTAGCTCTGCCCCGTGGCTGTGGCCGGCCGCGACGGCGACGGGTGAACCGGCGTAGGAGAAGCCGGGCACTGCCATCTGGTTCATATGGAAATAGTCGTGGTTATCTCCCTCACATCAATTCAACTGGTCTAGCAGAAGTTCCGCTGTGGAGATTGACGGCCAAGTTCGATTTATATACGTGTCATATGAGCTCTCACCTCTTTGGACGGGATCTGCTGCTCGTCGAGCTCCAACTGAGGATTCATGGTCGACAACTTCATGGACAGAAACTGAAGGAATGCACAGATTATTAGTTAGTTCAGCTCTGAAAGAAAGAAAGAAAGAAAGTTGAGTGTTGCGACATGCATGTTGCATCTTTGGTGGTTATACCTCGACCTGACGCTGCAGCGACTGGACGTAGTTGATGATCTCGTCGAGCATAAGTGCCTTGCCGGTGATCTGTCCACCGCACAATCGCATGTGATGGTTAATAATTAAGCAGCTAAAAAACGCAAGGAGAAAAATTTAAACAAACCAAAATTTGACCGCCGCCGCAATAATTGGGCACTAAAGTAATCGTGCGCGCCACCTAAACCACCCGCACCTTCCATTGATTAACAAATCATCCTCCACCAAAAGCCGGAACGTCGCAACTAATTATGACTAGTGCTGCTAGCTTAGCTAGCTCTTGGACCACTACGGTCCAAATTACTAAATTACTGCCTCCAAATCCCAGACTTCACCATAGCTAGCTCGCTTTCTTCCTACTTTCGGTGGAGGAGTCGCTCTAGCTAGCAAAAAGTCCAACTACTATATAATTACATCCTCAGTAGCGATTAGTAGCTAATGAACTTGTCTAACAAATAGCTAATGAACAAACGGTAGCTGACAACAACATCTAAGTATGGAGTAGTACGAATTTCGTTTGTTCAAATGAAAGTATTTTAGACATGGACACAGTCTCCAGAACGTTATCTATGCGTACCCGCCTTCACATGCATGCTAACCGTCCAAGTTAGTAAGAGAATTTGACCTCAAGGAAATTGCGGCTCCGGTGTGTTCATACATGCATAAACACATACAGTAGTACCTTGTTGCAGCTTGGCACCAGGGACTGCAGCAGCTTCATCCTCTCACCGATCTTCTCCCTCCTCACCTACCAAGTAAGAACAAGCAAAGTCTTCACACATGAATTCTTTTTGAATAACAACCACAAGGTAGTAGTACGCTCAAGTGATTCCCAAAATGTAAGATGTTATTTTCCACTATCACAGTGTCAAAAAACGTCTTGCATTTTGAGACGGAGGGAGTAAATTACAGTGACGTGCATTTGGATTTGGGAATTAATGTGTAGTATCAGCTAGGATAGGTAGGAGCTCGGTAGGTACCGTACCCTCTCGGCGAGGCTGTGACTATCGGTTGCCTGCCCCCTCCTCGCCCTCACATGGATGTAGTCCTTGGCCGGCTCCGCCTTCTCCTCCTCCACCGCGCCTGGGTTTTCGTCGTTGCTGCCGTCGGCGACCCTCGGCCGCTTCGGCGGGCTCGTATTGATTGCCGCCATCTGCATTTGCGCCAATAATTTATATATTATCCACGGAGTTACTTGGCATAGTATCACCAACGAACTGGGCCTTGATTGATGCCAACATCTGTGAAATGAGAGGGAGAAGAAGCACTGACGGAGCAACTGGGCTGTACTGCGGGTAAAGAAGCCTTCGCCTTGCCCTTCGCCGGGGCCGCCTTGCGCTTCCGCGCGGAACCGGCGGCGCCCTTTTTCGTGGGCGGGTCCTGCACTGCGGTTGCGGGCTGGCTGTCCGTCTCGGGGCTCATCTCCAGTTGGGCGCTCTGATCCAATGGTGCCGTCGCGGCAACGCCGGAGGTGTTGCCGACGAGCGACTTGCTGCTTGACACCCGGGATAGCCTGCCGGTCTCCAGCGCGGCGATGGCGCCGTAGCCCCGGAACGCCTGCGGCGCCCCGCGTGGAGGGGAGCTGATAGGCGTGCTGTAGCAGGAGTTGTTGGCGCTGGCGCCGTTGCAGATGCTACCGAGCCGGCCGATCAGGTCGCCGATGGCGACGTCATCCTCGCCGCCGTGCGCGAAGCCTAAGCCTCCGCCGGCGGTGGCGCTGGCAGGAGACGAGACCAGAGAGCTGAGCGCGGAGTCAAAGTGCGCCGTGGTGGCTGAGGAGTCTACTGGAAGATGCTGGTCCGCCCACGGCAGCCCGAAGGCCATAGCCGCGGCGGCCTCGAACCCTGAACACGGCGGCTGCACGTAGGATGCGCCAAGGAACGACGCGGCGAGGCCGGAGGAAAAGTACTCGCCGGGGAAGAAGTGCTCGTTGGCCATTGGAGACTTGAGTGTGCGTTGGCGTGCTTGGGTGAGAGGAGGGGAGAAGAGGGCTGTGGAGGTTAGGGACGAGGAGGTAGTTGACCGTTATATATGGAAACGGGTGGGAAGTGACCGTATTGGTGGGTGTGGCACGGTGAAAAATTAGTAGGCACATGCTATACATCCGCGCCACTTCTGATCGTTGGTCACTCTGTTCTCTATGTTCTCCTAGAAACATACTACATATTTTTATTTTTATATTTTTGAGGAAACATAATGCTCATGGCTCTTTGATTTAATTCACACGATAGGAAAAAAAATTACTAGGACGCGGATTTGGTAAGCATGATTCCACGCGCACCTTTTATGAATAGTAAATTTAAAAAAATTACGAGAAAAAATAAAACAAATTATGAATATTTTTTATAACATCTTAGTCAATAGGTATACCCGCGTATGAAGTTTCACAAAAAATTTACATCCTTGTTATTCGGGGCAAAAATGACAAAGTCGAAGCAATATTAAAAAAACATTGTTTAAAGAATAGTAAGGTCCCAATTGTATTGTGTTCACTAAGAATATCATGGGTGTCAATACTTCATGAAACTTCACACGTGAGTAGAATGACTGACCAAGTTTGTTACCCAAAATTTTTAGATTTTTTTAATCTTTCTAGTATTTTTTTGAATTTACTATTCACGTGGGTGCGCGTCCAACCATTTACACCTTTGTATTTTTGGAAAATACTAACACTACAAACTAATACAAGATATTTTAGATTACTCAAAAGAAGTATGATGGAAAAAAATGGAGGATTCCTATGCCCTGCCTATTTGAACCTTATGGATTAAAACAGAAAGAAATTTGGTACAAGTGTCTTTTACATGAAGCATATGATCTTTTTTCAAGAGCTCATGCTTCATGCAAAATTTCCAATGAAATAAACTAGGAAAATTTCCCTAAGAATCATTCCTACGGATTATATTCCTACAAATTAAACAACATCTACTTTGCTTAGTTATTTTTATTTATCTTAGTTTAATTTAATGCATTACCTTATACATGAAAAATAACAAAAATATTTTTCTTTCAGCATGCAATAGATTTTTTTACTTAGTTGTAATGGGTTTCACTGCACACCCACAAAAAATAGTAATAATGAGTTTCATTGCTGAGAATACTAAGTTGTGTCACTACCGCAGGATGCTGCTAACGCGACACTACGATCAGAGACCCTTCAACAAAACTGTGTGCGATGCAATAGTCGCAAACGATGATGGAAAAAAGATGCAAAACATTTGCGATAACATATGCATCAAATACGGTTCAGAATTTAGTTGCGTGTGCGATGAGGAGCATACAGTTCAGTTCAATGAACTATTTGTGATGAGGCAGAAGAAAAAAAACGGGCAGCCAGATGAAAGTGTGTGTGATATACGACATACGGTTCACTCGGATGAACTGTTTGTGAATAGGCAGAACAAAAAAAGGTCAGCGAGATCAAGGTGTGTGCGATAGAGGGCAAACAGTTCAGTCAGATGAACTGTTTGCGTTGAGCAAAGATAACAGAAACAGTTCAATTTAACAAGATGTGTGTGATAGACGGCAAACAGATCTGTAATCAGAAATGTGTGCGAAGATTGATAATAACACAAACGATTGCTGCTAATAAGACATGTGTGTTGTTCGTTGGCATTGCATACAGAACAAATATATATATATATATAGACACACACACACTTGTAAGGACATGGTTGCATAACCAAATTAAACATCCAATTACATAGGTGGCTGCTGCACACATGACATTTGCACACAACAAAGTAAACTATTACATGCATAATTACATAGGTGGCTACTACACACATGATATTTCCACACACCAAAGTCAACTATATATTACATGCATAATTGACTAGGATAAATGATCATCATCTACTTCTTGTGACGCTTGCCGCTACTGCTCTACTTGTGGCTTGATCCGGCCTCATCGATTTCGGTAACGAGGCACTTCCTCATGTCAACGATCTGCCTGTACATCTCGTAGCATGTGTACACGCTCTTGGCCGCGAACTTGATGTGAGGTTCATCCAGTTGCCGCATCCAGGCCCCGTTCCAGGATACGGGACGTGTTCTGTTGGCATCCTACTTCATCTTTTCATAGTACGGGTCGATGATGGCCTAGGCGAGTTCAATGTGGGAGTCCTTCTTCGTGCTGCCCCAGACCCTGTAGTGCTCACAGATTTTGACAAGGTTCTTGCAGGCCAAGCCCGTAACCCTGAGTGCTTTTACATAGTCGGTGGTTTCCACCGTGGCGAACTTGTAGTCGGTGCTGTTGACAAACCTGGTGTGACACCCGCGATTCGACCGTACACTAATCATACACGCAAATGTGTACGATCAAGATCAGGGACCCACGGGAAGATATCACAACACAACTCTAGACACAAATTAAAATAATACAAGCTTTATATTACAAGCCAGGGGCCTCGAGGGCTCGAATACAAGCTCGATACACAAGAGTCAGCGGAAGCAGCAATATCTAAGTACAGACATAAGTTAAACAGGGATGCCTTAAGAAGGCTAACACAAAAGCAACACAATCGAAGAGGCAAGGCCTCCTGCCTGGGACCTCCTAACTACTCCTGGTCTTCGACGGCCTCCATGTAGTAGTATCCGCCGGCGATGGAATCTGGCTCCAAGGATCAACCATCTGGTTGCATCAACCAAAAAGAAGAAAGAAGGGGGAAAAGGGGTAGCAAAGCAACCGTGAGTACTCATCTAAAGTACTCGCAAGCATCAGATCTACACTAAGTATGCATTTGTATCAAATGGAAGGGTTGTATTTGTGGACTGAACTGCAAAATGCCAGAATAGAGGGGGAAAGCCTAGCCTATCGAAGACTAGCATCTTCACGCAGCTCCGAGCATCTTGCAGCATGTAGAAGAGTAAAGAATAGCAGTTTAATTAACAAGCATGTTGTAACAACAACGCCCAGAGATCCTTCCTCGACTCCTTACGAGAAAGCAATCTCGGAGCCACATATCCATCACATATCTCAAGTATCCATTTCTAGTTATATAAGATCAGGATATAAGTCTGAACGTCCATTATCATGGCCACGGTATTCGAATATATATATCTTCCCTGCAGGGGTGCACCATGTTACCCAACACGCTCGATCACTCTGGCCGGACACACCTTTCTAGGGTCAATGCCTGGCCTTGGAAGATCAACACGTCGCAGCCCTACCTAGGCTCAGCAGAGAGGTCCCCGCCGGTCTACATCCTAAGCGCTCCGTGGTCTTGGGCCCATCGCCCGCATCACTCTGGGTCGTTGCGAGCAGGGTGAATACCAGCACCCCCTCGGATGGCCAACACGACCCAACCGTGCCGCACTACTGAACTGGACGTCTGGCAAAGTTTTGGCTAATACTGCGACGTCGAGGCCCATACCTATTCTCGTGTGGTGGTTAGTGCGTAAGGGCCAGAGGCCAACTCAGAACAAATACCCAAACTAGTTAGTGCATTGGGGGCTTGCGGAAACGAGCAGAGACTCACGATAAGGTGACCCCATCGCCCCGTCTCATGGACTTACGTCAAGGGCCCAGACTGCCCGTCCGTGCCATGTGGAAAATTCGCGGGTGCTCTACGGGCCCACCCGACTTTCAGATCAACTCACGGGTACCCCTCAGGGCCGACCCGACTTCAACAATGGTCTCGAGTAAAGTCAAGGTAACTATGCGTCCAGACATCAATAGGAAAACCCGAGGAATCACCCCCAGTGGATTCCACTCAATGTAATCATCAAGGTGAACGTAAGAGGGACCACCCTCGGGGTTCACATTTGAGGTGTTGAACGACAGAGCCGTATCGGGAATGGTGAAAGAGGAAATCACCCTCGATGACCACGACCGAATAGCTACACTACAGAATTATCATCAGGGGTGCATTATGAGGGATCACCCTCGGCACTCGATAGTAGCTCTGCAGAGTCGAGCAACTAAAGGGGCGTGATGTGATGTGAGGTGTCGGGCTCTGGTCGTCGATCACGTTAATCGAGTCATCGATGATGAAGCAGGGGAAACAAGGACAAGGTGGGGGTCACTGATGGATCACTAACCAACCTATACTAAGCAGTTTAGGGTAAGCAGGTAAGGTACAATGAGCAGGTTACAAAAGCAGGCTATGCATCAGAATAGGAGCAAACAATAACAATATCAAAATCGAATGCAAGCATGAGAGAATGGAATGGGCGATATCGGGATGATCAAG
>NC_041383.1:424319239-424320166 GCF_002162155.2 Triticum dicoccoides | reverse complement strand
GGGGGGGGCTTGCCTGGTTGCTCAGACAAGAAGGAGCGTCCTCATCGACGTAGTCGATCACAGTGGCATCAGCAGCGGTCTCGGGGTCTACCAGAGAGAAGAGGGGGAATAAATAGTAAATACACGCAAACATATGCATAACATGATTATAAGCGGGGCTAGAGGTGTTCTAACGCAGAGCTAGGCGATACTGGCGAAGGGGGAAATATCCGGGAAAGTTTTCCCAGTTCCAAACGTCTGTCAGACAAATGAACCGGAGGGGAAAGGTTGCATGTTTGCTATGCTAGGGATGTGTGGCGGACAAACGGATTGCGTGTTCGCATTCGCCTCGTCGTTCTGAGCAACTTTCATGTAGAAAAGTTTTTCATTCGAGCTACGGTTTATTCTGTATGATTTTCTAAAGTTTTAACAATATTCTGCAATTTTTCTAATTCGAAATTAAACAGAAAAACATAAGTGTACCCAGCCATGTGCTAGCCACGGAGGCTGACTGGTGGGGTCAGGGGGGGGGGGTTCCAGTCAACAAGTTGAGCAGTCAATGTTTGACTAGTGAACTGGGTCCTGGGACCCACATGTCATAGCCACATGTGTTTAATAAGTTTATTTAACAATATCTAAATAGTGGTGGGGCCCTACTGTCATTGACAGAATATGAATTAGATTTATTCTAAACATTTAGTTAACTGAGAGGGCCCACACGTCATAGTCTATAGAAGGGGGGTTAGTGCTAATGGGGATTACCGCTAATTAAACTAGGGGCCCGGCCCAGTTAGCAGTGGCACAAGGCCATGGCTGGTCGTGCTCGTGCACGAAGCCTCGACGCAGCCGACCGACAGCAGCGGCAGCGCTAGCCGAGGGCGGCGAGGGCGAGGCCATGGCCATCACCGACCGGCCGGAGTAGGAGGGCGGGTGCGCGGCCTCCGGCGC
>NC_041383.1:424312683-424319122 GCF_002162155.2 Triticum dicoccoides | reverse complement strand
CGGTAGTGGCATGGGAGGAGAAGCAGAGGGCGAGCAGGGCAAGGCGGGTGAGCCGTGGGGTGGCCAGGGCGCGGCCGGCAGCCGCGTTGGGCGCGGTGGACGCGCGACAGGAGCGGCGAGCATGCGTGGGGAGCCGACCTCCGTCCATGGCGATCAACAACGCGCGGGGGCATCTATGGCAACGAATCGAGACACGGAACAAGGGGGAGGTGAAGGGGGAACATGCAAGGCTCACTGGGAGGTTGTGTACGAGCTCGGGAAAGCCGGGGGTGGGGCGGAGCAGGGTGAATCGACAACGGCGGCCGTCGGTGCAGAAGTTCAAGGACGAGCTCGATGGTGGCGATTCGTTGCGGCTCCGCTTGATTTGATGCTCGGGATGGACAAAGTTGACGGTGGCTATCCTCATGGTCGCGGTCTCAGGGCTTGGGGAGGCCGGTGGCCGCATCTGTGGAGGCAGCATGGCGATGGTGTCGCTCGGGCGGGGCGAGCAGAGGAGGTCGCAGCACGGGGGAGAGGAAGGAGAGGCGGCTAGGGTTCGCCCGGGGGAAAGAGGGGGGGGGCTTGGGGTGCCCTTGTAGCCATCGAGGAGGCGGGGGATGGCCGCGATGCACGACATTGCCGGCGGATGGGCGCCACGATCCCCTGTCTCCCTGTAGCAGGTTGAAGGAGAGGGGAGGTGGGCTGGGCCGACCATTTGTCTAGTTGGGCCAAAGTGCCAAGTAGAATAGGCCCTTCTCTTTTTATTTTATTTTTACTCTGTTGTAGAATCTGCTTGCAGTATTTTGAGCTGCCAATTGGTCTTTGTAAAAATGTGGAACTTGCCACATAAATACATTACAATATTTGGCACTACCACAAAAAGTTTGGGAGGAGTTTGAATTGATTTGGATTTTTCACAAATGGAAAAGTATAAGAAAACCTGATTTGGAACTATTTTAATTTCCAAGGGAAATTAAATATCTCAAATGATGTTGAGTCATCCATGACAATTAGTTAGCGAATATTTTCAACCCATCAAACATTTTTACTTGACAGTTCGAAGAAATAATAATTTGACTTGTTTTCGGAATTTGAATTTGACCTCTGTTTGAAACAAGTGAGGTTTAGCAAGAGTAACAGTGGTGACTAGGCATCATTAACAGAGGATTACTGTAGCTTAATTATCCGGGCGTCACAATTCTCCTCCACTACAAGAAATCTCATCCCGAGATTTAAGGGGCGGAGTAAGGGGAAAGACTCGGGAAGGACGGAGCTCAACACAAGATAGGTACCTAGGGGCTATCTCAGTGAACATGGCATAGAGGCACCTCTCAAGTTGGAATTCAAGAAATACGTCAAGAGCAAGGTAAGGGGGTGCAATAAGAAGCTTAAACCGGGTAGGCAATTGTTCCTTGCCTGAAACAGAGGGTGAAAGTGGTTCAGAGCAATGTGAATAAGTATTGCGTCTGATACCAGAACGGATCACAAGGAAGGTGGCCCGTGAATTACATACGAAGCCAAGCGCGAGGGATAACTTTGAAAACAAGGATGTATAGGAGAGTCAGGTTTCGATCTTGTGGAACTGTGAGTTATGGGCCCGCCATGTGGATCAAAAAGTAGGAAGGGCGCTAGCATTTTGCATGGTCATGATAGCAAGGTAGGTCAGAGGATAGCTTGTCATTTATGTTGGCAACAATACTGGTACCAAGGGCGAGGGACGAAGACAACCATTTTCCTGCTCGTTAAGACGAGGCGGGCCAATAGGCAAAGTTCTCGTCAATTGGTGGCAACCGGAATGTCATCAATAATAGTAACAAGGTCTTACAGACAGAGCTTGGACACCGAGGTGTTTACATAAGCAGGGAATTATCACTGCTCAGATAAGATAGGTTACAAGGAAGATTAAACAAAACAATGGAAAGGAAAGCGTAGACTCGAATCAGTTATCTGTATTCTCGCGAACCAGTGAAAAATTTGAATCAGCGAGAAATAATAGTTGATCAAGAACTCATAAGAGGTTATGTAGTTCCATAATAATCTCGAGATACCATAGGGTAATACTCGAGGGTATAGCAGAACAGAGGTTGGACGGGTGAAATGATCTACAGAAGACAAGTACTTCCACTTGTCCGAGAAATGAAATCAAAGAAGAACAATCATGGTTGGAACCACGGTTGCGAAGGACCAAACATAGATACTAGATGAACTTATCACAACAGGATTATTATTATAACAAGAAGCTTCCATGATAGGATGTACATTGTGTCCATGGGCATGAACACAAAGTTCAAGGTCGACTCCCACTTCTCCAATGCATAACCTTTCATTCACTTCTCATTTTCAACAAAGCCATAGTGTTCAGATTTTATCTAGCATAACACTAGTAGAGTATGACCCATAGAAGTTTTCGAGTTCACACAGCTTGTGGAAGGCTTAGGTTCCACCCATCGGGGCATCTTAGGAACACACACCAGAAACTTTAGGAATAAATGACTCAAGCTTGGAAGCAGAGCATGGTTGACAAAAGCAGGGGATACAATTTACCAAAGGCATTATGTATCCAAGGAAAAGCTCACCAGGTTACTGAATATGAAGGACCCTATTGGATAAAACCCAACAAAGGATCCGGTGGTACACGAGGGATCTGATGTGAGTATTGATACTCAGCCAGACGAAGAAAACATGCAAAGAAATCAGATTATAGAAACGACTAACTAATTCAAAGCTCAAATGCAAAGGAATTATGATTCCCAAATCAAGGGATCAGAAGCAAATGCTCTGATCAAGAATGGATAAGTTGAATAGACTTAGGGCACAACCGATGACAATCTGATTGGCCGAGAACCGGCTCATGTTCAGGAAGACGTTTAAGCCGGAAAGATAATTTATAAGGACCAACTGATGATTGTGACTACTCACAAACATATCAAATCAAAAGACTCAAAATGACAATGAGAAAGGACGTCAATGGATACAGCTAGGCATATGGAAATAGCCAGGGTGTAGGCATGTAAGACCTTCTAGAGCAATTGGCGACAGAGGTCCTCAAAAGCTCGGATTGTATTACAAAGTATCTTATGAAGCATAAGAATAACTGGGGATGAATGGATACTCGATAAGAGCGAGTAATTTATCCGTAGGGATATTCATGCGCCAAGGAACTGGAAGGCAGTAAGTATAAAGAATTGTCGGAACATCAAAGAGTATTTCAGGACATCTTGTAATAACAAGAGCAACTGGGGATGAATGTATGAACGATAACATAGGTAGTTACGCATAAGGATTTATTGGTGGTAGGGATCGTAACGATGAAGGGTACGAGGGAATCGGTAAAACATCGGAGAGTATCTTCAAAATCTTCTAGTGAAGCGGGCCATCATTTGGAATGAAAGGGCTCTCCAGGAGAAGTATTTACGAGAACCTAGAGTTATAGTTTGCAAAACCATTTAACCCGAATAGAAGAGAGATCAGAGTCCCAAAGTATAGACGAGGAATAAAGATCCTAATACCACCCAATGGTGACGTGGGCCCGTAAGCCACACAGTCATGTTAGTAAATCAGTTTTTCAAAGACTAGACTCAACTTCGGCCAAGGAGTTGGAAAGGGGGATCCTACATGCAGCCGGCTCTGATACCAACTTGTGACACCCCCGATTAGACCGTACACTAATCATACACGCAAATGTGTACGATCAAGATCAGGGACTCACGGGAAGATATCACAACACAACTCTAGACACAAATTAAAATAATACAAGCTTTATATTACAAGCCAGGGGCCTCGAGGCTCGAATACAAGCTCGATACACAAGAGTCAGCGGAAGCAGCAATATCTGAGTGCAGACATAAGTTAAACAGGGATGCCTTAAGAAGTCTAGCACAAAAGCAACATGATCAAAGAGGCAAGGCCTCCTGCCTGGGACCTACTAACTACTCCTGGTCTTCGGCGGCCTCCATGTAGTAGTATCCGCCAACGGTGGCATCTGGCTCCAAGGATCCACCATCTGGTTGCATCAACCGGAAAGAAGAAAGAAGGGGGGAAAGGGGTAGCAAAGCAACCGTGAGTACTCATCCAAATTACTCGCAAGCATCAGATCTATACTAAGTATGCATTTGTATCAAATGGAAGGGTTGTATCTGTGGACTGAACTGCAGAATGCCAGAATAGAGGGGGAAAGCCTAGCCTACCAAAGACTAGCATCTTCACGCAGCTCTGAGCATCTTGCAGCATGTAGAAGAGTAAAGAATAGCAGTTTAATTAACAAGCATGTTGTAACAACAACGGTCAGAGATCATTCCTTGACTCCCTGCGAGAAAGCAATCTCGGAGCCACATATCCATCACATATCTCAAGTATCCGTTTCTAGTTATATAAGATCAGGATATAAGTCTGGACGTCCATTACCGCGGACACGGTATTCGAATATATATATGTTCCCTGCAGGGGTGCACCACGTTACCGAACACGCTCGATCACTCTGGCCGGACACGCCTTTCTAGGGTCAATGCCCGACCTTGGAAGATCAACATGTCGCAGCCCTACCCAGGCTCAGCATAGAGGTCCCCGCCGGCCTACATCCTAAGCGCTCCGGGGTCTTGGGCCCATCGCTCGTAGCACTCCGGGTCGTTGCGAGCAGGGTGAATACCAGTACTGCCTCGGATGGCCATCACGATCCGACCATGCCGCACTACTAAACTGGACGTCTGACAAAGCTTCGGCTGATACTGCGACGTCGAGGCCCATATCTATCCTCGCATGGTGGTTAGTGCGTAAGGGCCAGAGGCCAACTCAGAACAAATACCCAAACTAGTTAGTGCATTGGGGGCTCGCGGAAACGAGCAGAGACTCACGATAAGGTGACCCCGTCGCCCCATCTCATGGACTTACGACAAGGACCCAGACTGCCCGGCCGTGCCATGTGGAAAACTCGCGGGTGCTCTACGGGCCCGCCCGACTTTCACATCAACTCGCGGGTACCCCTCAGGGCCGACCCGACTTTAACAATGATCTCAAGTAAGTCAAGGTAACTGTGTGTCCAGACATCAAGGGGAAAACCCGAGGAATCACCCCCGGTGGATTCCACTCAATGTAATCATCAAGGTGAACGTAAGAGGGACCGCCCTCAAGGTTCACACTTGAGGTGTTGAACGACAGAGCCGTATCAGGAATGGTGAAAGAGGAAATCACCCTCGATGACCACGACCGAATAGCTACACTACAGAATTATCATCAGGGGTGCATTATGAGGGATCACCCTCGGCATTCGATAGTAGCTCTGCAGAGTCGAGCAACTAAAGGGGCGTGATGTGATGTGAGGTGTCGGGCTCTGGTCGTCGATCACGTTAATCGAGTCATCGATGATGAAGCAGGGCAACAAGGACAAGGTGGGGGTCACTGATGGATCACTAACCAACCTATACTAAGCAGTTTAGGGTAAGCAGGTAAGGTACAATGAGCAGGTTACAAAAGCAGGCTATGCATCAGAATAGGAGCAAACAATAACAATAGCAAAATCTAATGCAAGCATGAGAGAATGGAATTGGAGATATCGGGATGATCAAAGGGGGGGGGGGCTTGCCTGGTTGCTCAGACAAGAAGGAGGGTCATCGTTGATGTAGTCAATCACAATGGCATCAGCAGCGGTCTCGGGGTCTACCGGAGAGAAGAGGGGGAAGAAACAGTAAATACACGTGAACATATGCATAACATGATTATAAGAGGGGCTAGAGGTGTTCTAATGCAGCACTAGGCGATACTGGCGAAGGGGGAAACATTCGAGAAAGTTTTTCCGGTTCCCAACGTCTGTCAGACAGATGAATTGGAGGGGAAAGATTGCATGTTTGCTATGCTAGGTGTGTGTGGAGGACAAATGGACTGCGTGTTCGGATTCATCTCGTCGTTCTGAGCAACTTTCATGTAGAAAAGTTTTTCATTCGAGCTACGGTATATTTTATATGATTTTCTAAAGTTTTAACAATATTCTGGAATTATTCTAATTCGAAATTAAACAGAAAAACCTAAGTGTACCCAGCCATGTGCTAGCCACAGAGGCTGACTAGTGGGGTCAGGGGGGGTCCAGTGAACAAGTTGACCAATCAATGTTTGACTGGTGAACTGGGTCCTGGGACCCACATGTCATAGCCACATGTGTTTAATAAGTTTATTTAACAATATCTAAATAGTGGTGGGGCCCTACTGTCATTGACAGAATATGAATTAGATTTATTTTAAACATTTAGTTAACTGAGAGGGCCCACACGTCATAGTCTATAGAAGGGGGGTTAGTGCTAATGGGGATTACGGCTAATTAAACTAGGGGGCCGACCCAGTTAGCAGCAGCACAAGGCCATGGCTGGTCGTGCTCGTGCACGAAGCCTCGACGCAGCCGGCCGTCAGCAGCGGCAGCGCTGGCCGAGGGCGGCGAGGGCGAGGCCATGGCCATCAGCGGCCGGTCGGAGTA
>NC_041383.1:424282248-424311961 GCF_002162155.2 Triticum dicoccoides | reverse complement strand
GCCCTTATGGCCATCGGGGAGGCGGGGGATGGCCGCCACGCACGACATGGCCGGCGGATCGGCGCCACGATCCCCTGTCTCCCTGTAGCAGGTTGGAGGAGAGGGGAGGTGGGCTGGGCCGACCATTTGTCTACTTGGGCCAAAGTGCTAAGTAGAATAGGCCCTTCTCTTTTTATTTTATTTTTACTCTGTTGCAGAATATGCTTGCAGTATTTTGAGCTACCAATTGGTCTTTGCAAAAATGTGGAACTTGGCCACATAAATACATTACAATATTTGGCACTACCACAAAAAGTTTGGGAGGAGTTTGAATTGATTTGGATTTTTCACAAATGGAAAAGTATAAGAAAAAGCTGATTTGGAACTGTTTTAATTTCCAAGGGAAATTAAATATCTCAAATGATGTTGAATCATCCATGACAATTAGTTAGCAAATATTTTCAACCCATTGAACATTTTTACTTGACAGTTCGAAGAAATAAGAATTTGACTTGTTTTCAGAATTTGAATTTGACCTCTGTTTGAAACATGAAACAAGTGAGGTTTAGCAAGAGTAACAGTGGTGACAAGGCATCATCAACAGAGGATTACTGTAGCTTAATTATCCGGGCGTCACACCTGGCAAAATGGTCGTAAGGCTCTGTGGCCATGCAGTAGTGGTAGATGAGGACATGATGGCGCATGCACAACTGGGCTAAGGCAACCTTCTGATCTATGTTGGGACGACCGCCAGTGTATTGGAGGTCGATGCCAACCACCTTGTACTTGTCTCGAGCAAGCAACTGCTCAACGGTGTTGATGTAGTCGTCCATCACGACCAGGTCGATGGTGTACACCACTGAGAGATCCGTCTTCCTTGCGTGGGTCTCCACTTTATGCTCGCTGAACTCCATTGGAGCGCCGCTAGACATCCCTCTCTATGTGTCGTCGTGGGTGTGCTTGTTGTGCTGTCGGGCGCGATCAAAAGGTTGAAGAGACTGAGGTTATAATGGCCGCGGGAATTAAAGGGGAAGCTATACGGCCTGGAATATTGGCACACCCAGATGGCAGTTCTAATTTGCAGCGCGTAACTGCATCATGGCGACGCGCGCGACACAACCGTATGCATATGGGGCCCCCGACGTGATCGTGCGCAGGCCCAACCGATGGTAGAGCGCGCACGGAGGGACGCGAGCAAAGCGCTCCGCAGTCACCTCAACAACGAGCAACCATATATATGCATATAGCAGTTGAACACGCAAGGAAAAGCTGTCCACAAGCCGAGCGCGTGGAGGTACGCGAGCAGAGTGTGCCGATGGACGGCAGAGCGTGCCGTGGTGCCTAACGGCGAGCACAACGCGCCGAGGGACGCGAGCAGTGGCCGGCACAATGATATGTGGCAAATAAGACGAACTGTGCGAGCGATGGCGGAGACATCAAGCACGAATCAGATTAAAGTTGCGTGTGCGATACGTGGCATACTGTTGATCCATTCGAGCTGTTTGTGATGGAATAAGCCATGTGTGTTGTGGGCAAACGCTTGCTGGTATACAACCGTCTGCGATTGCTGGTATACAAACGTTATATAGCAAATACCATAAATATTGCAAGGTTCAAATTCCAGCTTTACAAGGCCCAAATTCAAATATTACAAGGTTCAAACTATTCAAACACCTAAAATTCATGTTCTTCAGAATCTCCTTCATGCATTATTTCTGCGAAAGGATCAGCCACCGAGAAGTCATATAGCGGCTCCATACAGTGACTTCCGAATAATCTGTCATATGAAGTTACAAACTAAAATTCAGCTTGTGGAGAGCCTTTTCCATTTAGGTATAGACGCCTGCGCTCTTTAGTAATTCATTCACTTCTGCGCAGTAAATATATGGCAAACCTCATTACCTTGAGCAACCTTGCCTTCTCAACAAAGAACCTGGTGAATTTAATTTCTGGTGTGGTGCCTCGATACTCGCTAAAAGTAATTTATGTGAGATGAAGATCAAGGCATTCAATTGGATTGTTACATTCCCCAACATTTTCTACTTTCAGGCTTGCTAGTATCTGCAAACGAAGACAACATATTAGTGCATAGCTGTAGATTTGAACACTTCGCGCCTCTTTGATTTGCAGGATTTCTAGAATACACGAAAAGAGTGAAATGCCACCTTCAATCTTTCATGATAAACTTTTATCACGAAAGCATGTCGGGGGAAGGAATAAAACGCGTACAACACTAGCATCTCAAAAAATATATGTATTGAAATCCTCCAAATTTCCTTTAGAAACCATTCTACACTTGTCATTGTAATCATGGGTAAAAGTAACAAAAAATTGAGGTCCATTGTGGTTAACAATTAACAGGAAAGGAGCATCACCTCGATGTATAGCTTCTCCATGCAAGGAAAACATCTAAGGAATCTAACAACTTCATCCAGATCAGGGTCGACAGATTGTAGTGCCGAGATCTTTATTGTGCGTAGAGGCCGGGTCAAGCTTGTGGGAATCATTTTCTGGATGACAGACAAACATGTAGATCAACAACAATTAGATAAAATGTGCCATCCGATCATATATAAGAAGGAGAAGAAGAAGGTTGTTGTACCTAAACGGATAATGGTCCAGTAACAAGTTTGTTGAATTCAGCACACGAATAGCCCAATACTATCAATTTCAGTGCATGAATGACCTTGATTCTTGCTGGACCTAACTTATCATGTACATCCAATCTCTCGAGTAAAGGCGCATTATCAAAGACAATGTCGTGAAACACTTCAATTGACAGCCTTGGGCAGCGCCAACAATGCACATAAATCGCATGGACATTCATCAAGGTGATGCGGAGGCTACTGAACCCATCTATCGCATGAAGAAGAAGGTACTCGAGCACTGTATAGCCGACGAGCAGGTGCTCCAAATCCTCCTTCGAGATGCGGACGACAATGAGCTCGAGTGCTTAAGTTTAGGGAGATGAAGAGCGCTCACGACATCGATCCGGGGGAAAATGCACCGCCTGAATGTAGCGCTGCGCAGCATGGGCACGAGGCGGAACATGGACGGCGACAGCGAGCAAGGACGTCTAGCATGAAGGCTGAGCTCCTTGAGCCGATCCAGGGCTGGGGATAGGAACCAATAGTGCAACTTGGGTTCGGTCTTGTTGTGGGGACTGAGCCTGCTGATAGCTAGGCGTCTGACCGGCCCAGGGTGCGTGTCACGCCCAATATGCGATCCTATCCGAGAGGAACTCAAAGGTCCCACCAAGGATAGTGCCGTATATTGAAACACTTTTGCAAGGTGGATATCATTACATCGTACCATTACATAATACACGGGGATACATACAAAAGGCATACAATGCCACATGAATACAACACAACATCATACACAAGAGCAACATCCAACTTCGGACGAAACACAAACAGAAACTCAAACGACATCCACCCTGCTAGCCCAGGCTGCCGACCAGGAACCTATCCCCTGAACAAAGAAGAAGAAGTAGAGGAAGAACTCCAAAACAAGTAAACATCACTCTCGCGTCGTGATCATCGCATTACCTGTACCTGCAACTGTTGTTGTAGTAATCTGTGAGCCACGAGGACTTAGCAATCCCATTACCATGGGTATCAAGACTAGCAAAGCTTAATGGGTATGGAATGGATAAGTGGTGAGGTTGCAGCAAATGAATAAGCATGTATGGTGGCTAACTTACGAATACAAGAATGAGATGAGAAGCTACGCAAACGGTCACAAACTAGTAATGATCAATAAGTGATCCTGAAC
The DNA here is from genome assembly GCF_002162155.2 of Triticum dicoccoides. Taxonomy (NCBI): domain Eukaryota; kingdom Viridiplantae; phylum Streptophyta; class Magnoliopsida; order Poales; family Poaceae; genus Triticum; species Triticum dicoccoides. The sequence goes on along the minus strand of NC_041383.1, from coordinate 424,308,205 downwards.
TACTTACGCATAACCTCACCGTGTTATCTTCTCGACCCACTCGAAAAGAGACCGTCATGGTTACACACGCGGTTGGGTATTTTAGTTCGAATCTGGTGTCAAGTTCTCTACAACCGGATATTAAAAACTCCCATCTGCCACATAACTGTGGGCACGGCTTTTGAAAGATCAACCCTGCAGGGGTGTCCCAACTTATCCCATTACAAGCTCACGACACGCGGAGACAATCCTCCATCGTGGGACATCCGATTAGACTCGGGATCCCGGTGCACGAGACATTTCGACAATGGTAAACCAAAACCAGCAAGATCTCCCGGTGTGCCGACAAATCCCGATAGGAGCCGCACGTATCTCATTCTCAGGGCACAACGGATGGGCAAAACGTCAGCTTGGCTGAGACCCTGGTTGCCAAGGGGGCGCCGAACATCGCCCAGGTTGGACCAACACTCAAAGGAGCATTGGCCCGGGGTTGATTAAAAATACTAGGGGTCCGGAGAAAATCCCCTATTTAAGTTTTAGTTGTTATTAGACAAATGGAAAACCAATGTTAGGCCTTGCTGGAAGAGTTTTATTCAAAGCGAACTATCAAGAGGGCCCCATACCCCTCACCGTGTTAGGGACGCAAAATGAAGGAACATAACAGCGGTATGACGGAAACTAGGGCGGCAAGAGTGGAACAAAACATCAGGCAAAAGGCCGAGCCTTCCACCCTTTACCAAGTATATAGATGCATTAATTAAATAAGAGATATTGTGATATCCCAAGATATCCATGCCCCAACATGAAAAAACCTGCACCTGCACCTGCAATTAGCAACGCTATAAGCGGGGCTGAGCAAAGCGATAACATAGCCAAACAACGGTTTGCTAGGAAGGGTTAAAAAAGGTTACAGGCTGTCATGGCAACTTGGGAGGCTCAAAAACAAGTGGTAGGAAGCGCGACATAGCGATAGCATCAAGACAACTAGCGTAGCAATGATAGTAGTGAGATCCAGGGTAACGGTCATCTTGCCTAAAATCCTGCAAGGAAGAAGAACGACTCCATGAAGAAGACGAACAGACGAAGATGAACGAATCCTCACGGTCGCAACGAAACAAGAACTATCGGGAAGAAGCACATCCGGAAAGAAGCAAACAACACGGTAAACACACAACACATTAACAAGGCATGATGCACAACCAAGTATGATGCATGACAAGGCTACATGATGCTACTCATGGCAAGGTATGATGCATACAAGAACATCACATCACATCAAAGCAAGTTTAAATGAGGCCGGAACAACATATAACAAATCCGGTAAGTCCTCATATGCAAATGTCACAACCCTAGAATATCTGAGTGAAATAGTTGCAACTGCACTCATGCATCATGTCTAAATTTCTGAAAGTTGAATTGAAGTTTGTTGAAACCCTCAGAAATCAGTTCAAAAATAACCAACTATAAAATCTTCTCAAATGAGTCCAAGAAAATGTTCCTGTTATTCTATAGAAATATTGGAAAGAGATAAAATTCAAACTAATATTTTTGGAGTCTCAGAAATATTTATTTTGGGCATTTGAGTTAATCCAATAATTATTTGCATTGGATTTATATTTGATATATATTAAATATAACTCCAAAAATTCTAAAAATTGTGAATGGCCTTGAATATATTTTACCAGGCCACATAATAATTTTTAGAATTTATAAAAATTATTTGGTATAAAAATCAAATCAAAACAAAATGACAGAAATAGAAAAACAGAAGCACAAAAGGAAAAAAAAGGCTTACCTGGACCTACCTGGTTGGCTCAGCTCCTGCGCAGCCCAACACTGCTGGCCCAGCCCACCGCGACCTCCTGTCGTCGTCCTCCCCTCGCCCCAAAGCTGCTGCTGTCACCGCGAGAGAGCGCCCACGCAGGCCGCAGGCTCCAGCTCCTGCTTGCCACCTCCTGCCTCTCTCTCGCGCCTGGAGACGCCTAGAGACCCTGACCTCACTTTCCCCTTGCTCTCTGGCTCTTCCGCCCCCTCCTCTGCTCCCTCGCTCGCGCCCGAGCGAAGCTTGTCGCCGCCGCCCGCTATTGCCGCGTCCACCGCCAACCCCTCGCCTCGTAGTTGCTTCCAGAAGAACCGCCGTGATGCCCCCGTCCTTCCTGCCGAGCCACGCGAGCCGGGAAGCTCTGCATTGCCTCCACGCCATCGTCTTCAACCTCGGCCGCCGCCGATTGCCGACTCTGATTCGCCGTCTTCAGCGCCTCCCCGAGCCCACTGGCCTACTCAGCGAGTCCGCTGTGAGCTCCTCTACCATTCGCCTCTTTTCCCGTCTCCCCGCACGTCCTCTAGCGCTAGTGCCGTCGAGGCCGAGAGCTTGCTCACCACCGGCCATGACTACGCCATGGCTAGAGCCCACACACGTCGCGTCTGAGCACGTTTTCATCCTCAGTGCACCCCCAGGAACCCGCAGACACCACCAGCTCACCCGGAGACGCCCCGTAGCGTCATTTCTGTCAAGGTCCGAGCTGCGGCCGCCGCCAAAGCTCGCCGTCGCTGCTGCTAAAGCCGGCCTCCGCACCTGCCGCAGCCACCACTCGACGCGTCGCGTCGCCCTGAGTACGTAGAGCCCAGCCCCGCTTTCTCTCGTCGCCGGAGATGGCCGGACAAGGAGCGCTGCCGCATCCCTCTTAGCACCGGCGACTAATCGCCGTTTAGATGATGTGGCGTCATTAGTTTAGAGTTAAGCATGCGCTTAATTAGCCACCCACCAACACAGTCACTGACATGTGGGCCCAGGCCCTTAACTAACCTAGGTTAGGATTAGTTTAATGTAAATTAACTCTGTTAGTTAGGTTAGCCACTGACATGTGGGCCCCGCAGGTCAGGTTTGACCTGGGTCAACCCTGTTGACTGCTGACATCATAGTGACGTCACCTTGACGCAATAAAGCATTTTCTGGATTTAAGTTTATTCAGGAAATTCCAGAAAATGTCCTAAACTTCTAAAAATCATAGAAAATCAACCGTAACTCCAAATGAAATAATTTATATACGAAAAATGATCAGAAAAATCCAATCTATCCATCTGTACCATTTTTATGCATGTTAGCATAACTTATGGCTGCTGTTTAGGACAAATCATATAAATGTCATTTGAATTTCACATATGGAGTTTGGATTCGAACTTAGGGTTCAAACCAACTTCATTTAATTCTGTTGCTAGTTGCATTAGCTCAAAACACCAACATGTTTCCATGTCATGATCATGCATCATAATGTTGCATTGCATTGATTGTGTTTCCTCTCTGTTGCCGGTAATTGTTCCCTCTCGATAGACGTGGTTTCGACGATGTGATCGATGACACCGATGAAGAACTAAACTATCTTCAGAAGTGCCAGGCAAGCAAAACCCCCTTGTTCATTCCAATATAATCCCACTCTCTCGCTCCTGCTCTCTTTTACTGCATTAGGACAACAACGATCCAACTGTTACATGCTGCGGTAGCTGAACCCCTTTCCTCTGCATGACCTGTCATTGCCACAGTAAATAAATGAAACCCACTAGCATGAGTAGGAGTTGTTTGAGCCCTGATGTGCCTACTCATTCATGCTTGTTTGTCATGCCTGCTACTGCTTAGAGTTGAGTCAGGTCTGATTCATCAGGGATGAATTGGAGGTGTGTGAACATGTCCTACTGTGTGTGAGCTAAGTGTGTGAACACGATTTGGTAAAGGTAGCAGTGAGAGGCCATGTAGGAGTACATGGTGGGTTGTCTCATTGAAACCGTCCTCAGGAACTGAGTTCTGTGTTTGTGATCCATGAACAACTACTACCACGCATTGGAATGCTTAAGTGCCCCTCTCGACTTATTAATCAACCTGATCTCTGTCCAGGAGGTGCAACTAGTTTCTGGTGTTTGTAGGTAGTGTTAGTAGTCTACCAAGTGGCACCCGGTACAGGTGGGCTTGGGACAGACTAGGCACAGTGGCACGGTGTACCAAGTGGCACCCAGATGGTGGGCTTGGGAACCCTTCTCACATCGTTTGGGGCCGTGAGCGACACCCCGGCCGGATCTCCTTGCGGATGGAACCCGAATAGGCGATAAACCTGGACGAGAGACTTGTGTGGTTAGTCAGGTCGTGGCCGACACCCTCGCTGGGCTTCCGCTTGAAGGTTGCCGAGTACATGTCGTGTAAATGGCGATAAGTGGTGAGAGCGTGTGTGAAGAAGTACACCCCTGCAGGGTTAATATGATCTATTCGAATAGCCGTGTCCGCGGTAAAGGACTTCTGGGTTGCCTGTATAGTTCATAGACAAGTGAAAGTGGATACTCTAAAATGCGCAAGATAAGCGTGAGTGCTATGGATGGCGTTCTCGTAGGGAGACGTGAGCGGATCCATAGTGGTGTATTGATATGGTGAATATGTGGACTCGTGTGCGTCACCTCAAAAGAGTTACTTGCAGTCGTAGTTCAGGATAGCCACCGAGTCAAAGCTGGCTTGCTGGAGTTAAACCCCACCATCCCCTTTGTTGATAATGATGCATATGTAGTTAGTTCTGATGTAAGTCTTGCTGGGTACATTTGTACTCATGTTTACCTATTTTATGTTTTTGCAGAGACTTCCGTCTCACTAGTAATTCTGTGTGGACTTCGACGTTTAGCTTGTTACCTCAGCTACGATCTTGTGCCCTCGGCAGGATCTGGTAGATAGTCAGGCTTCTCAGCCTTTTTCATTTGTAGATGTTTGTACTCAGACATGTTAAGATTCCGCTTGTGCTTGACTTGTGTGCTCTGAATGCTGGGTCATGAGACCCATGTTTGTAATATCTCGCTCCTCGGAGCCTATTGAATAAAATACTTTGAGTTGTAGAGTCATGTTTGTGATGCCATGTTGTATTTGCACATATCGAGCATATTGTGTGTATGTTATTGAAATGCTTGGTATGTGTGGGATCTGACTATCTAGTTGTTTATCCTTGGTAGCCTCTCTTACCGGGAAATGTATCCTAGTGCTTCCACTGAGCCTTGGTAGCTTGCTACTGCTCCGGAACACTTAGGCTGGCCGGCATGTGTCCTTCTTCGTTCTTGTGTCTGTCCCTTCGGGGAAATGTCACGCGGTGTCTACCGGAGTCCTGTTAGCCTGCTACAGCCCGGTTTACTAGAGTCCTGCTAGCCCAGTTGCTACAGCCCGGATTCACTCGCTGATGACCGACACGTTCGTTGTTGGGTCATGTATGCCTGTCCCTGTAAGTTAGTGCCACTTTGGGTTCACGACTAGCCATGTCAGCCTGGGTTCTTTGTCATATGGATGCTAGCAGCACTATCATATACGTGAGCCAAAAGGCGCAAACGGTCCCGAGCCAGGTAAGGTGGAACCCGTGGGAATACCGTGCGTGAGGCCGCAAAGTGATATGATGTGTTACATGTTAGATCGGTGTGACTTAGGATCGGGGTCCTGACAGCAAATTTCAAAATTGGTCCATAACAAAATAAACCTTATGTTCAAGTTGTTAAACAGCAAGTTAAGATGCACAATGATGATCTACACGAGATTCTAGTCAAGTTACATATAAAGTTCATTTAATTCGGAGCTACGGCCTAGAAGATATGAGCAAAACAAGTTAAACATGGCATTGATGCAAAATGCATTCAAACATCAAGCAAACACACTCAAAACAAGGATGCAACAATATAATATGAAACTATGCAATTCTAAGCAAGTTTCATATAGAGCATGCTCAAAACAGAGGAACGGTTCAACACATACACATGAAACAAGTTCAAAGGACAAGCTGTTGAAAACATCAAGTAGGCACTTTGCAAACATCAAAACAACATGCTATAGGAATCATATGAGCACAAACTTGACATGCACTTCATGCACAGATAACATACTTCAAATATCATTAAGGTTCAGGTTCATAGGCATCAAGATTAAACCAATATGATCAATGCAAAAAGCAACTTTATAACACAGGAGCATATACATGAGCAGAGTTAATATGATGGCATGTTGGAGGTATGAAACAAAGATGCTACAACATCTATACATGGAAACCAAGGGCATGGCATAGAATTACACATAACAGGTAGCAAAGAACATCAAATCACCATATACATATGGCTCACAGATTAGCGGGAACCAACAAGACAAGATTGAATGTTGAAACAGTTTCAGCAAGTGTAGAACAACAACATTATGATAGCATGTTTGCAAGCATGGAACAGAGGTCATTGATGACCCACAAGTGTAGGGGATCTATCGTAGTCCTTTCGATAAGTAAGAGTGTCGAACCCAATGAGGAGCAGAAGGAAATGATAAGCGGTTATCAGTAAGGTTTTCTCTGCAAACACTGAAATTATAGGTAATAGATAGTTTTGTGATAAGATAAATTGTAACGAGTAACAAGTAAATAAAGTAAATAAAGTGCAGCAAGGTGGCCCAATCCTTTTTGTAGAAAAGGATAAGCCTGGACAATTTCTTATAATGAGAAAAGAGCTCCCGAGGACACATGGGAATTATCGTCAAGCTAGTTTTCATCACGCTCATATGATTCGCGTTCGGTACTTTGATAATTTGATATGTGGGTGGACCGGTGCTTGGGTAATGCCATTACTTGGACAAGCATCCCACTTATGATTAACCCCTATTGCAAGCATCTGCAACTACAAAATAAGTATTAAGGTAAACCTAACCACATCATTAAACATATGGATCCAAATCAGCCCCTTACGAAGCAACACATAAACTAGGGTTTAAGCTTCTGTCACTCTAGCAACCCATCATCTACTTATTACTTCCCAATGCCTTCCTCTAGGCCCAAATAATGGTGAAGTGTCATGTAGTTGACATTCACATAACACCACTAGAGGAAAGACAACATACATCTCATCAAAATATCGAACGAATACCAAATTCACATGACTACTAATAGCAAGACTTCACCCATGTCCTCAGGAACAAACGTAACCACAAAGCATATTCATGTTCATAATCAGAGGAGTAATAATATGCATTAAGGATCTGAACATATGATCTTCCACCAAGTAAACCAATTAGCATCAACTATAGGGAGTAATCAACACTACTATCAACCCACAGGTACCAATTTGTGGTTTGGATACAAGATTGGATACAAGAGATGAACTAGGGTTTTGAGAGGAGATGGTGCTGGTGAAGATTTTGATGGAGATTGACCCCCTCCCAATGAGAGGATCGTTGGTGATGACGATGGTGATGATTTCCCCCTCCCGGAGGGAAGTTTGCCCGGTAGAACAACTCTGTCGGAGCTCTAGATTGGTTCCACCAAGGTTCCGCCTCGTGGCGGCGGAGTTTCGTCCCGTAAGCTTGCCCATGATTTTTCCAGGGTAAAATCCTTTATATAGCAGAAGATGGACACCGGAGGGCCACCAGGGGTCCCAGGAGACAGGGGGCGCGCCCAGTAGGGGTGGGGGCGCCCCCACCCTCCTGGCCAGGGTGTGGGTCCCCTGAGGTGTTTCTTCCGCTCAATAATTCTTATTAAGTCCAAAAATAAGTTTCGTGGAGTTTCAGGATTTTTGGAGCAGTGCAAAATAGGTTTCCAATGTTTGCTCCTTTTCCAGCCAGAATTCCAGCTGCCGGCATTCCCCCTCTTCATGGTAAACCTTGTAAAATAAGAGAGAATAGCCATAAGTATTGAGATATAATGTGTAATAACAGCCCATAATGCAATAAATATTGATATAAAAGCATGATGCAAAATGGACGTATCAACTCCCCCAAGCTTAGACCTCACTTTTCATCAAGCGGAAGCCGAAATCGAAAAATATGTCCACATGTTTAGAGATAGAGGTGTCGATAAAAATAAAATACGGACATGAGGGCATCATGATCATTCTTATAATAGCAACATAAATAGGTTTAATCATATGATTTCTTATGCTCAAGTAATGATCAATTCACAATGTCAAGCATGGTTCAGAAACTTCATTGGGAGCTAGCAAACTATAATTTCAGTCATTGAAGCAATTGCAATTTATCATAACATCAGAAAGAGTCAAGAATAGAGCTTTCCAGCAAGCCCACATACTCAACTATCATGTAGTCTTCTACAATTTCTAACACTCACGCAATACTTGTGGTTATGGAGTTTCAACCGGACACTGAGAAAGATAGGGGCTTATTGTGTTGCCTCCCAGCGTATTCACCTTTAGGTGATGTCAACAATAATAATCCATGCTAACTTACATCCAATTGGATATATATATCAAGATCTTTTAAACACGAGGAGCTTGCCAAAGGATAAAATGAAAAAGGGAAAGGTGAAGATCACCTTGACTCAGAGGGAAGCAGATAGGCCCTTCGCAGAGGGAAGTAGAGGTTGTCATGTGCTTTTAGTGTTGGATGCATAAAATCTTAATGCAAAAGAACCTCACTTTATATTGCCACTTGTATGTGGACCTTTATTATGCAGTCCATCGCTTTTATTGCTTCCACAACAAGATCGTATAAAGCTTATTTTCTCTGCACTAATAAGTCATACATATTTAGATAGCAATTTTTATTGCCTGCAACATGACAACTTACTTGAAGGATCTTACTCAACCCATAGGTAGGTATGGGGGAATCTCATGGCAAAACTGGGTTTAAGGATATTTGGAAGCACAAGTAGTATCTGTACTTAGTGCAAGGAATTTGGCTAGCATGAGGGGGAAAGGCAAGCTCAACATGTTTGGAAGGTCAATGACAATATACTTTAACTGAGATGTGAGAAAACATAAACCATTACGTTGTCTTCCTTGTCCAACATCAACTCTTTTAGCATGTCATACTTAATGAGTGCTTCACAATCATAAAAGATGTCCAAGATAATATATTTGTATGTGAACCTCCATAAGATCAATATGAACTCTTTTATCCTTTCTACTTCCTCAAGATCATGGCAAGATAGCAAAGCCCTTGAATCAACACTAATCTTTATTATAGATAGCTCACGGTCTCGATTACATAAAGAGATCACAAAGCAAAACTCAAAACTACTTGATACTAAAACTTCAATCTACTAGATCAAGATACTACTAAAAGGATCAAACTGAATAAAACGGTAAAGCTAGGAGTGTGATGGTGATACGATACCGGGGCACCTCCCCCAAGCTTGGCAGTTGCCAAGGGGAGTGCCCATACCCATGTAATTATGTCCTCGGAGGTGGTGAAGTAGGAGTTGTTGATGATGTAGGCTTGTTCCTCAATTTACGCTTGAGTATAGTATTTTGCTCTTTTAGGTCCTCAATCTCCCGCTCGAGGCTTAATACACTTTTGCACAATTCCTGTTTATTTTCCTGCAAGAGACGAAAAGGGATAAACTCGATCTTTGGCTTCTTTGCTCTATTAGGGAGGCTTGACCTTTTAAACTCCACATGCATGTCCCCAGGATGAGGTAATGGGGCTTCGTCCTCGTCTGAACTCGTCTCCTTCTTTACCTTAGGCTCATAGTATTCTTCTTCTTCTTCAGAGTTCCAACCATCATGCTCCAAGTCCCCATAGACCTTAGGGTCTGCAAGGTAATCAGCCACATAGCTTTCCCCTTCTGAATCCTGAGATGACATATTGCTCTAAATCTGTAAGAGAACAGCTAGAGCCGAAAACAGAGGATAATTGCGTGATACGGTGGTCAAAACCTTCAGGAGTTTATATAATGAATTTTTACCGACCAAAATACGTAACGTGCAAGAAAACGGAATCCGGTAGGCACACGAGGTGTCCACGAGACAGGGGGGCGCGCCCAGTAAGGGTGGGCGCGCCCTCCACCCTCATGGAGGCCTTGTGTCCTTCCCGGACTACTTCTTTCTTCCTAAAATTCTTAAATATTCCAAAACTGATAAAAATTGCCATTAGAATTGTTTTGGAGTCGGTTTACTTATCTTACCACATACCTATTCCTTTTTGGAGTCTAGAATGTTCTGGAAAGTGTACCTTATGTATTCCTCCGGGGTTACGATTTCAATAATATTAGTTTCAACATTGATAGGATTACCTGAGATATAATGTTTAATTCTTTGACCGTTCATCACCCTCGGACTTGTGCCTTCGAAGTTGTTGATTTTTATGGCACCAGAACGATAGACCTCCTCGATAACGTATGGACCTTCCCATTTAGAGAGAAGTTTTCCGGCAAAAAATCTTAAACGAGAGTTGAATAATAACACATAATCACCTACGTTAAACTCACGCTTTTGTATCGTTTTGTCATGCCAGCGTTTGACTTTTACTTTGAATAGCTTGGCATTCTCATAGGCTTGGGTTCTCCATTCATCAAGTGAGCTAATATCAAACAACCTCTTCTCACCGGCAAGTTTGAATTCATAGTTAAGCTTAATAGCCCAATATGCTTTATGTTCAAGTTCAAGAGGTAAATGACATGCTTTTCCATAAACCATCTTATATGGAGACATACCCATAGGATTTTTGTAAGCAGTTCTATAGGCCCATAATGCATCATCAAGTTTCTTGGACCAATTCTTTCTAGATCTGTTCACAGTCTATTGTAAAATTAATTTGAGCTCTCTATTGCTCAACTCTACTTGACCACTAGACTGCGGGTGATAAGGAGATGCGATTATATGATTAACATCATACTTAGCAAGCATCTTATGGAAAGCACCATGAATAAAATGTGAACCACCATCAGTCATAAGATATCTAGGGACTCCAAACCTCGGAAAAATAACTTCTTTAAGCATTTTAATAGAAGTGTTATGATCAGCACTACTAGTTGGAATAGCTTCTACCCACTTAGTAACGTAATCAAGAGTAACTAAAATATGTGTATAACCATTAGAGGCAGGAAAAGGTCCCATATAATCAAAGCCCCAAACATCAAACGGTTCAGTAACAAGAGAATAATTCATAGGCATTTCTTGACGTCTACTAATATTACCAATTCTTTGACATTCATCACAAGATAAGACAAACTTACGAGCATCTTTGAAGAGACTAGACCAATAAAAACCAGATTGCAGTACCTTATGTGCGGTTCTATCTCCAGCGTGGTGTCCTCCATAGGATTCAGAGGGACACTTGCGTAGGATATGTTCATGTTCATGCTCAGGTACACAACGTCTAATAACACCATCTACTCCTTCTTTATAAAGGTGTGGGTCATCCCAGAAGTAATGCCTTAAATCATAAAAGAACTTTTTCTTTTGCTGGTATGTGAAACTAGGTGGTATAAATTTAGCAACAATATAATTAGCATAATCAGCATACCAAGGAGCAGTACGAGAAGCATTAACGACCGCTAATTGTTCATCAGGAAAGCTATCATCAATAGGCAGTGGGTCATCAAGAACATTCTCTAACCTAGACAAGTTGTCTGCAATGGGGTTCTCAGCTCCCTTTCTATCAATAATATGCAAATCAAATTCTTGGAGTAGGAGAACCCATCTAATGAGTCTAGGCTTAGCATCTTTCTTTTCCATAAGATATTTAATAGTAGCATGATCAGTGTGAATAGTAACTTTGGAATCAACAATATAAGGTCTAAACTTATCACATGCAAACACAACTTCTAAGAATTCTTTTCCATAGTAGCATAATTTCTCTGGGCAGTATCAAGAGTCTTACTAGCATACTGGATAACATTCAATTTCTTATCAACTCTTTGCCCTAGAACAACACCTACAACATAATCACTAGCATCACACATAATTTCAAAGGGTAAATTCCAATCAGGTGGATGAACAATAGGTGCAATGATTAAAGCTTTCTTAAGTATTTCAAATGCTTCTACACAATCATCATCAAAGACAAAAGGAATATCTTTTTGCAATAAATTAGTCAGAGGCCTAGATATTTTAGAAAAGTCCTTAATGAACTTCCTATAAAAACCGGCATGACCAAGGAAACTTCTTATACCTTTTTTGTCCTTGGGACATGACATCTTTTCAATAGCATCAACTTTAGCTTTATCAACTTCAATACCTCTCTCGGAGATCTTGTGCCCAAAAACAATGCCTTCATTAACCATAAAGTGGCACTTTTCCCAATTCAAAACGAGACTAGTGTCTTCGCATCTCTGCAAGACTCGATCAAGGTTGCTCAAGCAATCATCAAAGGAGGATCCATAAACGGAGAAATCATCCATGAATACCTCACAAATCTTTTCACAAAAGTCAGAGAATATAGCCATCATGCATCTTTAAAAGGTAGAAAGTGCATTACATAAACCAAAAGGCATACGTCTATAAGCAAAAGTACCGAAAGGGCAAGTAAAACTAGTTTTTGATTGATCCCCCGCTGACACGGGTATTTGAGAGAAACCAGAATAACCATCTAGAAAGCAGAAATGTGTGTGTTTGGATAGTCTTTCTAGCATTTGATCAATAAAAGGTAAAGGATAATGATCTTTCTTAGTAGCTTTATTTAATTTACGAAAATCAATTACCATCCTATAACTTGTAATAATTCTTTGCGGGATCAATTCATCTTTATCATTAGGAATGACAGTAATACCTCCATTTTTAGGAACACAATGGACAGGGCTTACCCAATCACTATCAGCAACGGGATAAATTATACCTGCCTCAAGGAGTTTTAGTATCTCCTTTCTTACCACTTCTTTCATCTTGGAATTCAGTCGTCGTTGAGGGTCTCTAACTGGTTTGGCACCGTCCTCCAAATTAATTTTGTGTTGCTGTAACGTGGGACTAATACCCTTGAGATCATCCAGAGTATATCCAATAGCAGCACGGTGCTTCTTCAGAGTTTTCAATAATCTTTCTTCTTCTTGATCTGAAAGGTTAGCACTAATAATAACATGATATAGTTTCTTTTCATCAAGATAAGCATACTTAAGATTATCAGGTAATGGTTTGAGTTCAAACACGGGATCACCCTTGGGTGAAGGGGGATCCCCAAGAATTTCAACGGGAAGGTTGTGTTTCAGCATAGGTTCCTGTTTAAGGAACACTTCATCTATTTCCCTTCTTTCTTTCATAAACATATCATTTTCATGGTCTAGCAAATATTGTTCTAACGGATCAGTAGGAGGCACGGCAATAGAAGCAAGACCAATAATCTCATCCTTACTAGGTGATTCTCTATCGCGAGGTTGTCTATGAAACTTAGCAAAATTAAACTCATGAGACATACCCTCTAAGCCAATTGTGACAGTATCCTTTTCACAATCAATCCTAGCATTAACTATATTTAAGAAGGGTCTACCAAAAATAATGGGACAAAATTCATCTTGTGGGGAGCTAAGAACAAGAAAATCAGCAGGGTATTTAACCTTCCCACACAAGACTTCAACATCTCTAACAATCCCAACTGGTGAAATAGTATCTCTATTGCAAGCTTGATAGTAACATCAATACCTTCCAATTCAACGGGTGCAATGTCGTGCATAATTTCTTTATATAAGTCATAGGGTATTGCACTAGCACTAGCACCCATATCACATAAGCCATGATAACAATGATATCCTATTTTAACAGAAATAACAGGCATGCCAACCACAGGTCTATGTATCTTAGTATCTGGTCTAACAATATTAGCAGTTTCACCATAGAAATAAATAACATGCCCATCTAAATCATCATCTAAGAGAGTTTTAACCATAGCAATACTAGGTTCAACATTGATTTGCTTAGGAGGTGTATAAGTCCTAGTATTACTCTTATGAACAATAGTCGAAGTTTTAGCATGATCCTTTATCCTAACAGGAAAAGGAGGTTTCTCAACATAAGTAGTAGGAACAATAGGATCACTATAGGTGACAGTCTTTTCTTCAACTGTAATAGGTGCAACTACTTTTGCTTCAATGGGAGGATTATATTTAAACCACTTCTCCTTAGGGAGATCAACGTGAGTAGCAAAATATTCATAGAAGGAAGCTACTATCTCAGAGTCAAGTCCATATTTAGCGCTAAATCCATGAAAAACATCGGTATCCATAAAAGATTTAACACAATCAAACTTAGGTGTCATACCTGACTCCTTACCATCGTCGGAACCCCAATCTTCAGAGTTGCATTTAATTCTTTCCAATAAGTCCCATTTGAATTCAATAGTCTTCAGCATGTAAGAACCAACACAGGAAGTACGAGCATGTTGCGATCATTGAGAGAAAGACGAGCATAAATTTTTTGAATAATCATTTCTCTAGAGATCTCATGATTGGGGCATGAATATAACATTGACTTAAGCCTCCCCCAAGCTTGAGCGATGCTTTCTCCTTCACGAGGCCAAAAATTATATATGTAATTATGATCATGATGAACAAGATGCATAGGATAGAACTTTTGGTGAAATTCCAACTTCAATCGTTTATAATTCCAAGATCCCGTATCATCACATAGCCTATACCATGTCAATGCATCTACCTTCAAAGATAAAGAGAAGACCTTCCTTTTGACAACATCATCGGGAATACCTGCAAGCTTAAATAATCCACAAACTTCATCCACAAAGATAAGGTGTAAATCGGGATGCAATGTTCCATCTCCTGCAAATGGATTAGGTAGCAGTTTCTCTATCATACCTGAAGGAATCTCAAAGTAAATATTTTCAAAAAGTTCAGTAGGTTGGGGAGCAACTCTTTGCTCTTCTGGTCGGGGTGAAGATACCCCGAACAAGCCCCTCAAAGGATTAGTTTCCATAGTGACAAGTAACAGAAAATTTTAGCACACTAAATAAATGTTTCTTTACCAAGTTCCACTCACCGAAAGCGCAACACTCCCCGACAACGGCGCCAGAAAAGAGTCTTGATGACCCACAAGTGTAGGGGATCTATCGTAGTCCTTTTGATAAGTAAGAGTGTCGAACCCAACGAGGAGCAGAGGGAAATGATAAGCGGTTTTCAGTAAGGTTTTCTCTGCAGGCACTGAAATTATAGGTAATAGATAGTTTTGTGATAAGATAAATTGTAACGAGTAACAAGTAAATAAAGTAAATAAAGTGCAGCATGATGGCCCAATCCTTTTTGTAGAAAAGGATAAGCCTGGACAATTTCTTATAATGAGAAAAGAGCTCCCGAGGACACATGTGAATTATCGTCAAGCTAGTTTTCATCACGCTCATATGATTCGCGTTCGGTACTTTGATAATTTGATATGTGGGTGGACCGGTGCTTGGGTACTGCCCTTACTTGGACAAGCATCCCACTTATGATTAACCCCTATTGCAAGCATCCGCAACTACAAAAGAAGTATTAAGGTAAACCTATCCACAACATTAAACATATGGACCCAAATCAGCCCCTTACGAAGCAACACATAAACTAGGGTTTAAGCTTCTTTCACTCTAGCAACCCATCTGTTGGAAATATGCCCTAGAGGCAATAATAAAAGTATTATTATATTTCTATGTTCATGATAATTGTCTTTTATTCATGCTATAACTGTATTATCCGGAAATCGTAATACACGTGTGAATACAAAGACCACAATATGTCCCTAGTAAGCCTCTAGTTGACTAGCTCGTTGTGATCAACAGATAGTCATGGTTTCCTGGCTATGGACATTGGATGTCGTTGATGACGGGATCACATCATTAGAAGAATGATGTGATGGACAAGACCCAATCCTAAGCATAGCACAAAGATCGTGTAGTTCGTTTGCTAGAGCTTTGCCAATGTCAAGTATCTCTTCCTTCGACCATGAGAGCGTGTAACTCCTGGATACCGTAGGGGTGCTTTGGGTGTATCAAACGTCACAACGTAACTGGGTGACTATAAAGGTGCACTACAGGTATCTCCGATAGTATCTATTGTTTTATGCGAATCGAGACTGGGATTTGTCACTCCATATGACGGAGAGGTATCTCTGGGCCCACTCGGTAATGCATCATCATAATGAGCTCAAGGTGACCAATGTGTTGGCCACGAGATCATGCATTACGGTACGAGTAAAGTGACTTGCCGGTAACGAGACTGAACAAGGTATTAGGATACCGATGATCGAGTCTCGGGCAAGTAACGTACCGATTGACAAAGGGAATTGTATACAGGGTTTGATCGAATCCTCGACATCGTGGTTCAACCGATGAAATCATCGAGGAGCGTGTGGGAGCCAACATGGGTATCCAGACCCCGCTGTTGGTTATTGCCCGAGAGTGGTCTCGGTCATGTCTGCATGTCTCCCGAGCCCGTAGGGTCTACACACTTAAGGTTCGGTGACGCTAGGGTTGTTAGGAAGACTAGTATGTGACTACCGAATGTTGTTCGGAGTCCCGGATGAGATCCTGGACGTCACGAGGAGTTCTGGAATGGTCTGGAGGTAAAGTTTTATATATGGGAAGTTGTTAAACGGGCACCGGAAAGTTTCGGGGTTATACTGGTATTGTACCGGGACCACCAGAAGGGTTCCGGGGGTCCACCGGGAGGGGCCACCCCTCCCGGGGGGCCACTTGGGCTGCGTGGGGATAGCAGCCAGCCCCTAGTGGGCTTGGCGTGCCCCCCTCCTTGGGCCCATGCGCCTAAGGGTGGGGGGGAAACCCTAAAGGGGGCACACCCCCTTTGCTTGGGGGGCAAGCCCCCACCCCTTGGCCGCCGCCCCCCCTAGGGTTTTTCCTAGAGGGCCGGCCCCCTTGACCTTTCCCCTATATATAGAGGGGTGAGGGGAGGGCTGCAACACACCATAACTCAAGGCGCAGCCCCTCCCCTCCCCAACACATCTCCTCCTCCGTACGTGCTTGGCGAAGCCCTGTCGGAATACTACCGCGTCAACTGCACCATGCCGTCGTGCTGCCGTTGGAGCTGCCTTCCTCAACCTCTCCTTCCTCCTTGCTGGATCAAGACGGAGGAGACGTCTCCCGTCCCGTACGTGTGTTGAACGCGGAGGTGCTGTCCGTTCAGCACTAGGACATCGGTGATCCGAATCACGTTCGAGTACGACTCCATCATCACCATCTCCTTGGCAAGCTTCCGCTCGTGATCTACAAGTGGTATGTAGATGCAAACTCTCTCCCTTGACTCGTTGCTTAGATGAACTCATAGATGGATCTTGGTGAAACCGTAGGAAATTTTTTAACTTTCTGCAACGTTCCCCAACAGTGGTATCAGAGCTAGGTCTATGCGTAGTTCTCTTTACACGAGTAGAACACAATTTTGTTGTGGGCGTGGATCTTGTCATCTTACTTGCCTCTACTAGTCTTTTCTTGCTTCGGCGGTATTGTGGGATGAAGCGGCCCGGACCAACCTTACACGTACGCTTACATGAGACCGGTTCCACCGACTAACATGCACTAGTTGCATAAGGTGGCTGGCGGGTGTCTATCTCTCCCACTTTAGTTGGAGCGGATTCGATGAAAAGGGCCCTTATGAAGGGTAAATAGAAGTTGACAAAATCACGTTGTGGTTATTCGTAGGTAAGAAAACGTTCTTGCTAGAACCCAATTGCAACCACGTAAAAGATGCAACAACAATTAGAGGACGTCTAACTTGTTTTTGCAGCGATTGATCAAGTGATGTGATATGGCCAGAAGTTGTGATGAATGATGAATTGTGATGTATGAGATCATGTTCTTTGTAATAGGATTCACGACTTGCATGTCGATGAGTATGACAACCGGCAGGAGCCATAGGAGTTGTCTTTATTTTTTGTATGACCTCCGTGTCATTGAAGAACGCCATATAACTTACTTTACTTCATTGCTAAACGCGTTAGTCATAGAAGTAGAAGTAGTCGTTGGCGTGACAACTTCATGAAGACACGATGATGGAGATCATGATGATGGAGATCATGGTGTCAAGCCGGTGACAAGATGATCATGGAGCCCCGAAGATGGAGATCAATGGAGCTATATGATATTGGCCATATCATGTCACAACTATATAATTGCATGTCATGTTTATTATGTTTATGCATCTTGTTTACTTAGGACGACGGTAGTAAATAAGGTGATCCCTTACAAAATTTCAAGAAGTGTTCTCCCCTAACTGTGCACCGTTGCTACAGTTCGTCGCTTCTAAGCACCACGTGATGATCGGGTGTGATGGATTCTTACGTTCACATACAACGGGTGTAAGACAGTTTTACACAGCGAAAACACTTAGGGTTAACTTGACGAGCCTAGCATGTGCAGACATGGCCTCGGAACACGGAGACCGAAAGGTCGAACACGAGTCGTATGAAAGATACGATCAACATGAGAATGTTCACCGATGATGACTAGTCCGTCTCACGTGATGATCGGACACGGGCTAGTCGACTCGGATCGTGTAACACTTAGATGACTAGAGGGATGTCTAATCTAAGTGGGAGTTCATAATTTGATTAGAACTTAATTATCATGAACTTAGTCTAAAACCTTTGCAAATATGTCTTGTAGATCAAATGGCCAACGCTCATGTCAACATGAACTTCAACGCGTTCCTAGAGAAAACCAAGCTGGAAGATGATGGCAGCAACTATACGGACTGGGTCCGAAACCTGAGGATCATCCTCATAGCTACCAGGAAACAATATGTCCTAGAAGGACCGCTAGGTGACGCTCCCGTCCCAGAGAACCAAGACATTATGAATGCTTGGCAGTCTCGTGCTGATGATTACTCCCTCGTTCAGTGCGGCATGCTTTACAGCTTAGAACCGGGACTCCAAAAGCGTTTTGAGCATCACGGAGCATATGAGATGTTCGAAGAGCTGAAACTAGTTTTCCAAGCTCACGCCCGGGTCGAGAGATATGATGTCTCCGACAAGTTCTACAGTTGTAAGATGGAGGAAAACAGTTCTGTCAGTGAACACATCCTGAAGATGTCTGGGTTACACAACCGTATGACCCAACTAAATATTAACCTCCCAGATGAGGCGGTCATTGACAGAATCCTCCAGTCGCTCCCACCAAGCTACAAGAGCTTTGTGATGAACTACAATATGCAGGGGATGGTAAAGACCATTCCTGAAGTATTTTCTATGCTGAAGTCAGCAGAGGTTGAAATCAAGAAAGAACATCAAGTGTTGATGGTCAATAAGACCACTAAGTTCAAGAAGGGCAAGGGTAAGAAGAACTTCAAGAAGGACGGCAAGGAGGTTGCCGCGCCCGGTAAGCCAGTTGCCAGGAAGAAGTCAAAGAATGGACCCAAGCCTGAGACTGAGTGCTTTTATTGCAAGGGGAAGGGTCACTGGAAGCGGAACTGCCCCAAATACTTAGCGGATAAGAAGGCTGGCAACACCAAAGGTATATTTGATATACATGTAATTGATGTGTACCTTACCAGTACTCGTAGTAACTCCTGGGTATTTGATACCGGTGCCGTTGCTCATATTTGTAACTCACAGCAGGAGCTGCGGAATAAACGGAGACTGGCGAAGGACGAGGTGACGATGCACGTCGGGAATGTTCCAGAGTCGATGTGATCGCCGTCGGCACGCTGCCTCTACATTTACCTACGGGATTAGTTTTGAACCTTAATAATTGTTATTTAGTGCCAAGTTTGAGCATGAACATTGTATCTGGATCTCGTTTAATTCGAGATGGCTACTCATTTAAGTATGAGAATAATGGCTGTTCGATTTATATGAGAGATATGTTTTATGGTCATGCTCCGATGGTCAATGGTTTATTCTTAATGAATCTCGAGCGTAATATTACACATGTTCATAGTGTAGATGCCAAAAGATGTAAAGTTGATAACGATAGTCCCACATACTTGTGGCACTGCCGCCTTGGTCACATTGGTGTCAAACGCATGAAGAAGCTCCATGCTGATGGACTTTTGGAGTCTCTTGATTACGAATCATTTGACACATGCGAACCATGCCTCATGGGCAAAATGACCAAGACTCCGTTCTCCGGTACAATGGAGTGAGCAACCAACTTGTTGGAAATCATACATACCGATGTGTGCGGTCCAATGAGCGTTGAGGCTCGCGGAGGATATCGTTATGTTCTCACTCTCACTGACGACTTAAGTAGATATGGGTATGTCTACTTAATGAAACACAAGTCTGAGACCTTTGAAAAGTTCAAGGAATTTCAGAATGAGGTGGAGAATCAACGTGACCGAAAGATAAAGTTCCTACGATCAGATCGTGGAGGAGAATATTTAAGTCACGAATTTGGCACGCACTTAAGGAAATGTGGAATCGTTTCACAACTCACGCCGCCTGGAACACCTCAGCGAAACGGTGTGTCCGAACGTCGTAATCGCACTCTATTGGATATGGTGCGGTCTATGATGTCTCTTACCGATTTACCGCTATCATTTTGGGGATACGCTCTAGAGACAGCTACATTCACTTTAAATAGGGCACCGTCTAAATCCGTTGAGACGACACCGTATGAATTATGGTTTGGGATGAAACCTAAGCTGTCGTTTCTAAAAGTTTGGGGATGCGATGCTTATGTCAAGAAACTTCAACCTGAAAAGCTCGAACCCAAGTCGGAAAAATGCGTCTTCATAGGATACCCTAAGGAAACTGTAGGGTATACCTTCTACTTAAGATCCGAAGGCAAGATCTTTGTTGCCAAAAACGGATGCTTTCTGGAAAAAGAGTTTCTCTCGAAAGAAGTAAGTGGGAGGAAAGTAGAACTCGATGAAGTACTACCTCTCGAACGGGAAAGTGGTGCAGCTCAGGAAAATGTTCCTGTGATGCCCACACCAACTGAAGAGGAAACCAATGATGATGATCAAGGTACTTCGGATCAAGTTGCTACTGAACTTCGTAGGTCCACAAGGACACGTTCCGCACCAGAGTGGTACGGCAACCCTGTCCTGGAAATCATGTTGTTAGACAACGGTGAACCTTCGAACTATGAAGAAGTGATGGCGGGCCTAGATTCCAACAAATGGCTAGAAGCCATGAAATCCGAGATAGAATCCATGTATGAAAACAAAGTATGGACTTTGACTGACTTGCCCGATGATCGGCGAGCGATAGAAAACAAATGGATCTTTAAGAAGAAGACGGACGCGGATGGAAATGTTACCATCTATAAAGCTCGACTTGTCGCTAAGGGTTATCGACAAGTTCAAGGGATTGACTACGACGAGACATTCTCTCCCGTAGCGAAGCTTAAGTCCGTTCGAATCATGTTAGCAATTGCCGCTTACTATGATTATGAGATATGGCAGATGGACGTCAAAACGGCATTCCTTAACGGGCATCTTAAGGAAGAGCTGTATATGATGCAGCCAGAAGGTTTTGTCGATCCTAAGAACGCTAACAAAGTATGCAAGCTCCAGCGATCCATTTATGGGCTGGTGCAAGCATCTCGGAGTTGGAATATTCGTTTTGATGAGATGATCAAAGCGTTTGGGTTTATGCAGACTTATGGAGAAGCCTGCGTTTACAAGAAAGTGAGTGGGAGCTCTGTAGCATTTCTCATATTATATGTGGATGACATACTCTTGATGGGAAATAATATAGAATTTCTGGACAGCATTAAGGCCTACTTGAACAAATGTTTTTCAATGAAGGACCTTGGAGAAGCTGCTTATATATTAGGCATCAAAATCTATAGAGATAGATCGAGACGCCTCATAGGTCTTTCACAAAGCACATACCTTGATAAGATTTTGAAAAAGTTCAAAATGGATGAGTCCAAGAAAGGGTTCTTGCCTATGTTACAAGGTGTGAGATTGAGCTCAGCTCAGTCACCGACCACGGCAAAAGATAAAGAAGAGATGAGTGTCATCCCCTATGCTTCAGCCATAGGATCTATTATGTATGCCATGCTGTGTACCAGACCTGATGTAAACCTTGCCGTGAGTTTGGTAGCAAGATACCAGAGTAATCCCGGCAAGGAACACTGGACAGCGGTCAAGAATATCCTGAAGTACCTGAAAAGGACAAAGGACATGTTTCTCGTTTATGGAGGTGACGAAGAGCTCGTCGTAAAGGGTTACGTCGACGCTGGCTTCGACACAGATCTGGATGACTCTAAGTCACAAACCGGATACGTGTATATGTTGAATGGTGGAGCAGTAAGCTGGTGCAGCTGCAAGCAGAGCGTCGTGGCGGGATCTACATGTGAAGCGGAGTACATGGCAGCCTCGGAGGCAGCGCATGAAGCTATTTGGGTGAAGGAGTTCATCACCGACCTAGGAGTCATACCCAATGCGTCGGGGCCAATCAAACTCTTCTGTGACAACACTAGAGGCAATAATAAAAGTATTATTATATTTCTATGTTCATGATAATTGTCTTTTATTCATGCTATAACTGTATTATCCGGAAATCGTAATACACGTGTGAATACAAAGACCACAATATGTCCCTAGTAAGCCTCTAGTTGACTAGCTCGTTGTGATCAACAGATAGTCATGGTTTCCTGGCTATGGACATTGGATGTCGTTGATGACGGGATCACATCATTAGAAGAATGATGTGATGGACAAGACCCAATCCTAAGCATAGCACAAAGATCGTGTAGTTCGTTTGCTAGAGCTTTGCCAATGTCAAGTATCTCTTCCTTCGACCATGAGAGCGTGTAACTCCTGGATACCGTAGGGGTGCTTTGGGTGTATCAAACGTCACAACGTAACTGGGTGACTATAAAGGTGCACTACAGGTATCTCCGAAAGTATCTATTGTTTTATGCGGATCGAGACTGGGATTTGTCACTCCGTATGACGGAGAGGTATCTCTGGGCCCACTCGGTAATGCATCATCATAATGAGCTCAAGGTGACCAATGTGTTGGCCACGGGATCATGCATTACGGTACGAGTAAAGTGACTTGCCGGTAACGAGACTGAACAAGGTATTAGGATACCGACGATCGAGTCTCGGGCAAGTAACGTACCGATTGACAAAGGGAATTGTATACAGGGTTTGATCGAATCCTCGACATCGTGGTTCAACCGATGAAATCATCGAGGAGCGTGTGGGAGCCAACATGGGTATCCAGACCCCGCTGTTGGTTATTGCCCGAGAGTGGTCTCGGTCATGTCTGCATGTCTCCCGAGCCCGTAGGGTCTACAGACTTAAGGTTCGGTGATGCTAGGGTTGTTAGGAAGACTAGTATGTGACTACCGAATGTTGTTCGGAGTCCCGTATGAGATCCCGGACGTCACGAGGAGTTCCGGAATGGTCCGGAGGTAAAGTTTTATATATGGGAAGTTGTTAAACGGGCACCGGAAAGTTTCGGGGTTATACCGGTATTGTACCGGGACCACCGGAAGGGTTCCGGGGGTCCACCGGGAGGGGCCACCCCTCCCGGGGGGCCACTTGGGCTGCGTGGGGATAGCAGCCAGCCCCTAGTGGGCTTGGCGCGCCCCCCTCCTTGGGCCCATGCGCCTAAGGGTGGGGGGGAAACCCTAAAAGGGGCGCACCCCCTTTGCTTGGGGGGCAAGCCCCCCACCCCTTGGCCGCCGCCCCCCCCTAGGGTTTTTCCTAGAGGGCCGGCCCCCTTGACCTTTCCCCTATATATAGAGGGGTGAGGGGAGGGCTGCAACACACCATAACTCAAGGCGCAGCCCCTCCCCTCCCCAACACATCTCCTCCTCCGTACGTGCTTGGCGAAGCCCTGTCGGAATACTGCCGCGTCAACTGCACCATGCCGTCGTGCTGCCGTTGGAGCTGCCTTCCTCAACCTCTCCTTCCTCCTTGCTGGATCAAGACGGAGGAGACGCCTCCCGTCCCGTACGTGTGTTGAACGCGGAGGTGCTGTCCGTTCAGCACTAGGACATCGGTGATCCGAATCACGTTCGAGTACGACTCCATCATCACCATCTCCTTGGCAAGCTTCCGCTCGTGATCTACAAGTGGTATGTAGATGCAAACTCTCTCCCTTGACTCGTTGCTTAGATGAACTCATAGATGGATCTTGGTGAAACCGTAGGAAAAATTTTAATTTTCTGCAACGTTCCCCAACACCATCATCTACTTATTACTTCCCAATGCCTTCCTCTAGGCCCAAATAATGGTGAAGTGTCATGTAGTCTACGTTCACATAACACCACTAGAGGAAAGACAACATACATCTCATCAAAATATCGAACGAATACCAAATTCACATGACTACTAATAGCAAGACTTCACCCATGTCCTCAGGAACAAACCTAACTACTCACAAAGCATATTCATGTTCATAATCAGAGGAGTAATAATATGCATTAAGGATCTGAACATATGATCTTCCACCAAGTAAACCAATTAGCATCAACTACAGGGAGTAATCAACACTACTAGCAACCCACAGGTACCAATTTGTGGTTTGGATACAAGATAGGATACAAGAGATGAACTAGGGTTTTGAGAGGAGATGGTGCTGGTGAAGATGTTGATGGATATTGACCCCCTCACAATGAGAGGATAGTTGGTGATGACGATGGTGATGATTTCCCCCTCCCGGAGAAAGTTTCCCCGGCAGAACAGCTCTGCCGGAGCTCTAGATTGGTTCCGCCAAGGTTCTGCCTCGTGGCGGCGGAGTCTCGTCCCGTAAGCTTGCCCATGATTTTTTCCAGGGTAAAAGCCTTCATATAGCAGAAGATGGATAGCGGAGGGCCACCAGGGGGCCCAGGAGACAGGGGGCGCTTAGTAGGGGTGGGCGCCCCCACCCTACTGGCCAGGGTGTGGGCCCCCTGAGGTGTTTCTTCCGCTCAATAATTCTTATTAATTCCAAAAATAAGTTTCGTGGAGTTTCATGATTTTTGGAGCAGTGCAGAACAGGTTTCCAATGTTTGCTCCTTTTCCAGCCAGAATTCCAGCTGCCGGCGTTCCCCCTCTTCATGGTAAACCTTGTAAAATAAGAGAGAATAGCCATAAGTATTGAGATATAATGTGTAATAACAGCCCATAATGCAATAAATATTGATATAAAAGCATGATGCAAAATGGACGTATCAGTCATATGATATCCAAAATTATCAAAATTGGCATGTGAACAGAGTACTCATAGCATACTTCAAATCATGTAGTTGGAGCATCTCCAAAAGAGGCATATGATAATTAATAACAAGCTTACAACATGGCATCATGAAGTTAACAGAAAACTGGAACATCATATAGGCATGTTCATGGCAATGAAACTATATACTACAGGACATATATAAGGCATCAAATGGCAAGGAATGACATAGCATAACATGGACAACAAAACATGTCAACTAAGCATCTCCAGATTATGCATGGATTAATTAGTAGCATCAAGAAAACATGGCATGATATTATAGATTCAGCTAGACAGAACATTAACAACAAGTAGCCCACTTCACAAGCTTGTTGCACTCACGACAGGGCATATCAAAACACATGGGTTACACCACAAAAAATATGGTATGATTGTGCTACTAAAACATGTAGAGATGACGCTCAAAAGAAAATCACACAAAAGATATAAAAATGACAAAATGACAAGTTATACTAGTTTTCAGCAGTTAACAACAACAAGCACTTTTGCAACAGGGATTAAGATATATATATATATATATATATATATATATATATATAGATATGAACTCAAACAAGCAATCTAATGACACCATCATGTAGATCATGAAGAGCAGACCATGTGTATATCAAGATCATCATCATAGGATCAATAGGGACAAAGTTATAACACTCACAAGACACCTAAATGATGTTAACATGCAGCAGTTTATATCACTTAGCACTTTGGAAACAAAGATTAAGGTATCAATATGGACAGTAACATGCATGCAAACAAATCCATCATGAAGAGCATTCAGAGGTGAACATTTTGACATATCATACACACAAAACCGAGCAATATGCATGAATTTATGATAGTTCAAACATGAGGACATAATATGCAGAAATTAGGGACTTGGAGAGAAAATGGACCTCGAGGGGAAAGTCAACGCCAGGCGGGCGAGCTTGGGGCGGCGGATCCGGCAAGGAGATGCCCGGATCCGGACGGAGGAGGTGGCCAGAGGTCGGGGAAGGAGCGAGTCTGACTTTTGGCGCACCGGATCCGGCCGGACTCCGGCTTGGGGCGGCGCGCGGAGGTGCGGGTGGAGGTGCAGGGCGGCGCCGGAGTGAGGTGGCGGCAGCGCGCAGAGGTGGGCAGCGCCCATGCGGCGGCAGGCGGCGGCGAGTGC
>NC_041383.1:424276330-424281741 GCF_002162155.2 Triticum dicoccoides | reverse complement strand
GGGCGGCGGCGGCGTGCGGTGGCGGCGCTGCGACGGAGCACGGCGAGGGGTGGCGGAGCGGGCGGCAAAACACGACGGTGCGCGGGCTCGTCCAGGCCCTGATGGGCTCGGGCGGGCCCCGATATGGGCCGAGAGGGCCGGCGCGGTGGAGGTGGGAGGCTGGCGGCGGAGTGGCGATGTGGCGAGACGCGGCGCATCCCGATTGGCTGGAGGCGGTGGCGCAGACATGTCCAGCATGGGTGGACGTGTCCGGCGGCGCGGGGGAAGAGGAGGCTAGGGTTTTAACCCAAAATTGGAGGGGGTGGGTGACTATTTATAGGTAGAGAGAGCTAGGAGAGTCCAAATGAGGTGTGCTTTTCGCCCACACGATCGTAATCCAATGACGGAGAGCATAGAGGGGGTTTAGATGGGCTAGGTGGGCGGTGTGGAGGGGTGCTGGGCTGCAAAGAGAAAGGGGTCCGGCAGTTAACGCGGTTAACCGTTGGGTCATCAAACGACCTCCAAATGGAACAAAATTTGACAGGCGGTCTACCGGTGATGTACCAAGGCCACTCATAAACTCTCGTCCCATTCCGAGCACATTTTTCTGCGGCTCACAAAACGACATCTGGGAGGTGCCGCGGGCACGTGCGAGAGTGTCGGGGCTCAGAACGGACAACAGAGAGAACTGGAGGGACCCGGACGGATGCAAGTTTCGAAAAACATGCAGATGAAATGCATATGATGACATGGCAAAGTGCAACATGCAAACAAATGACATGGCAACGGCAGCGAATAACTGGATGACACTTGGCGCATCGGTCTCGTGGCGTTATAGTGCGTGGCGAGGACGTGGGACAATGCATCCAGGTGTTGTTGCTCCCCGCTGCAGAACTCGTGGTCAACGATGAGGCCTAGGGGGTGTAGTGCTAGAGGGGCGCCACCGCCGCTAGAGGACAGTGGTCCGCACGCCATATTTGATGGGGAGGTGGGATATGATGGTTACCAACATCTTGTCGGGGAGGCTGCTGCTGAATTCCACGTTCACCGGAGGCTCTTGCAGTTCTGTCTCGACCCGCCCCTGCTTGTTGGCCAGCTCATCCTCCATCTCACGGCAGGTGGCGATTCTCGGCAGCGGTGAGAACGGAGAACCGTTCTACATACCTTCCCGAGGCGGCCGAAACAAAAGTCCAAAACCAGCAATAAATTGCAGCGCTCGCGGCGTGCACGACGGACTACTCACAGTCATCCCATCTAATTAAACAGTTGCTCGCGGCAGTAAATGGTTAGCTGAACGCCTAAGGTTTGATTAATACGCTCCATTTGCGTTAATAATGTGGTGGCTATTTGTTAAAAATGACTAGGAAAATCAATGTATAAAAAGGCGAAATGAACCCTGAATAATTTCATATGTTTAGCACATTTGCATGTTGCCTCTATAAAATAAATCAAGGCGGGAAGATACAGCGTATGTCATTTCGCGACTAGATCATGTGACTAAGTTCGCTCTCGGAACCATGAGGCTTCTTGATAGAAGCTCCGGTTTGTATGAAAGAAAATATGGGTCAAAGCCGAGTTGAAAAGGGCAGCAATATCTAACCCCAACTTATAGAAGGTACAAAAGCACGATGATTAATTATTCATTAGGTTAATGCAAAATCCAGATTCAATAGGACAATAACAACTAACTCAAGCAAAGTTTTGAGCAGTCACAGTGAAATGGATTGGTACGATCCATAAAATCAAGATTCTGGACCTGAAAATCTACTGGTACATGAAAACAAGTTGTTGTAAATAGAAGTCGAGCACGTTTAGAAGCCCTTTTGTCCACTTGAAACTTTTTTTTATGTTGTTCAACTTGTCCATCCGTGAGAAAGTGTGTGTCAAAAAACTTAATCCTCATGGAAAATAGTACTCTTGCATTCAACAGGAAGAATACGACAAAGCTAGTGTTTGCATGGTTGGATGCATATCCTTGTAGCGTTATTGTCCTCAAACGAATGTCATGAGAACTGAGAAAATCCCGGTGCTTCTTATGCCACCAATTGGTTATACCTTTTTGTCCATGTCCTTTAGCCTAAATAGACATGAAGACTGAAAACAGTTAATTTCTAAAACAAATAGTACAGACGAACGGTTAGTTCTAGTAAAGTATATCAATGTGCTTGATATCATCACCTATATATACAATTCTCCAGACATGCAAAGCATCACAACAAGCGGATAACCTTGTTTAGATCAAAACACCACATACTGATATGTAAGGTCTTCACAGAATCCAACACCATTGATAGGGTACCCATGGACAAACTCTTCATTGAGCATAGAACATAATATTAGTACCAAAAGCATACTCCAAGATTATATAAAGATTATGCGCACAAATAAAAAATGCAGCTTATGATTACAAAAGTGTTGATGATATAAAACTTATGCACACAAATGAAAAATGCAACTTATGATTACAAAAGTGGTGATGATAATATACAGTGTCTGAATAAGTATGGAGCCAACCACCATCTTGTAACCTTCAAACGGATTAGGAGTTACACCCAAGGTCTCCAGTTTAGGTGCAGAGACCACAGTTATTTGCGAAGGTGCATAACTATAATCATGGAGCAGCCTTTGGAGTGAAGGGTCGTCTTTGATGATGAGTTCCTCTCCTTTAAAGCAAATTCCAATGCTTACAAGGTGTGGCGGCTTTATTTGGAGACAACAGATACATATTTCTTTTCCAAAAACAACCAGCAAGCGCTCCAGGGCAGGGCAGCAGGAGTGCATGATGCCGTGTAGCGAGGGTTCCGACAGATCGACCACCACAAGCACGAGCTTTTTTAGCAGTGGGAGTCGAAGCATTTGTACTAGATTGTCTGCTAGATGACACCGGGCCAGGGTGGTGGTGTGGAGAGAGGAGGAAAACCATGAGATGGACACTGGTGGTGAGGGCACAACT
Organism: Triticum dicoccoides; assembly: GCF_002162155.2. Lineage (NCBI taxonomy): Eukaryota > Viridiplantae > Streptophyta > Magnoliopsida > Poales > Poaceae > Triticum > Triticum dicoccoides. Next base: position 424,278,809 of record NC_041383.1, on the reverse strand, counting down.
ACAATGCTTGATGGACAACTATTTGCATAGTAATGGTAGAACTCAAGATGTTGGAGTATTTCGAATTGACGAATGTCAGCCAGGCGTTCACCGTGAAGGGTATGTGCAACAGGAAGCATGCTGGGATGCATATGCATTGAACGGAGCCCTGGTGGGAGCAATTGATGGCTCCGTGGAGTTCAAAATCATGAACGACAGATAGCCGCAGTCGAGATTAAGAGGTGTGGCGCGCCACAGATTGCGCCACCGAGATGTGAGGACCTGTGTGCGACATCCATTCTTGGTGGGGAGAAGGAAGATGATCTCCCCAAGGATAGCGTCCGGGAGATTGCTGATGCGGCCCGCCTGATGTTCTATGGTAGGGGTGGGCATAAAAACTGAGAACCAAAGACTACAGCCAAAAACTGAGACCAAAGCTACTCCGACAATGACTCCGACTCCGACGAAAAACCAGTTGGAGTCGTTGCCGGCTGGGAAGGCACGACGACGGCGACAAAGTCAAGGTCACGCTGTTGTCCATGCGAGACCTCGTCAGCGGTGACAGCAACCTGTAGGCCCAACTTCATGCATTGCGGTGCTTCACCAGCCCCGGCGTTGCCACTCCCATTGATGGTGCGCTTCGGCAAAATCATAATACACTCCATGCGGCGGTGACAATTGTGGATGGGGTGTGCGGCTGCGGATCGGGTGCGCCATTAATATGGAGTAGTGGGAGCGAGGTGGGCAGCGGTTAAAGGGCTGGCTCGCCTCCCGGTGAGCCTGCTCAGCGGACTGCTGGCATGCCTACCGTCATTTCACACAGCTACTAGCACGCCCCACAGTGAGTGCTTAGCGAACACGCGCATGCCTCGGCCTCCAAGTCTGCCTGCTAGCACGCGTCTCGTCAACTCATGCATGTTCATACGACACACGGGACGCGTGTGCGGCACATATTATATTGATTTTTCCTTTTTGATGATTAATTTTGCTGCTTTATTGCTTAACAGAAGCACTGCACTTACATTGTTGGTCTAAAGCACATGGTTCGAGTAAAGAGTTCGTTTGCGATATTGGTTGATAATTATTTATAATATCTTGTATGTAAGAAGATTATATCAAAACTTGTCTCAAATTTGAAAAACATAACAATATCACAGTCTATTGGTGTCCATATGACACCACGATAAGTTTCATGAATTTCAACTTAGTTTTGGATTTATTGGATTTTAAAATCAAGATTCTAGATGTTAGAAATTTCTTGCACGGGGACTAAACATGCACCCAGGGACACATACACATATGATTTTGCAATCCATTTTCGTGCACTATCACGGGTCTCATGTAGATCAAATTTGATTTTTGCACATTTAAATCCCTGGGAAATCAACCAATTTATAAAAAATGGAGAGATGTTATCTATTTTTTTCAATTTTCAACACTAAACTCCTTTGGTCGCATGTTCTCTATAGAAAAAGTTTGACATGCATCTTTGGGCCACATGCACGCGGTGGTCCTAGGACACTCACTCGCGTGGGCCCACGAGGTCGCTGTCCAGCACTATGACATGCGATGAGAGAGATTAATTTGACCAAAAAGGATGGTCATTTTTTGGTTTTTGTTATACGTATGGTAGGAGTATATATATAGTACGCGTTGAAGAGGGTGGCCGGGGGCAATACAACCCGCCATATAGGACACTCACTCACGTGCGAAGCTTCCATCTGTGGGCCTGCAAGGTTTTCCTCCATCACTTTGACCCAACAAGGAGGTTTCTTTTTGGGTTGTGTTGCAGTAGAAGTATATAGTACACGTCGAAGAGGGGAGGAGGGGGCCGGGGCAGCACATATATACTACACACACATCATGAATCAATCTCGCTCCGTGTGGGGACTCTTCGGTTTCCGAGGCAGGTGCCGCAAAGAAGTTGTGCATATTGGGTATTAAAAACATCACCAACACATTGGGCGACGTGCAGACGATGGTTGTCACTCATTCTCCTACGACTCTTCCCTCCATGGGCCCGCGAGGTCGTCGTCCATCTAATATATGACACAATGAGAAAGGTAATTTGACGAACAAGGAGGATTATTTTCGGGTTGTGTTATGGTACATAGGAGTGTATATTACGCGTCGAAGAGGGGTGGGGGGCAACATATATATACTACGTGTCATGAACCTAGGTTCATGTGGGGGACTTAAAGGTTTCCGAGGCCGGTGCCACATCAAAGTTCTGCATATATATTAGGTATCCAAACATCACAACCACACATCTCCATACATGTGTTTGGCCCACAAGCAAGCGATGGAGGTTGTACTCTAGCACTCACTCACGGGTTATCAACAAGATGCTTCGTCCATCTCTGTGTGCCCGCTTGGTCAATCACTTCGACCGACAACAATAGAGGTTAATTTGACTTATAATTAGGAGGGGATTAAATTTTGGTTTGTCATACACGGTTCGGTACATGCAACTGTATACTTCGCGCGCATGTGTACGCAC
>NC_041383.1:424275276-424276139 GCF_002162155.2 Triticum dicoccoides | reverse complement strand
CGACGCATGCATGCGCCACATAAAATGTTGTGCTTTTTGTATTCAAACATATATGCATGCATGAGGCATGTCCATACATATGTTTGGGGCACATATATACATGCAGTGGTTGTCTTTGGACACTCTCCCTCGCTTGGTTATCATCGATGACCTGTATATTCGTGGGCCTGCGTGGACGTCCATCACTTCGACCAACAACGCGAGAGAGGTTACCAGGGTGGATTGTGCTTCTCTTGGTTCGCGTTACCGTATAGTCATATATCGATCATGGTGAGATTCGAGATCTAAGTTCGAGGGCTCGCATACACATGAATCCCTATATATAGACACACACACACACACACACATATATATATACACACACACACACATACACACACACACACACACACACATATATATATATGCGTTGTGAACCCTCGCTTCATGTGGGGACTTTCCGGTTCCAAAAGCACGCGACCACATCAAAGTTGTGCATTGGGTATATTCAAACACCACATGACACTTCATACATATGTTTGGGCCACATGCACACAGTGGTTGTCTTCAGGCACTCCCTTGCGTGGTTATTGGTGACAAGCTAGCCTATTTTGTGGGGCCGCGTGTGGAACGTCAATGCATGACTTTGACCCAACAAACAAGAGAGGTTATACGACCAAGGTGGTGATTCTTCTTGGTCAGTCTTACAATACGCCTTGGTGAGATGCCATCGCCCCCCGACTCAAAGTGTGTGTGTGTGTGGGGGGGGGGGCACAGTACTACTTCGTACTACATGAACCTCCGTGGGGTCGGGGATGCCCGATTAATTTGTGATGCACATGTGCCACATCAAATTTGTGATTTGGTTATTTAAATATCATAGC
>NC_041383.1:424196032-424275020 GCF_002162155.2 Triticum dicoccoides | reverse complement strand
CCTTTCGGTTTTGTGTTACGGTACGGTGAGATGTCAGACCTAGCTATTTGGGGGCATGCATTTATAGCTAGGATACCCCTCCCAGCAACACGAAGTGTGTGTGTGTGTGTGTGTTTGGGGGGGGGGGCTAGCAATAATAACGTGCACTTTGTGCGATAGGTGCCACATCAAAGTTGTGCATTGGGTATTTGAACATCAAACCACCCTTTTCATGCAAGTGTGTTCTTGTTCTGACCCTTTCCCGACTTTTTTGGCCAAATTTATAAATAGCAGACGAGTCGAATGCAGCAACCATCTGCAATCAGGTACGAAACATACACGGTTCCCTAGGACTACCCATGTGCCACGCCCCGGCCCCTGTCACCCACATGATCAGAGTAGATTGGGCTCCATGAGGCTTCCCTCACCCTCTCAAAAATATCTACTCCCTCGCAATCTCGAAAATATCTACCCATGTCCGCATAGATGGTTTTTCTATTTGATAGCACACGATTAGTATGTCTGGACCGTGTACGATGTCTATTACTCCCGCTCTTCTTCAATCAGTAGATCCAAATTTTCAGTAGCCCGGCATTTTACTCCCGCCTCCATCCCTCGCAATCTCAAAAATATCTGCTCAGCTAGAGTGTTTTTCTGCTTGATAGCGCACGATTATTATGTTTTAACCGTGTGTGATGTGTTACTCCCGCCCCGCTCTGCTTCAATCCCTTGATCCAAATTTTTGGTAGCCCCGCCATTTTACTCCCTCTTAGTAAAATTTTCAGTACCCGCAGCATTTCGTCAAACACTACCTTGGACCCCCTCCACAAACACACCCCAAACCCCCCGCTCACACACATACACACCACCCCTCCCTCTCTCCAAACCTAGCTAGGTCGCCGCTGCCACAGCCGCACCGCCTCCATCGTCAACCTCTACCGGGCTGCCCGTGCAGTTTACCAACCGATATACATACCCTCGCCGCCCTGAGTTTCTTAAATGACGCCTGCGAAACGCCCCCTTTCCTAGAGATCCCCATCCCCACCCCGTCCCCCACTCCAAAGCATCGCAGCCTAAACCCGGCTATGCTTCCCAAGGAGCTCAAGGAGCGAATGGCCCAAAAGAGCTTTACCGCGGCCTCTTCGCCCGATGTCAGCGAGGTGGCCGCCAAGGAAGCTGAGACGATAACTGGACCTGGATAGGGCCTTTCAATCAGCGGGCTAGAGTATTCTGGCATGTCGCGAACGCCGGCTACGACATCGAGGTCGTCGACACCGACGGCTTGACACGAGTTATGTCACAGGTTAAGTTACCCACCCCCAACCCTTCAGGTTCGACAGCCGTCGGTCTCATCGATGGTCGTGCCGCTGATCTCCTGTGGCTCGTTATGAACAATTTGCCATCCTTCATCGCCATGGAGCCCCTTTTGTCATTTTTGAAGGACACGTTCTGTGACGCTGGCCTGGGATCCTTAGCTGGCAAGTCAGACCTCATCGACGGCGACCACGAGGAGGAGCCAATCTGTGACAAGTAAAGAAACCCATGATTTGTTTTCTCGAACCCCTTTTGTAGTGAGAACCCGTCCAGTATTTATTGCTATATTAGGTTGTTGGCATTACGCCTTGTTTATTTCTATGGTTTATGGTTGTTCGGTTGTTTGTAGTTAGCATATGTCTAGTTTCAATTGCCATCTTTGGTTGTTCGTAGTATGCCTTGTTTATTTCATCTATTAACAGTGTGATGTTCTATATGTGCTTGTATGAACTATGCAGTTCAATTTCATCAATACCAAATTTAACAATAGCTCTATGAATGACTATATTTGGTTGCTGTTAAGCATGTTGTACTCCCTCTGAATCTTTTTCGTTCACATATAAGATTTGTCTAAAGTCAAGCCTTGTAAAGTCTGACCAACTTTATAGAACAAAATACCAACATTCACAATATGAAATAAATATCAGTACATGTGTCATGACTTAAATTTTCATATTGTATAACTTTAGCATGCTAGATGTTGATGTTTTTTCATATAAATAAGGTCAAAATTTATGAAGTTTGACTTCAGACAATTCTTATATGTAGAGTAAAAAGGACCAGAGGGAGTGAGGGAGTCCTGGATTAGGGGGTGTCTGGATGGCCGGACTATGACCTTTGGCCGACTCCTGGACTATGAAGATACAAGATTGAAGACTTCGTCCCGTGTCCGGATAGGACTTTCCTTGGCGTGGAAGGCAAGCTTGGCGATTCGATATGAAGATCTCCTCCCATTGTAACCGACTCTGTGTAACCCTAGCCCTCTCTGGTGTCTATATAAACCAGAGAGTTTTAGTCCGTAGGACAAACAACAATCATACCATAGGCTAGCTTCTAGGGTTTAGCCTCTCTGATCTTGTGGTAGATCCACTCTTGTACTACCCATATCATCAATATTAATCAAGCAGGAGTAGGGTTTTACCTCCATCGAGAGGGCCCGAACCTGGGTAAAAACATCGTGTCCCTTGTCTCCTGTTACCATCCGCCTAGACGCACAGTTCGGGACCCCCTACCCGAGATCCGCCAGTTTTGACACCGACATTGGTGCTTTCATTGAGAGTTCCTCTGTGTCGTCACCTTTAGGCCCGATGGCTTCTTCGATCGTCAACCACGACGCGGTCCAGGGTGAGACTTTTCTCCCCGGACAGATCTTCGTATTCGACGGCTTCGCACTGCGGGCCAACTCTCTTGGCCATCTGGAGCAGATCGAAAGCTACGCCCCTGGCCATCAGGTCAGGTTTGGAAGCTTAAATTACATGGCCGACATCCGCGGGGACTTGATCTTCGACGGATTCGAGCCACGGCCGAGCGTGCCGCACTGTCCCGATGGGCATGATCTAACTCTGCCGCCGGACAGCGCCCAGAGAGCCGCTCAGGTGTCCGCTCCGATCATTAGCTCGGAGTCGACTGCGCTAGTCGGGGATGGACGGTTGGACGCCGCCCCGGGAGCCGCAATCTCTACGGCGATAGAGCCGAATACCAGCCTAGTCCTTTGCAAGGCCCGTGACTCCGTATATTCTGCACCCCTTCCGATCGAACCCGACCGGGCTCCGATCATGGAGTTCGCCGCTGCGGTCATCTTTTAGCACTCGCCCTTTGACGATATCCTGGATTTACTAAAGTATCTCTCTTTGTCAGGAGAGCCCTGGCCGGACTATGGTCAACAGGGTTGGGATGCAGACGACGAAGAAATTCGAAACCCACCCACCACCCACTTTGTAGCCACTGTCGACGATCTAACCAACATGCTCGACTTCGACTCCGAAGACATCGACGGTATGGACACCGATGAAGGAGACGACCAAGAACCAGCACCTATAGGGCACTAGAAAGCCACCTCATCATACGATGTATACATGGTGGACACACCTAAAAGAAATGACAACGAGGATCAAAAGGGCGCAACCAGGGATCGCTCCCTCGAAAAACAATCAAAGCGGCGGCGTAAGTGCCACGCCAAGCCCCACCTCGACAAAGACCCAGCCATAGAGCAGGGCGAATCAACGGAAGATGAACATGCCATCGAGCAACCGTCCAAACAGGGCGGACAATCCGAACAACCCATCCCCGGGAAAGATAATAGTCCAGACGACCTCACGCCAGACAAATTGCTGAAACATCAGAACCTCCACCAAAGGCTCGTTGCCATTGCACGTAGCCTGAAAAAGCAGAAGCGGAGGCTCAAAACAGCGGAAGATGCACTCAGGATCAGATGGGGCAAAGTACTCAATACCGCACACAAGTACGGCAACAGTCGTCACACAAAGAGCTATCCGAAGCGGAAACTACTACCGGAATTTGATGAAGAGGCCATAGAGCCCCCACAGTCAAAAAATAAGGAAGCCACAAGGTCGGATAGACGACCCCACGATCTATCTCAAGCGACAAAGGGCGCCGCACTCAATACGGTGTGCGATCCGTCCAAGAATTCACATAAAAATACTGGCCCAACCAGATCCATCTATGGGACAAAAAAGCAAGCTCCAGTGAGCAAGGCAATGCAAAAAATATCCGAACATCGCGGCACACCTACATACAGGGGCGCCGCACATCCCCTATGTTTTACCGATGAGGTGCTGGATCATGAATTTCCAGCAGGATTCAACCCCGTGAACATAGAAGCATACGACGGAACAACAGACCCTGGAGTCTGGATCGAGGATTATATCCTCCACATACACATGGCCAGAGGAGATGACCTCCCGGCCATAAAATACTTACCCCTTAAGCTCAAAGGGCCAGCCCGGCATTGGCTTAAAGCCTTCTCGAAAACACCATGGGAAGTTGGGAAGCGCTCGAGGATGCTTTCCGGGCAAATTTTCAAGGGACCTATGTCCGACCTCCGGATGCAGATGATCTGAGTCATATAACTCAGCAGCCCGGAGAGTCAGCCCAGAAACTCTAGAACAGATTCCTTACTAAAAAGAATCAGATAGTCGACTATCCGGACGCCGAGGCCCTAGCAGCTTTCAAACATAGCGTCCGAGACAAATGGCTCGCCAGACACCTCGGCCAAGAAAAGCCAAAAACAATGGCCACATCAACAAGCCTCATGACCCGCTTTTGTGCAGGAGAGGATAGCTGGTTGGCAAGAAGCAGCACCAGCGACCCGAGCACATCCAAGCTCAGAGATGGAAACGGGAAACCGCGCCGTAACAAAGAACAATGCCGAATCAAGGATAACAGCCCGATGAGCACGACAGTCAACGCCGGATTCAAAAACTCTTGGCAAAATCAGAAAAAGCCGCCACGCAAAGATGACAGGGACGAGCTGTCTAACCTCAACAAAATCCTAGACAAAATATGTCAAATTCACAGTACTCCCGGGAGACCTGCAAACCATACCCACAGAGATTGTTGGGTCTTCAAGCAGTCCGGCAAACTCAATGCCGAACACAAGGGGCTCGACACACCAAGCGAGGATGACGACGCACCCCACAAGCAGAACACCGGAGAACAAAAGAAGTTCCCACAAGAAGTCAAAACAGTAAATTCACTTCAGATGACAAAAGGGAAAAACAGAACGGCGCTTACAAAGACACGCGCCATACGGCCAGCCCCTGAGGAGCACCGCCACTGGTTATTACAACCAATCACCTTTGATCATCATGATTACTCTAGAGGAGCCCGGAACGCAGGCTGGACTGCCTTGGTCTTGAATCCGATTATTGACGGACTCCAATTTACAAAAGTCCTTATGGACGGCGGCAGTGACTTAAACCTGTTATATCAGGACACAATCCACAAACTAGGGGTAAACCCAGCTACAATCCTCCATGGCAACACTTCCTTTCAAGGAGTCACGCCGGGTCCAGATACCCAGAGTATGGGTTCCCTTTCGTTAGAAGTCACGTTTGGCTCACCCGACAACTTCCGAAGCGAAAAGCTAACATTCCACATCGCCCCATTCGTAAGTCGCTATCAAGCGCTACTGGGACGTGAAGCTTTCGCCCGCTTTAACGCAATACCGCATTATGCATCCCTTACACTCAAAATGCCCGGCCCACGAGGCATCATCTCATTACAGGAGAATATCAATTGACCCCCAAAGTACGGGTAAAGGTGCGGCCGCCTGGACAGCCGCACACTAATCCAGCCCTACTATCCCGGACACGGCTCGACGAGTCCGGCGTAAACGTACATAGGCTTAATAGCCGCATAACCCTGTACAAGGGGCTCCGCGTGTTCACGCCAGGAGACAATATAGCTCAATTCTTGCTCCAACTATATTTTGTTTATTTTAATATAGATTTCTCGCACACTTATTTTTTACTAAGTTCCTCTCTTTCGCAGACGAACATCGTGCTACGCCCGTCCAGGATACGGCACAACGGAGACACAGGCGCAGACGTGCAGTAGGGACCCGTTTCAAGGATTCTTTTCATATTAAGACCCTGCGTAAACCTTTTTTACTGTCACTTGTTGACAACATCCCCCGGTTTTCGCTATAACCGAGGAGCAGGCTGGCATCTTGGCATGTGGCCACACCAGAATTTTGCGCGTACCTGGACACCAGGGGCTTTTTTTACCAAGGGCTCTATTTCGGCCCGTCTTCATAAAGACCGAATACCTTAGGGAGTATTCGGCGTCGCGAGGTTGGCCTTATATGCATCAACTCCGAATCATGTCTTTGGTCAAATGTTGGGTTTACCCGGCTCCTGTGTTTTGCTGCCTTACGTTCCGTTATATCGGCTAACGCGGCACTAGGAGAACTACTGCGATTGTGCCCCGGTTCGGCCAGGCGAGCACCTCAGTAGAGAAAGCCGAAAACTGACTGTCATGATATAGCGAGAGACTGGTCAACCACTCGATGACTCTCGGAATCTTTAGGATTCCTCCGCATTAACGAAGGACCGCTTCCCGGTCAGGCACACACGCGCCCCGAATTCGGGCGAGCGCGGTGCCTTTAGGGGCTATTGAGTAGCCCCAATGTCAAACTCCTATGGCTAAGTGAAAGTGATAAAGCATTATAGTACGGTTGCCTAGTTCGCCGCGCTATCACCTCCTTTGTAGGACCAAGACGTTGGATTAAGTGTGAAAAGGCGCCTTTTTTGCGAACACCCCCGCATTCTATGCGTGGGGGCTAAAGCCAACGACTGCCATCTTTCAGGTTATATACATATATACATTAAACGGCCGCACAGGAAGCATCATAATTCTTGCAAGCACAAGTATAAAAAGCCTTTATATTCTATCAAAATATTCATTTTACAATAGTACACGCTATTCGAACACAACCTCCTTCGAGCACTGCGACTCTATTAAACGAGCGCCATGAAGAACTTCCTCAAAGTAGTGCTTGGCAGGTACTCGGCTTTCGTCCGAATCCCGGGATGCAACAACACTGGCCTTCATATCCGCCCAGTATGTTTTGACACAGGCAAGAGCCATCTGTGCGCCCTCTATGCACGCCGACCTCTTCATTTCATCAGCATGCGGCACCGAACCAAGGAACTGCTGCACCAAGCCAAAATAACTCTTCGGCTCCGGCTTCTCCGGCCACAGACGACTCGTAACATACCTCATGGCGAGTCCGGATAACCTGTTCAGCTCCGCCCAGGCGGCCAAACAGCCGGATACCGAAAATGGGTGTTCTGGATTGTGGAACTGCGACCAAAAAAGCTCTTCCAATCCATGGTCACCTCGGCCACGGAAGTGTTCGGTCGCGTCTGCCGCACTAGCTGCCAAATCCAGATAAGTGTTTTTCGCACTCCACTGCCGGTCTAACGGAGCATACTTGGGGTCTCCGAACTTCATTCTCAGCATATAGGGCTTTCCAGGTGTGATATCTCCTGCCTGACGCAGCTCCTCTTTCATAGCTCTCATTGCAGAGCGAGTATCCTTGGCCTCGGCAGTGATCTTTTCAAGATCCTTCTGAGCCGCCTTATCTCCTTGTTCAACAAATTTACAGCGGTCAGCAGCATCCTTCAATTTTATAGCCATCTCGACCATTACTCTCTTGCTCTGGCAATGAGCAGCCAGTTCGGCTTTTAGCTTCAGCCGCCTTCACGGCAGCCGCATCACTTTTCCTTGCTTGTTCCTTGGCTCGGGCAAGTTCCGCCCGAAGGTTCTCCACGGCAGCAGCACTATCTGCATCAAGCACATATCTTATAAGGCACGCGTACCAAACTCCTCTTATCAGATGTCTTTGGAACATACCTTGTGCCTCATCTAGCCGCTTATTCACAAGCGCGATGTCGGCATCCGCCACGTCAAGTTGCCGCTTTAGCTCGGCAGATTCATTAGTCCGGCTAGCCACCGAATGCCTCGCCACCTTCATAAAATAGGTGACATATTATACCTGGGGTTATGATCCTCTGCGTGCCGTCACTCTTGACGACACACAGAGTCTCAGGGGCTACTATTTATACAGGGCGCATTTAATATGCGGCTCTATCAAAAGGTACACCTTTTTACGTACCTCAAAGCCTGTTAATAAACTCCTGGCAGCCTCATACAATTCGCTTTCCGTGGATGAAATCCTTCCAATCACCGTATTCATCAACATACGGTGTTCTTCTGAGATGGACGCTCTCCCAAGCAGATCCTTCAGCCCCTCCGACCGCGCACCAGAGGGTGCCGGACTAGCCTGACGACCTTTTCCAGGGTCCGGACTTGGAAAAACCCTTCGAGATGACACCTCGGGGTCGCCTGCCTCGTGAGACGGTGCAACAAGGGGAGGCGTTTCGCTCTCTATCATCTCCGGATGAAGATCCCCTGAAGATGAGCTCTGCTGAGAAGGGTTGAGATCTGAACTGCATGGTAATATTTCGGTTATCTTCCTCAGAAATAAAACAGGAATGTCATTCATTATGGAACCCCTCCCTTCACTTACGGCTCGGGGGAGAGCGGGTCCCCTTGAGGGCGTAATTCGGCCGGGGCGTTCTCCGGTGCCGAACCCTCTGGCGAAGATTTCTTCCCCCGTTTTGAGGTCATCACCTCCGGGTCTTCAGAGGCAGTCCTTTTCTTTCCCTGGTCGGGGGAATTTTCGATTCTTCCCTTCATAACAGCCTCATTCGTGGAGGCGGTAGCTCCTTGGTTCCCCCCTTCGCCTTCTGCCAAAAGCACGACCTCCAGCATCCTAGTTAGCATGGGATTTGGCGCGGTCTCGGGCAGGGGGGCTGGACACCTGATAAGCTTTGCCTTCACTATCCACTCCTGTTCAAAGGACAACTCTGTTAAGGGTAATTTTATGATGGAAACACGGGTGGCATGTCCAAATACGGAGCTACTTACTTGAGCGTCCAGGCGATTGCAGCTCAGACCTGCGTCCTCGGACAAATTCGGACACCTTGCTTGTGATCCGAAGAACAATTTGTACATCTCCACGAGCGTCGTGCCCGTAAAGTGTTGGAGGACTCGCGGTCCTTCCGGGTTGAATTCCCACAGGCGGAGAGGGCGACGTTTGCAGGGCAGTGTGCGGAGAATCAGCATAACTTGCACCACTACGGTCAAATTGATATCTCTTTCTAGAAGATCTTGAATGCGGTCCTGCAGCAAGGGCACGTCTTTGAGCGGCCCCCAGATAAGCCCTTCATTGACCCATGACGCTAGCCGTGGTGGGGGACCCGAGCGAAAAGCAGGTGGCGCCACCCATGTGGTGCCCCTAGGGGCTGTGATGTAAAACCAGTCCCGTTGCCATAAGCCGAACTCCTCTTGAAAAGAGCCCTCGGGCCATGGAGCGTCGACCATCTTGCTTATTATAGCTCCTCCACACTCAGCGTGCTGCCCCTCGATCATCTTCGGTTCCACCTTGAAAGGTTCTAAGCCACAATCAGAAGTGAGGAGTAATATGGAGGAAGGCCTCACACACGACAATGAATGATGAGATTTGGAGGATGGACTCCGGAGCTAAGTCGTGGAACTCCAGCCCGTAATAAAACATAAGCCCCCTCACGAAGGGATCAATCGGGAAGCCTAGCACCCGAAGGAAGTGAGATGTGAACACCACACTCTCACCGGGCTGGGGAGTGGGAATGGCCTGCCCTTGAGCAGGCAGCCTATGCGATATTTCGCCGGTTAGATACCTGGCATCTCTCAGCTTTCACACATCTTCTTCCGTAACGGAGGAAGGCATCCACCGGCCTTGAAGGTCGGAGCCGGACATCGTCAAAGGTCCAGAGCGCCTAAAACTAGAGCTTTGGGTGTTGGAACTCGAAGCGAGGGGCGGATTCGATTGGATTGAATAGAAAGGAGTCGAGCCTTGGTCTCTTTATAAAGGAGTTGAATACCAAGAGCCCTCCCCATAACCGTTTGGGACTCGCTTTCAATTAGGGAGTCATACCAAAGGCACGGTTGGGTTACCCACGCCCGTATTGATGAGAATCCCGGAATAAGGGGACACGATCTCTGCTTTGACAAGACGTGCCAAAGAAACCGCCTCGCTAAACGCGCTGAGGTGAAACAGTAAAACAATTCGAATAAAGGCCTGGCCGTGGCGTAATGTCACGCTGTGGAGTACGTCAGCAGATTAGATTTGTGCAAATATTATTCTCTCTACGGTGGCATGTGGAGCTTATTTTGCAGAGCCGGACACTATCCTTGTGTTCAACATCTTCTATGAAGTATTCGGAGGAGGAACCCGCCTTGCAATGCCGAAGACAATTTGCGCGCCGGACTCGTCGTCATTGAAGCCTGGTTCAGGGGCTACTAAGGGAGTCCTGGATTAGGGGGTGTCCGGATGGCCGGACTATGACCTTTGGCCGGACTCCCGGACTATGAAGATACAAGATTGAAGACTTCGTCCCATGCCCGGATAGGACTTTCCTTGGCGTAGAAGGCAAGCTTGGCGATTCGATATGAAGATCTCCTCCCATTGTAACCGACTCTGTGTAACCCTAGCCCTCTCCGGTGTCTATATAAACCGGAGAGTTTTAGTCCGTAGGACAAACAACAATCATACCATAGGCTAGCTTCTAGGGTTTAGCCTCTCTGATCTCGTGGTAGATCCACTCTTGTACTACCCATATCATTAATATTAATCAAGCAGGAGTAGGGTTTTACCTCCATCGAGAGGGCCCGAACCTGGGTAAAAACATCATGTCCCTTGTCTCCTGTTACCATCCGCCTAGACGCACAGTTCGGGACCCCCTACCCGAGATCCGCCGGTTTTGACACCGACAGGGAGTATTGAACACGCCTGTCCATTTGATTTAACAATGGCACTGTTTGGATACTCTAACTTAGCTAGAGGTTAGAGTTAGTTTCTAGCTCATGACAGTTAAAAGGGGGAGAGAGAGAGAGATTGGTGGAATAGTTGATTGTATTGCTTGAGCCTCGTGGGCATATATATAGGAGTACATGGTCATCTTGGAGTACAAGTCAAGGTAGAATAAATCCTACGCTATCCTACATTTCCTAAATAACAATGATACTAAACAATGACTAACCCTGAACTAACTCTAGCCAAAGAGGTGTTTGGATGACAGTGTTAGATTGACAATAAATGTACTAGGAGAACTAGCCCCAGTCAGCACCTCTTGGGGCGGGATAGTTGTTTTGGGTGGGTTTGACACAACTAGCTCAAACTAGCCCTCATGTTTGGATACTTTAGGGCTATTTGAGCCCAAACTAGCTCAAACTAACTCTAACCCATGGATCCGAACATGGCCAATAACTAGTGTACTTAGACCTGCACAATACAAGTTTGAATGACTATGTTTGCTTGTTTTTAAATATTAGGCCTGTTGCAGTTAATAACACACCTTTCCACTTCTTGTTTTTAAATATTAGGTTTTTAACAATTTGGTCTTGCACATGTAGGTCCTGTGATACGTCTCCAACGTATCTATAATTTTTGATTGTTCCATGCTATTATATTACCCCTTTTGGATGTTTATGGGCTTTATTTTACACATTTATATCATTTTTGGGAGTAACCTACTAACCGGAGGCCCAACCCATATTGCTGTTTTATTGCCTGTTTCAGTATTTCAAAGAAAAGGAATATCAAACGGAGTCCAAACGGAATGAAACCTTCGGCAACGTGATTTTTTTGGAAGAATATGATCCTGGAGACTTGGAGTTCATGTTAGGAGATCCTCGAGGCAGCCATGAGATAGGAGGGCGCGCCCCCTTGTAGGGCGCGCCCCCTGTCTCGTGGGCCCCTCGAGCATCTCCCGACCGACTTCTTTCGCCTATATAAGCCTACGTACCCTAAAACCATCGAATATCAAGATAGATCGGGAGTTCTGCCGCCGCAAGCCTCTGTAGCCACCAAAAACCTCTCGGCAGCCCGTTCCGGCGCCCTGCCGGAGGGGGAATCCATCACCGGTGGCCATCTTCATCATCCCAGTGCTATCCATGACGAGGAGGGAGTAGTTCACCCTCGGGGCTGAGGGTACATACCAGTAGCTATGTGTTTGATCTCTCTCTCTCTCTCGTGTTCTCTCTATGGCACGATCTTGATGTATCGCGAGCTTTGCTATTATAGTTGGATCTTATGATGTTTCTCCCCCTCTACTCTCTTGTGATGAATTGAGTTTCCCTCTTGAAGTTATCTTATCGGATTGAGCCTTTATTTGAGAACACTTGATGTATGTCTTGCCGTGTTTATCTGTGGTGACAATGGGATATCACGTGCCACTTGATGTATGTTTTGGTGACCAACTTGCGGGTTCCGCCCATGAACCTATGCATAGGGGTTGGCACACGTTTTCTTGATTCTCTGGTAGAAACTTTGGGGCACTCTTTGAAGTACTTTGTGTTGGTTGGATGAATTTGAGATTGTGTGACGCATATCGTATAATCATGCCCACGGATACTTGAGGTGACAATGGAGTATCTAGGTGACATTAGGGTTTTGGTTGATTTGTGTCTTAAGGTGTTATTCTAGTACGAACTCTTTATTAGATCGATCCGAATGAATAACTTTGAGGTGGTTTCATACCGTACCATAATCTCTATGTTTGTTCTTCGCTATTAGTGGCTTTGGAGTGACTCTTTGTTGCATGTTGAGGGCTTGTTATATGATCTATCTATGTTATTATTGTTGAGAGAACTTGCACTAGTGAAAGTATGAACCGTAGGCCTTGTTTCCTATCATTGCAATACCGTTTACACTCACTTTTATCATTAGTTACCTTGCTGTTTTTATATTTTCAGATTACAAAAACTTTTATCTACCATCCATATTGCACTTGTATCACTATCTCTTAACCGAACTAGTGCACCTATACAATTTACCATTGTATTGGGTGTGTTGGGGACACAAGAGACTCTTTGTTATTTGGTTGCCAGGTTGTTTGAGAGAGACCATCTTCATCCTACGCCTCCCACGAATTGATAAACCTTAGGTCATCCACTTGAGGGAAATTTGCTACTGTCCTACAAACCTGTGCACTTGCAGGCCCAACAACGTCTACAAGAAGAAGGTTGTGTAGTAGACATCAAGCTCTTTTCTGGCGCCGTTGCCGGGGAGGTGAGTGCTTGAAGGTATATCTTTAGATCTTGCAATCGAATCTTTTTGTTTCTTGTTTTATCACTAGTTTATTTTATAAAAGAAAACTACAAAAAATGGAGTTAAGTTTGTCTCATACGCTTCGTGTTTTTTATATCTTTCGTGAGAATGATGGAAAGGAAAATTGTGTTCAAGTGCTAGAAGAAGAATTACATAGAATGCTTGGCATGAAATATGTGAATGATGAGCATGATTGCAATGTTGTTAGTATGAATTCCTTGAATATCCATGATGCTAATGATATGCAAAGCCACAAGCTTGGGGAAGCTATGTTTGATGAATATGATATTTTTAGTCCCCAAGTTTTGATGAGAATATTTATTATGATGAAAGAATGCCTCCTAATTATGATGATTATATTGATGAAAGTGGGTTTGGAAGAGTGTCAACTTTATTTAGTGATGCATCCACTATTTCGGAAGAGGTTCCAATTGATTATGAGAACAAATTTGCTATCTATGATGATTATTGTGATGACTTGTATCCTATTAAGAATAATGATAACCATGAAACTTGTCATCATGATTTTAGTTTTCAATTGGATTATGCCTCACATGATAATTATTTTGTTGAATTTGCTCCCACTACTATTCATGAGAAGAAATTTGCTTATGTGGAGAGTAGTAAAATTTCTATGCTTGTAGATCATGAAAAGAATGCTTTTGGTGCTGGTTATATTGTTGAATTCATTCATGATGCTACTGAAAATTATTATGAGGGAGGAACATATGCTTGTAGGAATTGCAATAATGTCAAGTTTCCTCTCTATGTGTTGAAAATCTTGAAGCTATGGTTGTTTTGCCTTCCTATGCTAGTTGATTGTTGTTCCCATAAGTTGTTTGCTCACAAAATCCCTATTCATAGGAAGTGGGTTAGACTTAAATTTGCTAGTCATATTCTTCATGATGCTCCCGTTATGTTTCAATTCTTATCTTTTATGTGAGCATCATTGTCATCATCATGCCTAGCTAGAAAGGCATTAAAGAAAAGTGCTTGTTGGGAGACAACCCAATACTTATCCTTACTGTTTTTGTGTGTCCACATGATTATTCTACTGTAGTAATCATGTTTTATAGCTTTTGTTTCAATAAAGTGCCAAGTAAGACCTTTAGGATAGCTTACGGTGATAGTTGTGTTGATCCTGCTGAAAATCAGAAACTTTTGCACCCAGTAAATTAGTTTTGTTAATTCACAGATACGTTTTTCTGATACGATTCTTTTTGATCTGGATTGGTACACGAATTGCTTACGTCTTCCTAATTTGGTAGGATTTTTGGAGTTCCATAAGTATACGTTTGATACAGATTACTACATACTGTTCTGTTTTTGACAGATTCTGTTTTTCGTGTGTTATTTGCTTATTTTGATGAATCTATGAGTAGTATCAGAGGGTATGAACCATAGATAAGTTGTAATATAGTAGATATTACACCAATATGAATTTAGAATGAGTTCATTACAGTACCTAAGTGGTGGTTTTATTTTCCTATACTAACGGAGCTTACGAGTTTTCTGTTGAGTTTTGTGTTATGAAGTTTTCAAGTTTTGGGTAAAGATTCGATGGACTATGGAATAAGGAGAGGCAAGAGCCTAAGCTTGGGGATGACCAAGGCACCCCAAGGTAATATTCAAGGACAACCAAGAGCCTAAGCTTGGGGATGCCCCGGAAGGCATCCCCTCTTTCGTCTTCATTCATCGGTAACTTTACTTGGAGCTATATTTTTATTCGCGACATGATATGTGTTTTGCTTCGAGCATCATTTTATGTTGTTAGTATTTGCTTCCTTTTATTTAGAATAATGTTTTGCATCTTTATTTTCAATAAAAATGTCAAGGATTGCCTTTGCCATGCTTATTTTGCTAGTATACATGTTGCTGTTTGAAAACAGAAAGTTTACCGCTGTTGCATAAATTCCCTAGAAAAGTCAGAGAATGGTATAATGTTGAAACTTTTTGAATATTGAGATATGATAAATTTACTACAGTGGGAATTTTATTTCATAATTTTTGGAGTTAGGGAAGTATAGATACTCTTGCATTTTTTACAGACTGTACTGTTTTGGCAGATTGCTGTTATGTTTGCATATGTTTGCTTGTTTAATGATTCTATTTGAGGATAGGAGTATTAAATATGCAGAGGCATTTAGTATGCAATGTTGAATAATAATTTTAGTGATTTGTTACAGTAGAAAATGATAAGGTTTTGCATTGGTTTATACTAACCTATCTCATGAGTTCTTGTTGAGTTTGTTGTGGATGAAGCTTTTGATAAAAAGAGAAACCATGATATGAGAGGAATTAAGGAGACACAAAAGTTCAAGCTTGGGGATGCCCAAGGCACCCCAGGATAATATTTCAAGAAGTCTCAAGCATCTAAGCTTGGGGATGCCCCGGTAGGCATCCCACCTTTCTTCTTCAACAACTATCGGTTAGTATCGGTTGAGCCTAAGTTTTTGCTTCTTCACATGAGTTGTGCTATCCTTGCAATGTCATTTTATTTTGTTTTGCTTGCTGTTTGAATACAATACCAAGATCTTAAATTCTTTAATGTTAGAGAGTCTTCACATAGTTGCACAATTATTCGACTACTCATTGACCTTCACTTATATCTTTCGGAGTAGTTTGTCATTTGCTCTAGTGCATCACTTATATCTTTTAGAGCACGGCGGTGGTTATATTTTGTAGAAATTGCTAGTCTCTCATGCTTCACTTATATCTTTTTGAGAGTCTTTTGGAACAGCATGGTATTTGCTATGGTTACAAAGTTGGTCCTAGAATGATGAGCATCCAAGTTGGGTATAATAAAAACTAACATAGGAAGTGAATTGGATGCTATGATTAATTTGATGCTTGATGATTGTTTTGAGATATAAAGGTAGTAATGTTAGGGTCATGCTAGTGGGTAATTATGAAATTGAGAAATACTTTTTTGAAGTTGACAAGTCCCGTAGCATGCACGTATGGTAAAAGTTGTGTGACAAATTTGTTGCATGAGGTGCTCTTTTGATTGTCTTCCTTATGAGTGGCAGTCGGGGACGAGCGATGGTCTTTTACTACCATTCTATCCCTCTTGGGGCATGCATAGTAGTACTTTGCTTCGAGGGCTAAGTAGACTTTTGCAATAAGTATATGAGTTCTTTTTGACTAATGTGAGTCCATGGATATATGCACACTCATCCTTCCACTTTGCTAGCCTTTATTATTACCGTGCAACTTTCGCCGGTATCATAATCTCTTTATTTACCTTCCTCAAAAAAGCCTCCATACCTACCTATTATGGCATTTCCATAGCCATTCCGAGATATATTGCCATGCAACTTTCCACCGTTTCGTTTATTATGACACGTTCCATCATTGTCATATTGCTCTTTGCATGATCATGTAGTTGACATCGTATTTGTGGCAAGGCCACCTTCATAATTTTCATACATGTCGCTCTTGATTCATTGCATATCCCGGTACACCGCCGGAGGCATTCATATAGAGTCATATCTTGTTCTAGCTTTGAGTTGTAATTCTTGAGTTGTAAATCCATAAAAGTGTGATGATCTTCATTATTAGAGCATTGTCCTAGTGAGGATAGGATGATGAAAGCTATGATTCCCCCACAAGTCGGGATGAGACTTCGAACTTTACAAAAAGAAAAAAAATGAGAAAAAAGAGAAAGGCCAAAAAAAGAAAGGCCAAAGAAAAAAAGAAAAAAATAAAAAAAGGGAAGAAAAAGAAAATAAAAAAAATAAAATGTGAGAAAAAGAGAGAAGGGACAATGCTACTATCTCTTTTTCCACACTTATGCTTCAAAGTAGCACCATGATCTTCATGATAGAGAGTCTCCTATGTTATCACTTTCATATACCAAGTGGGAATTTTTCATTATAGAACTTGGCTTGTATATTCCAATGATGGGCTTCCTCAAAATGCCCTAGGTCTTCGTGAGCAAGCAAGTTGGATGCACACTCACTTAATTTATTTTGTTGAGCTTTCATATATTTATAGCTCTAGTGCATCCGTTGCATGGCAATCCCTACTCACTCACATTGATATATATTAATGGGCCCGTTAATACACCTAGTTGATGTGAGATTATCTTCTCCCTTTTTGTTGTCACAACCACCACCATATACCACCATAGTGCTATGTCCATGGCTTGCGCTCATGTATTGCGTAAGAGTTGAAAAAGCTGAAGCGCGTTAAAAATTATGAAACAATTGCTCGGCTCGTCATCGGGGTTGTGCATGATGGGAGTATTTTGTGTAATGAAAATGAAGCATGGCCTAACTATATGATTTTGTAGGGATAAGCTTTCTTTGGCTATGCTATTTTGATAGGACATGATTATTTGTTAGTATGCTTTGAAGCATTATTATTTTTATGTTTTATAAGCTTTTATTTTGAATTATTTGGATCTGAACATTCATGCCACAATAAAGAATTATGCTAGGTAGCATTCCACATCAAAAATTTCTTTTTTATCATTTACCTACTCGAGGACGAGCAGGAATTAAGCTTGGGGATGATTGATACGTCTCCAACGTATCTATAATTTTTGATTGTTCCATGCTATTATATTACCCCTTTTGGATGTTTATGGGATTTATTTTACACATTTATATCATTTTTGAGACTAACCTACCTACTAACCGGAGGCCCAACCCATATTGCTGTTTTATTGCCTGTTTCAGTATTTCGAAGAAAAGGAATATCGAATGGAGTCCAAACGGAATGAACCCTTCGGCAGCGTGATTCTTTGGAAGAATATGATCCTGGAGACTTGGAGTTCACGTCAGAAGATCCTCGAGGCAGCCACGAGATAGGAGGGCGCCCCCCCGCTATAGGGCGCGCCCCCTGTCTCGTGGGCCCCTCGAGCATCTCCCGACCGACTTCTTTCGCCTATATAAGCCTACGTACCCTAAAACCATCGAATATCAAGATAGATCGGGAGTTCCGCCGCCGCAAGCCTCTGTAGCCACCAAAAACCTCTCGGGAGCCCGTTCCGGCACCCTGCCAGAGGGGGAATCCATCACCGGTGGCCATCTGTTGGGGAACGTAGTAATTTCAAAAAAATTTCCTACGCACACGCAAGATCATGGTGATGCATAGCAACGAGAGGGGAGAGTGTGTCCACGTACCCTCGTAGACCGAAAGCGGAAGCGTTATGACAACGTAGTTGGTGTAGTCGTACGTCTTCACGATCCGACCGATCCAAGCACCGAACGTACGACACCTCCGAGTTCAGCACAAGTTCAGCTCGATGACGATCCCCGGACTCCGATCCAGCAGGGTGTCGGGGATGAGTTCCGTCAGCACGACGGCGTGGTGACGATGATGATGTTCTACCGACGCAGGGCTTCGCCTAAGCACCGCAACGATATGACCGAGGTGGAAAGGTGGAGGGGGGCACTGCACACGGCTAAGGAACGATCACGAAGATCAACTTGTGTTGTTGTGTCTAGAGGTGCCCCCTGCCCCCGTATATAAAGGAGCCAGGGGGAGAGGGTCGGCCGGCTAGGAGGTGCGCGCCAGGAGGAGTCCTCCTCCCATCGGGAGTAGGACTCCCCCCTTCCTTGTTGGAGTAGGAGAGAAGGAAAGAGGGGGAGAGGAGGAAGGAAAAGGGGGCTGCACCCCTTGTCCAATTCGGACCAGAGGGGGGCTGCGCCCCTCCTTCCTTTCGGCCTCTCTCCTCTATTCCCGTATGGCCCAATAAGGCCCATATACTCCCCGGCGAATTCCCATAACTCTCCGGTACTCCAAAAAATACCCGAATCACTCGGAATCTTTCCGAAGTCCGAATATAGTCGTCCAATATATCGATCTTTACGTCTCGACCATTTCGAGACTCCTCATCATGTCCCCGATCTCATCCGGGACTCCGAACTCCTTCGATACATCAAAACTCATAAACTCATAATATAACTGTCATCGAAACCTTAAGCGTGTGGACCCTACGGGTTCGAGAACAATGTAGACATGACCGAGACACGTCTCCGGTCAATAAACAATAGCGGAACCTGGATGCTCATATTGTCTTCCACATATTCTACGAAGATCTTTATCGGTCAAACCGCATAACAACATACATAGTTCCCTTTGTCATCCGTATGTTACTTGCCCGAGATACGATCGTCGGTATCTAATACCTAGTTCAATCTCGTTATCGGCAAGTCTCTTTACTCGTTACGTAATGCATCATTCCGTAACTAACTCATTAGCTACATTGCTTGCAAGGCTTATAGTGATGTGCATTACCGAGAGGGCCCAGAGATACCTCTCCGACAATCGGAGTGACAAATCCTAATCTCGAAATACGCCAACCCAACATGTACCTTCAGAGACACCTGTAGAGCTCCTTTTATAATCACCCAGTTATGTTGTAACGTTTGGTAGCACACAAAGTGTTCTTCCGGTAAACGGGAGTTGCATAATCTCATAGTCATAGGAACATGTATAAGTCATGAAGAAAGCAATAGCAACATACTAAACGATCAAGTGCTAAGCTAACGGAATGGGTCAAGTCAATCACATCATTCTCCTAATGATGTGATCCCGTTAATCAAATTACAACACATGTCTATGGTTAGGAAACATAACCATCTTTGATCAACAAGCTAGTCAAGTAGAGGCATACTAGTGACACTCTGTTTGTCTATGTATTCACACATGTATTATGTTTCCGGTTAATACAATTCTATCATGAATAATAAACATTTATCATGATATAAGGAAATAAATAATAACTTTATTATTGCCTCTAGGGCATATTTCCTTCAGTCTCCCACTTGCACTAGAGTCAATAATCTAGTTCACATCATCATGTGATTTAACACCAATATTCATATCTGTATATGATTAACACCCATAGTTCACATCGTCATGTGACCAATACCCAAAGGGTTTACTAGAGTCAACAATCTAGTTCACATTGCTATGTGATTAACACCCAAAGAGTACTAAGGTATGATCATGTTTTGCTCGTGAGAGAAGTTTAGTCAACGGGTCTGTCACATACAGAGCCGTATGTATTTTGCAAATATTCTATGTCTAGAATGCTCTGCACGGAGCTACTCTAGCTAATTGCTCCCGCTTTCAATATGTATCCAGATTGCGAAAAAGTTTGCACCGATGTAACTTTTACAACGAGCTCTTTTATCACCTCCATAATCGAGAAACATCTCCTTAGTCCTCACTAAGGATATTCTTGACCGCTGTCCAGTGATCTACTATTAGATCACTATTGTACTCCCTTGCCAAACCAGGGTAGAGTATACAATAGGTCTGGTCCATAAAATGGCATACTTTTATAGAACCTATGACTGAATGCATAGGGAATGACTTTCATTCTCTTTCTATTTTCTGTCGTGGTCGGGATTTGAGTCTTACTCAATTTCATACCTTTGCAACACAGGCAAGAACTCTTTCTTTGACTGTTCCATTTTGAACTACTTCAAAATCTTGTCAAGGCATGTACTTATTGAAAAATCTTAACAAGCGTCTTGATCTATCTCAATAGATCTTGATGCTCAATATGTAAGTAGCTTTACTGAGGTCTTTCTTTGACAAACTCTTTTCAAACACTCCTTTATGCTTTGCAGAAAAATTCTACATCATTTCCGATCAACAATATGTCTTACACATATAATATCAAAAATGCTACAGAGCTCCCACTCACTTCCTTGTAAATACAGGCCTTTCCAAAAGCCTGCATAAAACCATATGCTTTGATCAACTCATCAAAGCTTATATTCCAACTCCGAGATGCTTGCACCAGTCCATTGATGGATTGCTGGAGCTTGCACACTTTGTTAGCACCTTTAGGATTGACAAAACCTTCTGGTTGCATCATATACAACTCTTCTTTAATAAATCATAAAGAAATGTAGTTTTGACACCCATTTGCCAGATTTCATAAAATGTGACAATTGCTAACATGATTCAGACAGACTTTAGCATTGATACGAGTGAGAAAATCTCATCGTATTCAACACCTTGAACTTGTCGAAAACCTTTCGCATAAAGTCGAGCTTAGTAGATAGTAACACTACTATCAGTGTCCGTCTTCCTCTTGAAGATCCATTTATTTAACTTGGCTTGCTGATCATCAAGCAAGTCAACCAAAGTCCATACTTTGTTCTCATACATGGATCCTATCTCAGATTTTATGGCCTCAAACCATTTCGCAGAATCTGGGCTCATCATCGCTTCCTCATAGTTTGTAGGTTCATCATGGTCTAGTAACATGACTTCCAGAACAGGATTACCGTACCACTCTGGTGCGGATCTTTCTCTGGAAGACCTACGAGGTTTTGTAGTAACTTGATCTGAAGTTTCATGATCATCATCATTAGCTTCCTCACTAATTGGTGTAGGAATCACTGGAACTGATTTCTGTGATGAACTATTTTCCAATTCAGGAGAAGGTACAATTACCTCATCAAGTTCTACTTTCCTCCCACTCACTTCTTTCGAGAGAAACTCCTTCTCTAGAAAGGATCCATCTCAGCAACGAATAACTTGCCTTCGGATCTGTGATAGAAGGTGTACCCAATAGTTACATTTGGGTATTCTATGAAGACGCACTTCTCCGATTTGGGTTCGAGCTTATCAGGTTGAAACTTTTTCACCTAAGCATCGCAGCCCCAAACTTTAAGAAATGAAAATTTTGGTTTCTTGCTAAACCACAGTTTATAAGGCGTCGTCTCAACGGATTTTGATGGTTCCCTATTTAACGTGAATGCAACTGTCTTTAATGCATAACCCCAAAACGATAGTGGTAAATCGGTAAGAGACATCATAGATTGCACTATATCCAATAAAGTACGATTATGACGTTCGGACACACCATTAAGCTGCAGTGTTCCAGGTGGCATGAGTTTGTGAAACTATTCCACATTGTTTTAATTGAAGACCAAACTCGTAACTCAAATATTTTTCTCCGCGATCAAATCACAGAAACTTTATTTTCTTGTTACGATGATTCTCCACTTCACTCTGAAATTCTTTGAACTTTTTAAATGTTTCAGACTTGTGCTTCATTAAGTAGATATACTCATATCTGCTCAAATCATCTTGTGAAGGTTAGAAGATAACGATACCCGCCACGAGCATCAATACTCATTGGATCGCATACATCGGTATGTATTATTTCCAACAAGTTAGTAGCTTGTTCCATTGTTCTGAAGAACTGAGGTTTAGTCATCTTGCCCATAAGGCACAGTTCGCAAGCATCAAATGATTCATAACCAAGTGATTCCAAAAATTCATCTTTATGGAGTTTCTTCATGCGCTTTACACCGATATGACCCAAACGGCAGTGCCACAAATAACTTGCACTATCATTATTAACGTTGCATCTTTTGGCATCAATATTATGAATATGTGTATCACTACGATTGAGATCCAACAAACTATTTTCATTGGGTGTATGACCATCGAAGGTTTTATTCATATAAACAGAACAACAATTATTCTCTGACTTTAAATGAATAACCGTTTTGCAATAAACATGATCAAATCATATTCATGCTCAACGCAAACGCTAAATAACATTTATTTAGGTTCAACACTAATCCCAAAAGTATAGGGAGTGTGCGATGATGATCATATCAATCTTGGAATCACTTCCAACACACATCGTCACTTCACCCTCAACTAGTTTCTGTTTATTCTGTCACTCCCGTTTCATGTTACTAACATTAGCAACTGAACAAGTATCAAATACTCAGGGGCTACTATAAACACTAGTAAGGTACACATCAATAACATGTATATCAAATATACCCTTGTTCACTTTGCCATCCTTCTTATCCACCAAATATTCAGGGCATTTCCGCTTCCAGTGACCATTTCCTTTGCAATGTAAGCACTCAGTTTCAGGCTTTCGTTCAGCTTTGGGCTTCTTCGTGGGAGTGACAACTTGCTTGCCATTCTACTTGAAGTTCCCTTTCTTTTCCTTTGCCCTTTTCTTGAAACTAGTGGTCTTGTCATCAACACTTGATGCTCTTTTCTTGATTTCTACCTTCATCGATTTCAGCATCACGAAGAGCTCGGGAATCATTTACGTCATCCCTTGCATTGTAGTTCATCACGAAGTTCCAGTAACTTGGTGATGGTGACTAGAGAACTCTGCCAATCACTATCTTATCTGGAAGATAAACTCCCAGTTGATTCAAGTAATTGTAGTACTCAGACAATCTAAGTACTTGCTCACTAGTTGAGCAATTCTCCTCCATTTTTAGGCAAAGTATTTGTCAGAGGTCTCATACCTCTTGACACGGGCATGAGTCTGAAATACCAATTTCATCTCTTGAAACATCTTATATGTTCCATCACGTTTCAAAAAACATTTTTGTAGTCCCGGTTCTAAGCCATAAAGCATGGTGCACAAAACTATCAAATAGTCATCATATTGAGCTAGCCAAACATTCATAACGTTTGCATCTGCTCCTGTAATAGTTCTGTCACCTAGCGGTGCATTAAGGACATAATTATTCTGTGCAGCAATGAGGATAAACCTCAGATCACGGACCAAGTCCGCATCATTGCTACTAACATTTTTCAACTTAGTTTTCTCTAGGAACACATATAAAAACATAGGGAAGCAAAAACATAGGGAAGCAACAACGCGAGCTATTGATCTACAACATAATTTGCAAAATATTACCAGGACTAAGTTCATGATAAATTTAAGTTCAATTAATCATATTACTTACGAACTCCCACTTAGACAGACATCTCTCTAGTCATCTAAGTGATCACGTGATCCAAATCAACTAAGCCATGTCCGATCATCACGTGATATGGAGTAGTTTTCAATGGTGAACATCACTATGTTGATCCTATCTACTATATGATTCACGTTCGACCTTTCGGTCTCCGTGTTCCGAGGCCATATCTGTATATGCTAGGCTCGTCAAGTTTAACCTGAGTATTCCGCGTGTGCAATTGTTTTGCACCCGTTGTATTTGAACGTAGAGCCTATCACACTCGATCATCACGTGGTGTCTCAACACGAAGGACTTTCGCAACGATGCATACTTAGGGAGAACACTTCTTGATAATTTTAGTGAGAGATCATCTTAAAATGCTACCGTCAATCAAAGCAAGATAAGATGCATAAAGGATAAACATCACATGCAATCAATATAAGTGATATGATATGGCCATCATCATCTTGTGCTTGTGATCTCCATCTCTGAAGCACCGTAGTGATCACCATCGTCACCGGCGCGACACCTTGATCTCCATCGTAGCATCATTGTCGTTAAGCCATCTATTGCTTCTATGACTATCGCTACCGCTTAGTGATAAAGTAAAGCAATTACAGGGCGTTTACATTTCATACAATAAAGCGACAACAATATGGCTCCTGCCAGTTGCCGATAACTTCGGTTACAAAACATGATCATCTCATACAATAAAATATAGCATCACGTCTTGACCATATCACATCACAACATGCCCTACAAAAACAAGTTAGACGTCCTCTACTTTGTTGTTGCAAATTTTACGTGACTGCTACGGGTTGAGCAAGAACCGTTCTTACCTACGCATCAAAACCACAACGATAGTTCGTCAAGTTAGTGTTGTTTTAACCTTTGCAAGGACCGGGCGTAGCCACACTCGATTCAACTAAAGTTGGAGAAACTGACACCCGCCAGCCACCTGTGTGCAAAGCACGTCGGTAGAACCAGTCTCGCGTAAGCGTATGCGTAATGTCGGTCCGGGCCGCTTCATCCAACAATACCGCCGAACCAAAGTATGACATGCTGGTAAGCAGTATGACTTGTATCGCCCACAACTCACTTGTGTTCTACTCGTGCATATAACATCTATGCATAAAACCTGGCTTTGATGCCACTGTTGGGGAACGTAGTAATTTCAAAAAAATTCCTACGCACACGCAAGATCATGGTGATGCATAGCAACGAGAGGGGAGAGTGTGTCCACGTACCCTCGTAGACCGAAAGCAGAAGCGTTATGACAACGCGGTTGATGTAGTCGTACGTCTTCACGATCCAACCGATCCAAGCACCAAACGTACGGCACCTCTGAGTTCAGCACACGTTCAGCTCGATGAAGATCCCCGGACTCCGATCCAGCAGGGTGTCGGGGATGAGTTCCGTCAGCACGACGGCGTGGTGACGATGATGATGTTCTACCGACACAGGGCTTCGCCTAAGCACCGCAATGATATGACCGAGGTGGAGTATGGTGGAGGGGGGCACCGCACACGGCTAAGGAACGATCACGAAGATCAACTTCTGTCATGGGGTGCCCCCCTGCCCCCGTATATAAAGGAGCAAGGGGAGGAGGCGGCCGGCCAGGGAGAGGCACGCCAAGGGGGAGTCCTACTCCCACCGGGAGTAGGATTCCCCCCTTCCAAGTAGTAGGAGCAGGAGTCAAGGAAAGGGGAGAGAGAAGAGAAGGAAGGAGGGGGCGCAGCCCCTCCCCCTAGTCCAATTCGGACTAGGCCTTGGGGGGCGCCCAACCTCTCCCCTCTCTTTCCCCTAAAGCCCAATAAGGCCCATATACTCCCCGGCGAATTCCCGTAACTCTCGGGTACTCCGAAAAATACCCGAATCACTCAGAACCTTTCCGAACTCCGAATATAGTCGCCCAATAAATCGATCTTTACGTCTCGACCATTTCGAGACTCCTCGTCATGTCCCCGATCTCATCCGGGACTCCGAACTCCTTCGGTACATCAAAACTCATAAACTCATAATATAACTATCATCGAAACCTTAAGCGTGCGGACCCTACGGGTTCGAGAACAATGTAGACATGACCGAGACACGTCTCCGGTCAAATACCAATAGCGGAACCTGGATGCTCATATTGGCTTCCACATATTCTACGAAGATGTTTATCGGTCAAACCGCATAACAACATACGTAGTTCCCTTTGTCATCGGTATGTTACTTGCCCAAGATTCGATCGTTGGTATTTAATACCTAGTTCAATCTCGTTACCGGCAAGTCTCTTTACTCGTTACGTAATGTATCATTCCGTAACTAACTCATTAGCTACATTGCTTGCAAGGCTTATAGTGATGTGCATTACCGAGAGGGCCCAGAGATACCTCTCTGACAATCGGAGTGACAAATCCTAATCTCGAAATATGCCAACCCAACATGTACCTTCGGAGACACCTGTAGAGCTCCTTTTATAATCACCCAGTTACGTTGTGACGTTTGGTAGCACACAAAGTGTTCTTCCGATAAACGAGAGTTGCATAATCTCATAGTCATAGGGACATGTATAAGTCATGAAGAAAGCAATAGCAACATACTAAACGATCAAGTGCTAAGCTAACGGAATGGGTCAAGTCAATCACATCATTCTCCTAATGATGTGATCCCGTTAATCAAATGACAACACATGTCTATGGTTAGGAAACATAACCATCTTTGATCAACAAGCTAGTCAAGTAGAGGCATACTAGTGACATTCTGTTTGTCTATGTATTCACACATGTATTATTGTTTCCGATTAATACAATTCTAGCATGAATAATAAACATTTATCATGATATAAGGAAATAAATAATAACTTTATTATTGCCTCTAGGGCATATTTCCTTCACCATCTTCATCATCCCGACGCTATCCATGACGAGGAGGGAGTAGTTCACCCTCGGGGCTGAGGGTATGTACCAGTAGCTATGTGTTTGATCTCTCTCTCTCTCTCGTGTTCTCTCTATGGCACGATCTTGATGTATCGCGAGCTTTGCTATTATAGTTGGATCTTATGATGTTTCTCCCCCTCTACTCTCTTGTGATGAATTGAGTTTCCCTCTTGAAGTTATCTTATCGGATTGAGTCTTTATTTAAGAACACTTGATTTATGTCTTGCCATGTTTATCTGTGGTGACAATGGGATATCACGTGCTAGTTGATGTATGTTTTGGTGACCAACTTATGGGTTCCGCCCATGAGCCTATGCATAGGGATTGGCACACGTTTTCTTGATTCTCCAGTAGAAACATTGGGGCACTCTTTGAAGTACTTTGTGTTGGTTGGATGAATTTGAGATTGTGTGACGCATATCGTATAATCATGCCCACGGATACTTGAGGTGACAATGGAGTATCTAGGTGACATTAGGGTTTTGGTTGATTTGTGTCTTAAGGTGTTATTCTAGTACGAACTCATTATTAGATCGATCCGAAAGAATAACTTTGAGGTGGTTCCGTACCGTACCATAATCTCTATGTTTGTTCTCCGCTATTAGTGGCTTTGGAGTGACTCTTTGTTGCATGTTGAGGGCTTGTTATATGATATATCTATGTTATTATTGTTGAGAGAACTTGCACTAGTGAAAGTATGAACCCTAGGCCTTGTTTCCTATCATTGCAATACCGTTTACGCTCACTTTTATCATTAGTTACCTTGCTGTTTTTATATTTTCAGATTACAAAAACCTTTATCTACCATCCATATTGCACTTGTATCACTATCTCTTCGCCGAACTAGTGCACCTATACAATTTACCATTGTATTGGGTGTGTTGGGGACACAAGAGACTCTTTGTTATTTGGTTGCAGGTTTGTTTGAGAGAGACCATCTTCATCCTACGCCTCCCACGGATTGATAAACCTTAGGTCATCCACTTGAGGGAAATTTGCTACTGTCCTACAGACCTGTGCACTTGCAGGCCCAACAACGTCTACAAGAAGAAGGTTGTGTAGTAGACATCATCCTGCTGTTAGAGGTATTGACCTACTATTTGACCCTTTTTGCATACATGGAAATGAGTTGTCCACTAATATCAGTCAAGTCAAGAAACTCAGAAAGATTGTTACGATAAAGAAATTAGCGACAAAAAACAACAAGATCTTTGTGTGCACAATGAAGAAGACGCCATTTCACTACATGATGGTACTAACTGTTATACCTTGTCCTTTTAATTCCTTTGCGCCATTTCAAATCTGGAGAAGATATTTATGCACATCCTTGTTTTCAGGCCTTTCCAAAGCAGTTCACTAATGATTACCTCTCAAACCACCTGTATAGTCAGGAGGCGGGGAAGCTTTTCATACAACACCCATGGTTCAATATTGAAGTGTTCCCTAAGAGGACGAAGGATGGACGGCTAATCATCCACAGGCACTGGCCTAAAGTTGCAAAGACCTTCAACATCAATGAAGGCTCAATATTCACCTTCCACTTTAGTAGTTTTCCAAATGAGATTCATCTGTCTATGTTCCGTTTATGATGCTAATTTCAAAAGGTTATAGATATTGCATGTGAAACTTGGTGCTGGTGCAGTTGTGTAATGGGGTAGCTGAGTGCTGAAGCTATATGATGTTGTCCTCGGATGTATTTCAGTTATGAAATCCTACTTCCTTAATTTGGAAATGAAGTATATTGTGTGCTTAATATGAAATGTCAATTAGATTAATAAATGGATTATTAATAATAGGGCAATTATCCTGCTAATGGACAATTATCCTGATATTGGCCAATTAGCCTGCTAATTGGGTTTTTCTATTGCAAACGGTTATGGAGAAAAGACCATGGGTGATGACCTCAGGCAACGCACACCTTTTCTAGGAATAAACTGTGTTGGATCAATGAACAATCACACAGGACATCCTCTTGAAATCTGTTTGCGTTAGGCCACCTTGCGCAAACGTTTACCACATAAAAAGTGTGTGTGATGGACAACCTTTGCCACATAGTTTTTTCTATGCACCGTGTGTGATGCATTCAGTAACGCAAACAATAAAATTGTTAATATCGTGTGCAATGCAATGCTATCACAAACGATTTAATGGGGAAAATTGTGTGTGATGTACCTGCGAACGAAAACGTTTTCCTTGGAGTGATTGTGTGGGATATATATACGAATGGAAACATACTTCTTGGATTAACTGCGTGGGATGTACATACTAACGGAAACGTATTCCTTGGATTGACTGTGTGGAATGTACATACGAACGGAAACGTTTAGCGGGGTCTGACTGTGTGGTATGTACTTATGACCGGAAACAATTTGGCTTGTATGCACAACTGTACGTATAACCGTATTTGATCGCTCGGTCGCACACGACCTCATTTTGCCGAGCGTGTGTACCAGGAGGGCATATCCCTAACAGTTTCTGGGTCGTGTGGGAAGGACCCCCCTATCGCAGTCACTCACTAGGCGACGGTTTAGAACGCCGTCGTGGAAAGGGGTTAAAAACCATTTGTATAGCACCTCCCTGTGCCAATGTGTGACTACAAAACTAGTACCAATAATGATCACTTCATGAGTACACTTATTGCTCCACCTGAAACTAAGGTTGATTCCTTCAAAATCATTTATGATTCATTGAGGTTTGTATTGAAAAGCAATTTGCAAGTACTTTCAATGAAGATAATGCTTCTCAGTTGCATATTTTTTGGAAAGTTTGTGATAAGCAAAAATATAAAGAGGTTTAGGCTGATTATGCCAAGTTAAAACCTTTTTAATAAAGAGAAAGAACTAAAAAATGGTTTTGTGTTTACCAAAAGGTAGTGTTAGCTCAACCTAGAAAGCTTATCATGAATTTCAAACAACTTGATCCTGACTCAAACTTTGGACTAACTATGTTCAAAAATTGTCCCACACATAGGCTAGATGATTGGACCATGCCACATGCTATTTATGTTGGACTTAACCATGTGTTAAAAAACTTGTTAGATTCAACTATAGGTGGCACATTTATGACAATGAAACAAGCTCAAGCTAAGAATCTTATGGACAACATGATGACAAACTATGCCCAATGGCATACCAAAAGGGCTCCAACTACTAAAGAGGTAAATTCCGTCAAGAAAATTGGTAGTTTAAATGGAAATATTGATATGCTTATGCTCATTGTTTCTTCCATAATGCTCCATCTAGTTCTGGTGATGTTACGATTGGCAAACTTATTAAACAAAATAAAAGAGAAAATAGATGTCAATTTTATTGCTATAAAAAGTATCGACAATAATGCCTATAGGAACTACTTTGGAAATAGTTACTCAGGCCTTAAGCTCTACAAAACTATGTTGTGGGAAGCAATAATATACCCGCTAATCTATAAGCTTTAATCAAATATTTAGTTTTGCTTCAAACATAAATCACAAAAAAATTCAATGAAATTCTTGATAGGTTGGATACTCTCTTTGATAAAGTTGATATGCTTGCTAATGATGAAGATGATTAAATTAACAATCACACCATATAAATCTATAATACCTAAATAGTTCATCCCCACTATTCTATTTCTCTTGACATGCAAACTATCCATGTCATCCTACACACCCCATAGATTTTCATCCATTCTTATGCAACCACGTCATCCTCCTTTTGTTCGCACCACCTTGCATGATAAATTTCTTTCTGCCTCCTGTGCGTGTCGATTTATTGCAGCTAGGCTATACTTGGCCATTTATCACCAAACGGCAGTTCGAATGGGCTGTACTCTTATTAAGTGTTTTGATTTATCTTTTTGTTCCCCGAAGAGTCCGCATGCAACAGATAATTAATTAGCATTGTTTAAAAACAGATAATTAGCACTAATGTAATGCCAACCGCTGGATTCCTGCATGCAAGCGTCCATCGCTAGCAATGCGCAATAAACCGACAATTAATAGGTGGAACATCAGCACTGAGTTTGAAAACATCTTTGACCAGCCCTGATCGATCTCTCTCTCCCAGCGCTATTCTCCAAGGCGACTCCACAACACACATGCTTGGTCTGTTCGTCTACTCCTCTCTCTTCGTCTCCTCGACCTAGTCACGCAAATAAATCTAGAGGCATTGGTGGATTACTTATTGCCCCAGAGTATGATGTCTTCCTCCAGTGGTTCCCTTCATCTCCCCTCAATGAATAAATTCGTCACCGCAACAACAACGAGCCACCAACAAATCGGCGGAGTGATGGTGCTAATTGTATTGCGGTGGAAGATGGCCGTGATCCTCTCTCTTTGCCTCTACCTTTCTCTCTCCATATTGCACCGCCGCTATGTTGGGGGACAGTCGTCACCAAAGACCCATGTACTGCTGCTGACTCGGAGCGCCGTGATTGTCGTTGTTGCAAGATCCTCTAGCCCAGTCCCCGGGCCCCAGCGTTGAATCAGCCTCCTGGTGAGCCACACTTGCCAGCCCGAGTGTCCTCTTCCAACCTCAAGACCGTGAGAGGTAGGCGTACTCCTCCCTTTCTATGTCCTTAGATCTGAACGAGTCTCTTATTTATGTGTTGTAGAGAGCATTTTCTTACTAGGATGCTCTGTTCCATCTCTAGTGGCCTTCTCAAAACCTCAATGGCAGCAAGTCAGGTTAGCCTTTATCTCTCATTTTCCGTTAGTACAAACAACTACAATCATGTTCTATACCACTAACTGTGCACAACGACAATCCTGCATATCTTCATATCTCTCCCACGTTACTTTAGTACAGATTTCATTGGTATTTTTATGGCTTTTCTATGGTTATTTTGTAGAATCATGATCAACGCATATTCAAGTTCATTTTTAGGTATGTTGTTCACTGGTAGTATTATTCCATCGTTAATGGCATGGGATTGGTCAAGAGCTGAGTGATACAATGGTGGTGATTGACATTGATGTTATTCCCCCTACTGCGGGTTTTATTATTTTCACACATAATCATCTACATACATAAATGAGATGGAACCTAAGGACAATGCCGCCTTCCTCAAAACACCCGGCATGAACCCTGCGGCTGTGATAGCGACGCAGGGTTTTGGAGTATTGACGACAAACGTGGTTGAGGGACTAATGTGTTTGTGAGAATTGCAGGACAACACAAGTAGTAGTCCCTCATTGCTTCGATTTACCTACCAGAGATGACCCCTAAAAATGTGTGAAGACATTGAAGACAATGGTGGTTCATGAAGACATTCACGATGAAGATTATGATGTGTGAAGACGTTCACTTGAAGACTATGGAGTGCGAAGACATAGCTGTTTCGTAGTTTCCTTTCTTCTTTATTGAGTCATAGGAACCACCATACTGTTAAGTGGGGTCCAAGTGAACAAAGTCAGAGTGACTGATGTGATGCTCAACCAAATCCTATGTCTTCGAGCGAAGACAATGAGAGCAAAGCTTATCCAGAGCTGGATGAGTCAGCTTTGCTTGTAGCCCAAGCCAAGCTGTTGCGTGTGTTTGAAATCCGACCGTTAGACACGTGTCGGTTCCTTAGTGACCTAGGGTCATTTCGGACATTTCAGGTCGGGTTGCCACTTGGCTATAAATAGCCTACCTCCTACACCATAAATTGGTGGCTGCTCAGAATTAGTGCATGACTTTTGTCGTTTGAGAGCAACCCAGCTCCGAAGCATTTGTGAGAGAGATCCTTGCGAGGACTAAGCCCAAAACACCCAGAGCCAAAGAGTGTTAGGCATCACTGAAGTCTTTCTGTTCGTGTGATCTAAATACTTGTTACACTTGAGGACTGTGAATCATCCAGCCGGTTAGGCGCCGCATTCTGAGCATCCAAGAGTCATTGTGGATTGCCGGTGAACGAAGTCTATGAAGGTTTGCAATTCTACCTTGAAGACTTACCAGAGTGATTGGACGAGGACTGGGTGTCCTTAGCTCAAGGGGAATAAGGTGAAGACACGGTCTTCTGAGTTCAATCCCAGCCTCCCTAACCAGACATACAGTTGTCACAGCACTGGAACTGGTCTACCAAATCCCTGTCTTCACCAAGCAACTGGTTCTATCCCCTACTCTCATTACTCTTCAGTTTGTCTTCGTGAAGTCATTGCTTGCCTGCCTGATTCATTTGACTTCACTGTGTGAAGACTTATATCTGTTTGGCTTCGTACTGTCTTCCATCCTGATCCTGTTTACCTAGCTGCAGTTAGTCTTCGTGCTTCCACTATATTGTATGCTTGACTAATGCTTGCCTACTGTAGTTTTCATTCCGTTGCTTGCGATATAGGTTCAGTTTACTTGTTTTTCTTCAAAGCCACCGTGTCTTTGAAGACTCTCATAAAAATCGCCTATTCACCCCCCTCTAGTTGGTAACTAGCATTTTCAATTGGTATCAGAGCTAGGTACTCCCTTGGTCTGTGTGATTCAATTTAACCACCTAGAGTTTTAGCTATGTCGACTGTAGGGACAATCAAGGTCTCCGCTGCGTGCCCCGTCTTCGATGGCACTGATTACCCCTACTAGAAGAATAAGATGTGCATGCATCTTGAAGCCATTGATGTCGATCTCTGGTATGTCGTCAAGACTGGCGTTCCTAAGGTCGGTGAAGGTGTCACCGCTTCTGATGTCAAGAGATTTGCACAATTGGACTCAACCGCCAAGAACATCATATGTGGTCATCTGACCAAAGGGCAGTATGGCCGTGTGTGTGCACTAGAAACTGCAAAGCTGGTCTGGGACTGGCTGTCCAAGGTCAACGAAGGCGTCTCAACTTAGGTAGACTCAAGGATTGATGTTCTTCGCAATCTCTTCAACCGCTTCAAGAGAAATGACAATGAGAATTTCCAACTCCCGTTCAATTGCATGACTGATATCAACAATGAGCTCCGTGCACTTGGCGCCACTGAGATCACCAAGCATGAGATCGTGAAGAAGCTCACAAGATCACTTGACAGCTCACTTGACACCTTAGCCCTGATGATACAAGAACGTCCTGACTTCAAAGATCTCGATCCGTCTGATATACTTGAGAGGCTCAACACACATGAGTTCTAGCTATCTGAGAAGCGTGATATCTATGGTCCAACTATGGCCGAACCCGTGCCCTGAAGGCAAAGGTTGTTTCCTCATCTGAAGAAGAATCTAACTGTAGTTCTGGTGATCCTGAAGAGCTTGGCAAATATCTTGCAATGCTTGTGAGGAAGTTCCAAAAGTTCTCCAAGAAGAATTGGTTCAGCAAGTCTTCAAGATCTAGCTCAAAGAATGATGAGGCTTCATCACGTGACTACAAGAAGAGAACTTGCCACAAATGCAAGAAGACAGGCCACTACATCTTCGAGTGTCCTCAATGGGATAAGGAATCAAAGAAGTAGAAGAAGAGCAAGGAATATGTCAGTGTTCTGGGAACGGGGGTCCCTAGATTTGCCTGCCTGCGGCCGACGGCGTGGATCCATGGCGGCCCAGTACGGCCCGTCTTCGTCAACCAACACTCGAGACCCTCGCAAGGGGCCAAGACTCGCGACGCGGACGACACAAGACCTCCTCAGGAGCGGCCTCACTAGGCAGGCTCGCGAGGGGGCGGAGAGATCAAGGCAAGGGGTACCTCGTGAGGTTCCCGTGATGCAAGCCATGACGACCAAGGCCAGGCGGCGCCAGTGTGTGCAGTATCCTTGTTTCCCCTTTGGTGCTAAGGGGGCAAGCGCAGGCGTGGAATACCGATGCATCAGGCAAAGGTTTCCATATCGGTGCAACAAGACCAAGACCAGCAGGACGGCAGGACGGAGGTCATCATGGAGCCCAAGACGGCGTCACCACCAGCGCCTTTGACAGGCGAAGACCACCTTTAGTCAGGATAGCTTGAACTAGATGTCCCCTTTGAAATTGGCCGTTGTTGGATCCCTTCCCTCTCAATATTTGGGGAGAGGACCAGGGCCTCTATAAATAGGACTAGCCACCATAGTAGGATGAAACGAACTCAGTTCATCTTCGCATCCACCAAGCACAAGAACACCTCTCCTCAGGAGATTGTTCTTCCCCTTGTACTGTTCATCATCAGCCCAAGAGGCAATCCACCACCACCACACTGGAGTAGGGTATTACACCACAATGGTGGCCTGAACCAGTATAAATATTGTGTCTCTTGTGTTGTGAGTTCATCGAGCTAAGCTTAGAGATCGCGGTGAGGCTGAGGCCGAGATTCGGTAGGGGGAAATCTTCATGCGCACCCCAGTGTTCGAACCTCAAGGGTTTTGCCGGAACCCTAAATTCGACATTTGGCACGCCAGGTAGGTGTGCGCTGGAGCTTTCCTTCCGTCGGCCCACACTCCGCCAACATCGTGCTTCGCCCTCATGGCGGACATCGCGCCTCCGCCCCCGGAGACCGGTGCCAGTGCTGGGGCCAGGGGGCTCCGAGCCTTGGCCCCCGCCTTACAACGGGTGCAGTGGCCATGCAAGTTCAAGCCAGAGATGCCGCCGCGCTACGACGACACGGAGGATCCGATGGTTTTCCTACTGGCATACGAGGAGGCCGTCCTTAAGGCCCGGGGCGATGACAAGGTCATGGCCAACTGGCCTCTCTTGGCCCTCACTGGCGTCCCATGCGCCTGGCTACTCAACCTTCCCGGGTCCATGGTGGCATCTTGGGAGGAGCTGCGCAGTCTCTTCGCTGTGCGCTTCGCGGCTCCGACGCCCCACGCAGTCGCGGCCCTCCTCGGTGGCTCACAAGCGCCACCCTCAGACCGCCACGCCAAGCCGTTCTTTCGCCAGATCAGCATCGTCCTTGCGCGGCAAGGAGCTCCCCCGGGTTGGGTGGCGCCCAAGGCCGACCTGACCTTCGACTCGGAAGATCACCACGTCACCATCGCCTGCTCGGGTGCGCTCCCGATGCTCTGCACGCCCACCATCTGCCACGTGTCCGTCACCAAAATCCTCATCGACGGTGCTGTCGGCCTCAACGTCCTCTCGGTGGAGGCCTTCAGCCTCCTCCATGTACCGCAGGAGCAGCTCCATCCTAGCAAGCCCTTCTCAGGCGTCGAAGGCGGTTCCTCCAGTCCCCTGGGGCAGATCCACCTTCCCGTGAACTTCGGCACCCGCGACAACTACCGCACCGAGCTGGTCGACTTTGATTTTGCTCACATCAGTCTCCCATACAACGCCATCCTCGGATACCCTGCCCTGGCTCTGTTCATGGCAGCAACCCATCCGGCCTACAACCTCATGAAGATGCCCGGAAGCAAGGGCGTCCTCACCATAGCTGGAGATACCAAGGAGGCTCTTATGGCTCTCAAGCTTGCCCTCAAGGCCGCCGCGGCGGCGCAGCCCGCCGACGCAGACGCCTCCAAGGCCAAGGAAGCTGCACCGACCAAAAATAAGCAGTTGTTCACTCAGGATAAGGCGGAGACCAAGCAGGTGCCAGTTGAGGAAGACGGGTCCTCGGGAGCCACCTTCACCATAGGTGCCGACCTCGACCGCGACCAAGAGAAGGTGTTGTTGAAGTTCTTGCACTCGAACAAGGAGGTGTTCACATGGGAACCCAAGCAGCTAGTGGGGGTCCCAAGGGAGGTCATTGAGCATCACCTGAAGGTGTGCCCCAATGTGCGCCCTGTGAAGCAGAAGGCGAGGCGGCAGTCCATGGGGAAGCAGACCTTCATCGTCCAAGAAACCTGCAAGCTGGATTCAGCAGGTGTTACTCGCGAGGTTTGCTACCCCGAATGGCTGGCGAACCCCGTTGTCGTGCCAAAAAAAGGGGGAAAGGAACGCATGTGCATCGACTTCACCAACCTCAACAAGGCCTGCCCCAAGATTCATTCCCGCTTCCCCGCATCAACCAGATCGTTGACTCCACCGCCGAGTGCAACCTGCTGTGTTTCCTGGATGCATTTTCGGGTTATCACCATATCAAGATGGCGGTAGAAGACGTGGAGAAGACAGCCTTCTTGACCCCATGTGGGGTATACTGCTACACTTGCATGCCATTCGGGTTGCACAATGCGGGCGCGACCTTCCAACGGCTGATGCACATTGCCTTGGGCCGACAGATCGGGAGAAACGCTGAGGCTTACATTGACGACATTGTGGTAAAATCTCGGGAGGCAAGGACCCTGATCCAGGACTTGGAGGAGACCTTTGCGAGCCTCCGCCAGGTAGACCTGCAACTCAACCCAGAGAAGTGCGTGTTCGGCGTCCCTTCCGGCAAGCTGCTGGGCTTCCTCGTGTCCCACAGGGGGTTCATGGCCAACCTGGAGAAGGTCAAGGCGATCGAAGACATGAGTCCACCACAAACCCTCAGAGAAATGCAGAAGCTCGCCGGTCGCGTGGCCGCGTTAGGACACTTCATCTCCAAGCCGGGGGAGCGCGTCCTACCGTCCTTCAAGCTGATGAAGAAAAATGGCCCATTTGAGTGGACACAGGAGGCCGACCAAGCGTTTCAAGACCTTAAGAAATACCTGACTAGCCCCCCCCCCTGATGGTGGCGCCGCGCCCTCTCGAGCCCCTGGTGCTCTACCTGAAGGAAATATGCCCTAGAGACAATAATAAAGTTATTATTTATTTCCTTATTTCATGATAAGTGTTTATTATTCATGCTAGAATTGTATTAACCGGAAACATAATACAGTGTGAATACATAGACAAACATAGTGTCACTAGTATGCCTCTACTTGATTAGCTTGTTAATCAAAGATGGTTAAGTTTCCTAACCATAGACATGAGTTGTCATTTGATTAACGGGATCACATCATTAGGAGAATGATGTGATTGACTTGACCCATTCCGTTAGCTTAGCACTTGATCGTTTAGTTTGTTGCTATTGCTTTCTTCATGACTATACATGTTCCTATGACCATGAGATTGTGCAACTCCCGTTTACCGGAGGAACACTTTGTGTGCTACCAAACGTCACAACGTAACTGGGTGATTATAAAGGAGCTCTACAGGTGTCTCTGAAGGTACATGTCGAGTTGGCGTATTTCGAGATTAGGATTTGTCACTCCGATTGTCGGAGAGGTATCTTTGGGCCCTTTCCGGTCAATAACCAATAGCAGAACCTGGATGCTCATATTGGCTCCCACATATTCTACGAAGATCTTTATCGGTCAAACCGCATAACAACATACGTTGTTCCCTTTGTCATCGGTATGTTACTTGCCCGAGATTCGATCATCGGTATCTCAATACCTAGTTCAATCTCGTTACTGGCAAGTCTCTTTACTCGTTATGTAATGCATCATCCCGCAACTAACTCATTAGCTACATTGCTTGCAAGGCTTATAGTGATGTGCATTACTGAGAGGGCCCAGAGATACCTCTCCGACAATTGGAGTGACAAATCCTAATCTCGAAATACACCAACCCAACATGTACCTTCGGAGACACCTGTAGAGCTTCTTTATAATCACCCAGTTACGTTGTGACGTTTGGTAGCACACAAAGTGTTCCTCCGGTAAATGGGAGTTGCATAATCTCATAGTCATAGGAACATGTATAAGTCATGAAGAAAGCAATAGCAACATACTAAACGATCAAGTGCTAAGCTAACGGAATGGGTCAAGTCAATCACATCATTCTCCTAATGGTGTGATCCCGTTAATCAAATGACAACTCTTTGTCCATGGCTAGGAAACATAACCATCTTTTATTAACGAGCTAGTCAAGTAGAGGCATACTAGTGACACTCAGTTTGTCTATGTATTCACACATGTATCATGTTTCCGGTTAATACAATTCTAGCATGAATAATAAACATTTATCATGATATAAGGAAATAAATTATAACTTTATTATTGCCTCTAGGGCATATTTCCTTCAGTCTACCACTTGCAAGCAATGTAGCTAATGAGTTAGTTGCGGGATGATGCATTACATAACGAGTAAAGAGACTTTCCAGTAACGAGATTGAACTAGGTATTGAGATACCGATGATCGAATCTCGGGCAAGTAACATACCGATGACAAAGGGAACAACATATGTTGTTATGCGGTTTGACCGATAAAGATCTTCGTAGAATATGTGGGAGCCAATATGAGCATCCAGGTTCTGCTATTGGTTATTGACCGGAGATGTGTCTCGGTCATGTCTACATAGTTCTCGAACCTGTAGGGTCCGCACGCTTACAGTTCGATGAGGGGTATATTATGAGTTATGTGTTTTGATGTACCGAAGGTAGTTCGGAGTCTCGGATAAGATCGGGGACATGACGAGGAGTCTCGAAATGGTCGAGACGTAAAGATCGATATATTGGACGACTATATTTGGACATCAGAAAAGTTCCGAGTGATTCGGGTATTTATCGGAGTACCGGAGAGTTACGAGAATTCGCCGGGGAGTATATGGGCCTTATTGGGCCATACGGGAATAGAGGAGAGAGGCCAAAAGGAAGGAGGCACACGCCCCCCCTCTGGTCCGAATTGGACAAGGGGTGCAGCCCCCTTTCCTTCTTCCTCTCCTCCACTTTCCTTCTCTCCTACTCCAACAAGGAAAGGAGGAGTCCTACTACCGGTGGGGGTAGGACTCCCCCCTTGGCGCGCCCTCCTCCTAGGCTGGCCGCCTCCCCCCTTGCTCCTTTATATACGGGGGTAGGGGGCACCTCTAGACACAACAATTGATCCTTGAGATCTATTAGCCGTGTGCGGTGCCCCCCTCCACTATATTCCACCTCGATAATATTAGCGGTGCTTAGGCGAAGCCCTGCGTCCGTAGAACATCATCATTGTCACCACGCCGTCGTGCTAACGGAACTCTCCCTCGAAGCTTGGCTGGATCGGAGTTCGAGGGATGTCATCAAGCTGAACGTGTGCTGAACTCGGAGGTGCCATGCGTTCGGTACTTGATCGGTCGGATCGTGAAGACGTACGACTACATCACCCTGTTGTGCTAACGCTTCTGCTTTCGGTCTAAGAGGGTACGTGGACAACACTCTCCCCTCTCGTTGCTATGCATCACCATGATCTTGCGTCTGCGTAGGAATTTTTTTGAAATTACTACGTTCCCCAATACTACCTTGCCGCCACTCCCTACTCCGCCAGCGCAGCCCTGGTGGTGGTTCGGGAGTAGCGCCAGGCTATGGCTGCGCCCCGCCCGGCTGCGGCCTCAGCCGGGGCAACACAAGACCAGGAAAGCCTCGCGCGGACCACGACAACGACAGCAAGGGACCAAGCTCAGCAGGACGATGCCCCCGGGGCTGAAGAGGCCCCACCAAGCGACCACGCGCTGGGGGCTCCATTATCTCAGAAGGCGCCTCAACCTTTGGAAGACATAGGCCATGTCAGCGCCCCCACCCTCGTCGAGCATCTAGTGTACTTCGTCAGCATGGTGTTGCAGGATGCAAGAGCACGATACCCCATGCCTCAGAAGCTCTTACTCGTGCTCTTGGTGGCCTCGCGTAAGTTGCGGCACTACTTTCAAGGTCACCCCATCAAGGTCGTCTTGGCCTACCCATTGGAAAGGGTACTTAGGAGCCCCAACTCCGTTGGGAGAGTCGCTGAATGGAATATCGAGCTGCAGGCGTTTTAGTTGGAGTGCAGCACAACCAGGGTCATCAAGGGAGCCATACTTGCTGATTTCGTGGCTGAATGGACGGATGCACCAGAGCTCAAGGTGGGCGAGGATCGGTCTCTCTCCCTGGGAAGTGAGGCACCAGATGGCTGGGTCATGTATTTCGATGGTGCCTTCTCGCGGTAGGGCGCGGGGGCTGGTGCAGTGCTTATATCACCCACCCAGGACAAGCTCTACTACGCCGTACAACTCTGTTTCTAGCAGGGTGAGAAGGTCTCCAATAACATAGCAGAATACGAGGGCCTCATAGCAGGCCTAAAAGCTGCAGCAGTACTGGGAGTGAAGCGCCTCGTCATCAAGGGCAATTCACAACTCCTCGTAAACTTCTCCAACAAGGTGTACGAGCCGAAGGACGAGCACATGGAAGCATATCTCATGGAAGTACGCAAGATGGAGAAGCAGTTCTAGGGGCTGGAGTTGCAGCATGTGCCCCGCGGCACCAACC
The DNA here is from genome assembly GCF_002162155.2 of Triticum dicoccoides. NCBI lineage: Eukaryota > Viridiplantae > Streptophyta > Magnoliopsida > Poales > Poaceae > Triticum > Triticum dicoccoides. The sequence goes on along the minus strand of NC_041383.1, from coordinate 424,234,424 downwards.
AAGAGGCTGATGACATCGCCAGGAGGGCGTCCAAATGGCTGCCCCAGGAGCCTGGCATACCATCAATGACGCGACCAAGCTGGTGAAGTCCTACGAGGCTTGCCAATTCCACGCCAAGCAGATCCATCAGCCAGCTCAGGGCCTACATACCATCCCGCTCTCGTGGCCATTCACGGTCTGGGGGCTGGATATCTTGGGCCCATTCCCTCGAGCGCCTGGGGGTTACCGCTACCTCTACATCGCCATCGACAAGTTCACCAAGTGGGTGGAGGTGGAAGCCGTCCGCACCATCCCAGCCGGCTCTGCAGTCAAGTTCGTCAAGGGCCTCGTTAGCCGGTTTGGGGTCCCTAACCGCATCATCACCGACAATGGTTCGCAGTTCACTAGCAATCTCTTCAAGATGTATTGTGCTAACCTTGGAACGTAGTCTGCTACACTTCGGTGGCGCACCCCCGGAGCAACGGCTAGGCCGAATGCGCCAACACGGAGGTCCTGAGGGGCCTCAAGACCAGGACATTCAAGAAGAAGCTGGAGGCCTGCGGCAGGGGTTGGCACGACGAGCTCCAGTCCGTGTTGTGGTCCATTTGCACCACCGCCACCAAGCCAACAGGAGAGACCCCGTTCTTCCTCGTCTACGGAGCAGAAGCGGTTCTCCCTCACGAGGTCAGGCATCGCTCCATGCGTGTCTTGGCGTTTGATGAGGCATAGCAGGACGCCATGCGGGGAATGGACGTCGTATTGGGGGAGGAACATGATACATCTCTATCTATAATTTTTGATTGTTCCATGCTATTATATTACCCGTTTTAGATGATTATGGGCTTTACTTTAAAATTTTATATCACTTTTGGGCCTAACCTACTAAACGGAGGCCCAGCCCGATTTTTTTTGTGTGCATATTTTAGTGTTTCAAAAAAAAGGAATATCAAACGGAGTCCAAACGGAATGAAACCTTCGGGGGCGATCTTTTTGGAACAAATGCAATCCAGGAGACTTGGAGTGACGTCAAGCAGCAAACGAGGTGGCCACGAGGGTACCTGGTGCGCCCTAGGGGGTGGGCGTGCACCCCACCCTCATGGGCCCCTCGTGACTCAACCGACCTACTTCTTCCTCCTATATATATCCACATACCCCGAGAACATCCTGGAGCACCACAAAAAACTATTTCCACCGCCCCAGCCTTCTGTATCCGCGAGATCCCATCTTGGAGCCTTCGCCGGCGCTCCGTCGGAGGGGGAATCAACCATGGAGGGCCTCTACATCATCTCCAAGGACTCTCCGGTGTGTTGTGAGTAGTTTACCACAGACCTTCGGGTCCATTGTTATTAGCTAGATGGCTTCTTCTCTCTCTTTGAATCTCAATACAAAGTTCTCCTCGATCTTCTTGGAGATCTATTCGATGTAACTCTTTTTGCGGTGTGTTTGTCGAGATCCGATGAATTGTGGGTTTATGATCAAGTTTATCTATGAGAAATATTTGAATCTCCTCTGAATTCTTTTATGTGTGATTAGTTATCTTTGCGAGTCTCTTCGAATTATCAGTTTGGTTTGGCCTACTAGATTGATCTTTCTTGCAATGGGAGAAGTGCTTAGCTTTGGGTTCAATCTTGCGTTGTCCTTTCCCAGTGACAGCAGGGGCAGCAAGGCACGTATTGTATTGTTGCCATCGAGGATAAAAAGATGGGGTTTATATCATATTGCTTGAGTTTATCCCTCTACATCATGTCATCTTGCTTAATGCATTACTATGTTCTTATGAACTTAATACTCTAGATGCAGGCAGGAGTCGGTTGATGTGTGGAGTAATAGTAGTAGATGCAGAATTGTTTCGATCTACTTGTTGCGGACGTGATGCCTATATACATGATCATGCCTAAATATTCTCATAACTATGCACTTTTCTATCAATTGCTCGACGGTAATTTGTTCACCCACCGTAATACTTAAGCTATCTTGAGAGAAGCCACTAGTGAAACCTATGGCCCCCGGGTCTATCTTTTATCATATAAGTTTCCAATCTACTTTTATTTGCAATTTTTACTTTCCAATCTATATCATAAAAATAGCAAAAATATTTATCTTATCTTATTATCTCTATCAGATCTCACTTTTGCAAGTTATTGTGAAGGGATTGACAACCCCTTTATCGCGTTGGTTGCGAGGTTCTTGTTTGTTTGTGTAGGGACCAGGGACTTTTGAGGAGCCTCCTACTGGATTGACACCTTGGTTCTCAAAAACTGAGGGAAATACTTGTGCTACTTTGCTGCATCACCCTTTCCTCGTCAAGGGAAAAGCAACGCAGTGCTCAAGAGGTAGCAAGAAGGATTTCTGGTGCCGTTGCCGGGGAGGTGTTCGCTCAAGTCAAGACATACCAAGTACCCATCACAAACTCAGCTCCCTCGCATTAAACTATTTGTCATTTGCCTCTCGTTTTCCTCTCCCCCACTTCACCCTTGCCGTTTTATTCGCCCTCTCTTTCCCATTCTCCTCTCTCATTTTTGCTTGTCTCTTGTGTGCTCGTCGTTATGGCTAGTCCTCCTATCCTCGTTATTACTCCCGAGCATGAAAGTTTTTAATTTTAATCAAAGGGAGGGAGAAAATCTAAAAGATGCTTGGCATAGAATTTGCAATGCTTAAAATAGATCTACTAGGAAGCTTTCTACTTCCGTTATTCTTTGCAATTTTTATGTAGGCATTACTCCTTGGAATAGATGCATTCTTGATACCATTACCAGAGGGAATTTTTTGGATAGCCATACCTTTGATGCTTATAATGCTATATTGGATTTGTTTGGTCCACTTCCTCTCTTGTTTAATGGGACTATTTTAATTCTAGAACATGTGATGCAAAGGCTTGAAATTATTGAAAATAAAGTTGCCACTGTTGAGTTGATTGAAAATTTGGATGAAAAGATCCATAACCAAATTACTCAATATGGATCTAGGGTTGGAGTTACTTTGAATTTTTTTAAAGAGAAAGAACCTAGTTAACAAAAGAATAGATCTAGATTCTACGAGAATCGGTAAACTTGAGGATATTATTACCAACTTAGGGTCTGCCTTTTCATCCGTGAAAAATACTCCAACTCTTACTACCAAAATTTCCAAACTTATTTATGTTCCTAAAAATAAGGGTGAATCTTCTAGTAAGGAAAATGCGGATCTCAAATCAATAAGTGTTCATCCCAATTGTATCTCTATCATAAAGGAACCTTTTGCCACAAATGAATTTCTTGATTTCTTGCCTAGGAGTTTGATCGTTGCTAAAAATAAAGAAACTCCTAAGGGCTACAAGTGTTCTATTGAAGAATTGAATGCCAAGGATGGCAATACTTAGATCTATTCTCGCTTTTATGCCTAGCTAGGGGCGTTAAACGATAAAGCTTGTTGGGAGGCAACCCAATTTTATTTTTGTTCCTTGCTTTTTGCTTCTGTTTAGTAATCAATAATTCATCTAGCCTCTGTTTAGATGTGGTTTTATGTTTTAATTAGTGTTTGTGCCAAGTAGAACCTATAGGATAACCTACGGTGATAGTTAATTTGATTCTGCTGAAAAGAAGAAACTTCTGCACACACGATAATAATTTTAGTAAATCACAAGAACGTGCTTTTGCATTGATTCATTTTGCAGTAGATCAATAGACAAATTTCCCAGGACTTCCTATTTTTGTAGGATATTTAGAGTTCCATAAGTATTCGAAAGTTACAGATTTCTACAGACTGTTCTGTTTTTGACAGATCCTGTTTTTCGTGTGTTGTTTGCTTATTTTGATACATCTATGGCTAGTATCGGGGGGTATGAACCATAGAGAAGTTGGAATACATTAGGTTTAACACCAATATAAATAAATAATGAGTTCATTACAGTACCTTATGTGGTGGTTTTTCTTTCTTGCACTAACGGACCTTATGAGATTTCCTATTGAGTTTTGTGTTGTGAAGTTTTCAAGTTTTGGGTAAAGATTTGATGGACTATGGAATAAGGAGTGGCAAGAGCCTAAGCTTGGGGATTCCCATGGCACACCAAGATAATCCAAGGACAACCAAAAGCCTAAGCTTGGGGATGCCCCGGAAGGCATCCCCTCTTTTGTCTTCGTCTATCGGTAACTTTACTTGGAGCTATATTTTTATTCGCTACATGATATGTGTTTTGCTTGGAGCATCTTGTATGTTATGAGTCTTTACTTTTTAGTTTACCACAATCATCCTTGCTGTACACATCTTTTGGGAGAGACACACATGATTTGTAATTTATTAGAATACTCTATGTGCTTCACTTATATCTTTTGAGCTAGATAATTTTGCTCTAGTGCTTCACTTATATCTTTTAGAGCACCGCGGTGGCTTTATTTTGTAGAAATTGTTGATCTCCCATGCTTCACTTATATTATTTTGAGATTCTTTTAGAACAGCATGGTATTTTCTATGGTTATAAAATTGGTCCTAGAATGATGGGCATCCAAGTTGGGTATAATAAAAACTATCATAGGAAGTGAATTGGATGCGATGATCAATTTGATGCTTGATAATTGTTTTGAGATATAGAGGTGGTGATATTAGAGTCATGCTAGTTGGGTAATTGTGAATTTAAAGAATAATTGTGTTGAAGTTGGCAAGTCCCATAGCATGCACGTATGGTAAAAGTTGTGTAACAAATTTGTTGCATAGGGTGCTCTTTCGATTGCCTTCCTTACGTGTGGAGGTCAGGATCGCGCGATGGTTAACTCCTACCAACCCTTCCCCTAGGAGCATGCGTAGTAGTACTTTGCTTCGAGGGCTAATAAAACTTTTACAATAAGTATATGAGTTCTTTATGACTAATGTGAAGTCCATGGATTATACTCACTCTTACCCTTCCATCATTACTAGCCTATTCGGTACCATGCATTGCCCTTTCTCACCTTGAGAGTTGGTGCAAACTTCACCGGTGCATCCAAACCCCGTGATACGATATGCTCTATCAAATACAAACCTCCTTATATCTTCCTCAAAACAGCCACCATACCTACCTATTATGGCATTTCCATAGCCATTCCGAGATATATTGCCATGCAACTTTCCACCGTTCCGTTCATCATGACACGTTTCATCATTTTCATATTGCTTTTGCATGATCATGTAGTTGACATCGTATTTGTGGCAAAGCCACCTTCATAATTTTTCATACATGTCACTCTTGATTCATTGCATATCCCGGTACACCGCCGGAGGCATTCATATAGATTCATATCTTGTTCTAGTATCAAGTTGTAATTCATGAGTTGTAAATAAATAGAAGTGTGATGATCATCATTATTAGAGCATTGTCCACAAATAAATAAAAAGAAAAAAGAAAGGCAAAAAAAAGGCCAAGAAAAAAAAGAAAAAAAAGAAAGACCAAAAAAGAAAGGCCCCAAAAAAAGGGGGACAATGTTACTATCTTTTTCCACACTTGTGCTTCAAAGTAGCACCATGTTGTTCATATAGAGAGTCTCATATGTTGTCACTTTCATATACCAGTGGGAATTTTTCATTATAGAACTTGGCTTGTATATTCCAGCGATGGGCTTCCTCAAAATGCCCTAGGTCTTCGTGGGCAAGCAAGTTGGATGCACACCCACTTAATTTCTTTTGTTGAGCTTTCATACATTTATAGCTCTAGTGCATCCGTTGCATGGCAATCCCTACTCCTCATGGTTGACATCAATTGATGGGCATCTCCATAGCCCGTTGAATAGCCTCGTCAACGTGAGAATTTATCCTTTCTTGTCTTCTCCACACAACCTCCATCATCATATTCTATTCCACCCATAGTGCTATATCCATGGCTCACGCTCATGTATTGCGTGAGAGTTGAAAAAAGCTGAAGCGCGTTAAAAAGTATGAACCAATTGCTTGGCTGAAACCGGGGTTGTTCTTGATGGGATTATTTTGTGTGATGAAAATGAAACATAGCCTAACTATATGATTTTGTAGAGATGAACCTTCTAAAGCCATGTTATTTTGAGAAGACATGATTGCCTTGTTAGTATGCTTGAAGTATTACTATTTCTTATGTCAATGTGAACTTTTATTTTGAATCATTTGGATCTGAACATTGATGCCACAATAAATAAAATTACATTGAGAATTATGCTAGGTAGCATTCCACATCAAAAATTCTATTTTTATCATTTACCTACTCGAGGACGAGCAGGAATTAAGCTTGGGGATGCTTGATACGTCTCCAACGTATCTATAATTTTTTATTGTTCCATGCTATTATATTACCTGTTTTGGATGATGGGCTTTACTTTACACTTTTATATCATTTTTGGGACTAACCTACTAACTGGAGGCCCATCCTGAATTGCTGTTTTTTTTGCCTATTTCCGTGAAGAAAAGGAATATCAAATGGAGTCCAAACGAAATGAAACCTTCGGGAGCGATCTTTTCAGACCAAACGCAATCCAGGAGACTTGGAGTGGACCTCAAGCAGCAAACAAGGCAGCCACGAGGGTGCCCGGCACACCCTAGGGGGGGTGGGCACGCCCCCCACCCTCGTGGGCCCCTCGTGGCTCAACCGACCTACTTCTTCCTCCTATATATATCCACGTACCCCAAGAACATCCAGGAGCACCACAAAAAACTATTTCCACCGCCGCAACCTTCTGTATCCGCGAGATCCCATCTTGGAGCTTTCGCCGGCGCTCCGACGGAGGGGGAATCGACCACGGAGGGCCTCTACATCATCTCCAAGGCCTCTCCGATGAGTTGTGAGTAGTTTACCACAGACCTTCGGGTCCATAGTTATTAGCTAGGTGGCTTCTTCTCTCTCTTTGAATCTCAATACAAAGTTCTCCTCGATCTTCTTGGAGATCTATTCGATGTAACTCTTTTTGCGGTGTGTTTGTTGAGATCTGATGAATTGTTGGTTTATGATCAAGTTTATCTATGAGAAATATTTGAATCTCCTCTGAATTCTTTTATGTGTGATTAGTTATCTTTGCAAGTCTCTTCGAATTATCAGTTTGGTTTGGCCTACTAGATTGATCTTTCTTGCAATGGGAGAAGTGATTAGCTTTGGGTTCAATCTTGCGGTGTCCTTTCCCAGTGACATCAGGGGCAGCATGGCACGTATTGTATTGTTTCCATCGAGGATAAAAAGATGGGGTTTATATCATATTGCTTGAGTTTATCCCTCTACATCATGTCATCTTGCTTAATGCATTACTCTGTTCTTATGAACTTAATACTCTAGATGCAGGCAGGAGTCGGCCGATGTGTGGAGTAATAGTAGTAGATGCAGAATTGTTTCGATCTACTTGTTGCGGACGTGATGCCTATATACATGATCATGCCTAGATATTCTCATAACTATGCACTTTTCTATCAATTTCTTGACAATAATTTGTTCACCCACCATAATACTTAAGCTATCTTGAGAGAAGCCACTAGTGAAACCTATGGCCCCGGGGTCTATCTTTTATCATATAAGTTTCCAATCTACTTTTATTTGCAATCTTTACTTTCCAATCTATATCATAAAAATACCAAAAATATTTATCTTATCTTATTATCTCTATCAGATCTCACTTTCGCAAGTTACCGTGAAGGGATTGACAACCCCTTTATCGCATTTGTTGCGAGGTTCTTGTTTGTTTGTGTAGGTACAAGCGACTTTTGAGGAGCCTCCTACTGGATTGATACCTGGGTTCTCAAAAACTAAGGGAAATACTTATGCTACTTTTCTGCATCACCCTTTCCTCTTCAAGGGAAAACCAACGCAGTGCTCAAGAGGTAGCAGAACGCCACCATGAAGCCACGCTACAGGCGGCAAGATACCAGCAGGCGCTGTGACGGTATCACCGTCGCAACGTCCGCCCCAAGACGCTCGAGGTGGGTGACCTCGTCCTGAGGCGGGTGCTCTCGAGGGAAGGGCTGCATAAGCTGTCACCCATGTGGGAGGGCCCATTCAAGGTTGTCCACGTCTCCAGGCCTGGCGCTGTGCGTCTGGAGACCTAGGATGGGGTACCCATCCCGAACGCCTGGAACATCTAGCACCTCTGGAAGTTCTACCCCTGAAGAAAGGCCCGGTGCCTGCGAAGAAGGCCCAATGCCTGTGAAGCTCGCCGCCCGTGACACTCTGACGTAATAATGAGTGGGGCTGTAAACTCCCCGGAGTCTCAAGAGTGCCGCCCTTGGGCCACGGGGGATCCCTCCCATGGCCAGTGGCAGCACTTAGCTCCGCGCTGGTGAGAAGACTCGAAGACTAGACTAGGTGCCAGACGTGGCTTTTCATTTGCTTTCTGCAGTTGGTTCGCTCTTCCTTGATTTAACCTTGATTGAAGTTGCTTCTGGTGTTCTTTGCCGGTTCTGTTCCATCGCCTTCTGCCTCCGTTTCTGTCTTTAGCTCTTTGTCTGACTTGCTCTCTCTCGCATACCTCGTGAGGGGGCTGTACGGGTGTGGGTGCCCTCGTGAGCCTTCCTTTTCTTCTGATTTTTATGAGGTACCCTCGTTCGAATTCGCAGCGGGAGAACCCCTCTCAGTCCATGCCCCTTGAGTACCGGACACAAAGCGTCGAGCCACGTCCGGCAGCCCTTGCGACCAGGGTTCGAAGAATGATAGTCTCTCAACGAGTTCTTTGCAGCTCCTAAGGCGCCCGGCAAGGCCTGAAGCGGGCACCTAATGTCAGGACCCCGACTCGATGCCACATCGATCTAGCATGTAACACCTCATATCACTTTGCGGCCTCACGCACGGTATCCCCACGGGTGTCGCCTTACCTTTGCCCGGGACCGTTTGCGCATTTTGGCACACGTATATGATGGTGTCGCTAGCATCCATATGATAAAGAGCCCGGGCTGACATGGCTAGTCGTAAACCCAAAGTGGCACTAACTTACAGGGACATGCATCCATGACCCAGCATCGAATGTGTCGGTCATCAACGAGTGAATCCAGGCTGTAGCACTGGGCTAACAGGACTCCGGTGAACCGGGCTGTAGCGGGCTAGCAGGACTCCGGTATTCATCGCGTGACATTTCCCCGAAGGGACAGACACAGGATCGAAGAAGGACACATGCCGGCCTGCCTAAGTGTTCCGGAGCAGTAGCAAGCTACCAGGGCTCAGTGGAAGCACTAGGAGACATTTCCCGGTAAGGGAGGCTACTAAGGATAAACAACTAGATAGTCAGATCCCACAGATAGCAATACACGTTACACGTACGCATAACATGCAAGTATGAGCTGTACAACATGGCATCACAGCATAACTCAACAACTTATATAGATAAAGGCTCAGAAGAGCCATCACAACATTTATTGCAAACAGGGGTCACAAGACCCATCATACAGAGCATACAAGCAACAAGCGGAAGCATTACATGTCTGGGTACAGACATCTACAAATGGAAAAGGCTGAAAGCCTGACTATCTACAACATCCGATCAAGATCGTAGCTGAGGTACTAGCTACTAGTCGAAGTCCACGAGAACACTAGTAAGACCGGAGTCTCCGCTGCAAAAACATAAATGAAGCAACATGAGTACAAAGGTACTCAGCAAGACTTACCTCAGATCCTAGCATACATGCATTTGTATCAAGAGGGTAATGTGGGGTTTAGTTGCAGCAAGCCATCTTTGACTCTGTGGCTATCCTGTTCTACGACTACCAGAAACTCTTGAGGTGAAACAACGTACACGAGTCCGCTAATCACCATACGATACACTACTATGGATTCATCCCCGTCTCCCTACGAGAAGGCCATCCATAGCACTCACACTTGTCTTGAGCATTTTAGAGTATCCACTTCAAGTTTTCTATGTACCATGTAAGCATCCAAGAAGTCCATAACCGCGGACCCGGCTATTCGAATAGATCATGTTAACCCTGCAGGGGTGTACTTCTTCACACACGCTCTCGCCACTTACCGCCATGTACACGTCATGTATCTCGGCAACCTTCAAGCGGAAGCCTGGCGAGGGTGTCGGCCACGACCTGACTAACCACACAAGACTCTAGTCCAGGTTTATCGCCTATTCGGGTTCCATCCGCAAGGAGATCCGGCCGGGGTGTCGCTCACGGCCCCAAACGATGTGAGTAGGGTTCCCGAGCCCACCAACCGGGTGCCACTCGGTACACCGGGCCACGTGTGCCTAGTCTGTCCCAAGCCCACCCTGCCGGGTGCCACTTGGTAGAAAAATAGCACTACCTACAAACACCAGAAACTAGTTGCGACTCCTGGACAGAGATCAAGTTGGCTAATAAGTCGAGAGGGGCACTTAAGCATTCCAATGTGTGGTAGTATCGAGTCATTGGACAACATACATAGAACTCAGTGCTTAAGGACGGTTCCAGTGAGACAACCCACCATGTACTCCTACATGGCCTCTCACCGCTACCTTTACCAAATCGTGTTCACACACTTAACACTCAGCATCAGAACATATCGTAACACTCCAATTCATTCCCAATGAACCAGACCTGACACAACTCTAAGCAATAGCAGGCATAGCATGGTAGGAACACAACAATGGCTTCAATCAACTCCTACACATGCTAGTGGGTTTCAACTATTTACTGTGGCAATGACAGGTCATGCAGAGGAATGGGTTCAACTACCGCAGCACAAAGTAGCAGATGAATCGTTGTTGTCCTAATGCAATAACTAAGAGCAGGAGCGAGAGAGTAGGGTTTTATCGAAATGAACAAGGGGGTTTGCTTGCCTGGTAAATCAACAAGGGAGGCACTGCTTCACAGACAGGTACTCTGGAACGTGTCCGGAGCAGGACCTATCGAGAAGGAACGGTGCCGGCAATCAATACACAATCATATGCAACAATATGATGCATGAACATGGCATGTAGATGTGATGCTGTTTGAGCTAATGCAACTGGTAAACATTTGGTTTGAAGTCCATTTGAACCAAAGGTTCAAATGCATTACTAAATTAAGTCTCTTATATATGCCATAATGTGTTTTCCCATATTCAGCATGTATAAGTTGGTTTGTCATGCATGAAACTAGTACAGATGGAAAGATTGCATTTTTCTGATAATTTTTCATATATAAATTATTTTAATCTGAGCTACGGTTGAATTTCTATGAATTTTTGAAGTTTAAAACAATTTCTGGAATTTTCTGATTAAATTTAAATCCAGAATTCATATATTGCGTCAGCATTGAGTAAGCATGACGTCAGCAGTCAACTGGGCTGGTCCGGGTCAAACCTGACGTGTGGGGCCCACACGTCAGTGACAGGGGGGTTAAACAGGGGTTAATTTAATCCTAATTAGAAGTTAGTGGCACTGGGGCCCACTGCCAGTGTCAGGGGGGGGGGGTTAATTAAGCGGTGATTAGCACTAGGCTAATCACCTGACGGGTCGGGCCCACATGGCAGGGCTCAGGCGACGGGGCTCGCCGCCGGCGACCTCTGGACGCGGCGGAGTCCGCGCCACAGGCCACGGGGACGGTGTCTGAGAGCACCGGGGCGTAGCCCGGGCTCTCGCGCATCTGGTAGGGCAGGTGGGAGGAGCGGGGAAGGCCGGAGCTCGCTGGAGCAAAGCTCGCGGCGGCGGCCGGAGCTCGGCTTCGAGCGGGAACGGGCTGCGGGGCACGGGGAGGCCACCTGAGGGGCTCGGCGGCACCCTCGTGGCACCGGGAGCACGCTAGGGTGCTTAGTTTGGGCGGAGGCGGGCCGAGACGGCGACGACGACATGGACGGCGGCGAGAGGCTTCGGCCGTGGTGGGGAACGGTGCTACGGCGCGCGGGCAGTTAAACGGGGAGGGGGAAGCAGTGGCGGAGCTCACCGCGGTTGCAGCGGCAGTCGAAGTGGGCTCGGGGACGCACTGAAGCGGCCGGAGCGTCGATGGGGATCCACGGCGGCCGGCGATGGAAAAGACGACGGCGGCGGCTCCACGGGGCGTCCGGAGGGGCACGGCTTGACGGGGAGCTTCAGGGCGAGGGGGCGGAGCTCCTGCGCGTGTCGGGGAGGCGAGGGGAGACCGGTGGCGATGGCTATGGCGAACGGCGGCGACCGACGCGTTCGGACACGGGAGAGAGAGAGCGAGGGAGAGGAGAGGAAGAATCAGGGGAAGAGTGAGAGGGTACGGGGGGGCTGCGTGGCGTCGTCCGGCGTTCCAGGGCGACGAGGAGGCTCCAGGCAAGCAGGGAGGGAGGTGGCGTGGCGCGGTGGCGCGCGCGCGCGCCGGGCACGCGCCGTCCCCCTGTCGGGGAGGAAGACGACAGAGGAGGGGGGGCCAGGTGGGCTGGGCCGCCTGCTGGCTGGGCCGGCCTGCTGCGGCTGGGCTGCACAGGGGGGGAGCCCCAGGTAAGCCCCTCCTTCTTTTTTTTATTTTTGTTTTCTAATTTTTCTGACATTTGTTTTGATTTAATAAAATATTAAATCAATTTATTTACTTATGCCAATTTTTGCAGGGGCTAACTATATTATTCCAGAGCTCCTTTATAAATGGCACAATTTTTGGACATATATTAATATATATAACTAATATATTTCCAATGCAAATATTTATCGAATTAATCCAAATGGCCAAAATAAATATCCATGAGCTCCTGAAAATATTGTTTTGATTTTTATCTCTGTCCAATATTTTCAGAGAGCAACATGAGCATTTTCTTGGACCCTTTTGGAGAATTTTTTATTTGGGTCATTTTCAAAAATGATTCTGAGGGTTCCACCAATCCTCATTTCAAATTTAAATGAAATTTAAATATGATGCACAAATGGCTAGCTAGTCTAAGTCATACCAGACTAGGGATGTGACAACTCGCCCCCACTTGAAAGAATCTCGTCTCGAGATTCAGGGGTCGACGGAAAGAAAGCGGGGTACTCCAGTCGAAGACGATCTTCTCGCTCCCAAATAGCTTCTCTCTCGGAATGATGAGACCACTGAACTTTGAGAAACTTGATGTTCTGACGTCGAGTGAAACGCTCTGCTTGATCAAGAATGCGAACCGGGTACTCTCGGTATGTGAGGTTATCTTGGAGATCAAGCGTTTCGTGGTCCACTCTGCGGATGGGATCCTAGACGCAACGCCTGAGTTGAGAGACGTGGAAGACATCATGAACTCGAGAAATATGTGGGGGTAGTTCCAACTGGTAGGCAACCTCTCCTCGTTTAGCGAGAATACGAAAAGGGCCAATGTAACGAGGAGCCAACTTGCCCTTGATACCGAAACGATGGGTACCCTTCAAAGGGGTAACCCGAAGGTAAGCTTGGTCGCCAATTTCATAAGTCATATCCTTATGATGACGATCGTACTGGCTCTTCTGACGAGACTGGGCTGTTTTCAAATTCTCACGAATGATGCGAACTTGCTCTTCTGCCTCCTGGATCATGTCCGGTCCAAAGAATTGTCTTTCACCGGTTTCTGACCAGTTCAGAGGTGTTCGACATCTCCGTCCATAGAGAACCTCAAAAGGAGCTTTCTTGAGGCTGGATTGGTAGATATTGTTATAAGCAAACTCGGCGAAAGGAAGACATTTCTCCCAATCCATACCGAATGAGATAACGCAAGCTCTGAGCATGTCTTCGAGAATTTGATTGACCCGTTCCACCTGACCACTCGACTGAGGGTGGAAAGCGGTACTGAAGGAAAGATGGGTTCCCATGGCAGTTTGGAAACTTTCCCAGAAATGGGAAGTGAAAAGACTGCCACGGTCTGAATTGATCTCTAGTGGAACACCATGAAGTGACACTATTCGGGAAATGTATAAGTCCGCAAGCTGACTAGCAGTGATACTCTCTCGAACAGGAAGGAAGTGAGCCACTTTGGAGAGACGATCAATGACTACGAAGATAGCATTATTCCCTCTCTTGGTCCTGGGAAAGCCGGTGATGAAGTCCATACCAACTTTATCCCATTTCCATTCAGGAATAGCTAAAGGCTGAAGGGTGCCAGCAGGCCTTTGATGCTCTGCCTTAACGCGACGACAAACGTCACAGTTAGCAATAAACTGAGCGATTTCTCTCTTCATCCTAGTCCACCAGAACCTCTGGCGTAGGTCCTGATACATCTTAGTACTACCGGGATGAATCGTGAGAGGAGATTCATGCGCCTCCTTAAGAATCAATTGTCGCAGATGTTGATTCTTGGGAACCACCAAGCGATTCTCAAAGAAAACAACACCACGATCATCCATAGAGAAACACCCACCAATTCCCTTCTTAATGTTTCTCTTAATGCGGATAACCCCCCTATCAAACTTCTGGTCAGAGATGATCTGATCCTCAAGGGTGGGTTTCGCCACCAAGGTAGAAAGAAATCCGCGAGGAGCTATGTGAAGATTAAGCTTACAGAATTCCTCATGGAGAAGTGGTTGGCCTTGCTGCAACATGAGATTGTTGCAATAGGATTTACGGCTTAGCGCATCAGCCATGACATTGGCTTTGCCTGGGGTGTAGGTAATCCCTAGATCATAATCTGTAATCAACTCCAACCAACGTCTTTGCCTAAGGTTTAGGTCTGGTTGGGTGAAGATATACTTGAGACTCTGGTGATCAGTGTAGATCTCGCAATGTTTACCAAGGAGGTAATGTCGCCAGGTCTTGAGTGCATAGACTACGGCTGCAAGCTCTAGATCATGTGTAGGATAATTCTCCTCATGTGGATGCAACTGTCGGGATGCATAGGCAATCACATGACGATCCTGCATAAGAATGCAACCTAGTCCCTGTCGTGAGGCGTCGCAGTAGATAATAAAGTCTTTAGTGAAATCCGGTGGCACAAGTATGGGAGCAGAAGTCAGGCGTCTTTTCAGTTCCTGAAAACTGTACTCACACTGTGGGGACCACTCGAACCTTTTATCTTTCTTGAGAAGTTCCGTGAGGGGTTTGGCTACTTTGGAGAAGTTTTCAACAAAGCGGTGACAATAGCTGGCTAGACCAAGGAAACTCCTAACTTGTTTAACGGTCTCAGGTGGAGTCCAATCGAGAACAGCCTGAACTCTCTCGGGATTGACAGCAATGCCCTTACCAGAGATTACGTGGCCTAAGTAGGTCACTTCTGACAACCAAAATTCACACTTGGAGAACTTGGCATAAAGGCGGTGCTCTCTGAGTTTTTCTAACACAAGTCTAAGATGTTCGGCATGCTCTTCCTCATTCTTCGAGTAAATAAGAATATCATCGAGGTAAACCACGACGAACTTATCTAAGTACTCCATGAAGATCGAGTTCATCAAGCGGGAGAATGTGGCTGGGGCGTTGGTTAGGCCAAAGGACATGACGGTGTACTCATACTGACCATAACGAGTGACAAAAGCTGTCTTGGGAATGTCCCCATTTCTGATTTTGATTTGGTGGTATCCTAACCTTAAATCCATCTTGGAGAAGACTGAGGATCCAGCGAGCTGATCATACAGGTCGTTGATCCTGGGGAGCGGATACTTGTTCTTTATCGTGACCAAATTAACGGGACGATAATCAACGACCATCCGGTCCGTACCATCTTTCTTCTTGACAAAGAGGACGGGGCAAGCCCAAGGAGAAGAACTAGGACGGATGAAACCCTTTTGCAAGGACTCATCGAGTTGTTTCTTAAGCTCGGCTAGTTCTAGGGGTGCCATCTTGTAAGGTCTCCGGGAGATTGGAGCTGTTCCTGGGATAAGATCTATGACGAACTCTACATCTCTGTCAGGTGGAACACCTGGCAGTTCCTCTGGAAAGACATCCGGAAAGTCACGGACTACCGGAATATCTTCAAGGTCTGGAAGAGGGCTGGCATTAAGAGAATAGAGCTGACGCTTTGCAACTCTAGTGGAGACGGTGACTATCTTGCCAGATGGGTGTGTAAGTTGAACAGATCTTGTGTAACAATCAATCTTGGCATGATGAGCTGTCATCCAGTCCATACCCAAGATGATGTTAATATCTGAAGACTTGAGGGCTACAAATGATGCAAGGAATACAAGTCTATCAACAAGGATTTCATTACCATGGCTGATTCTGGTGGTCTGCCATCTAGACCCTGGGGTTTGGATTTCAAGAGGAGTTGGCATATCACAAAATGACATGTCGTGCAAACGAGCATAGCCTTCAGAAATGAAGGAGTGAGATGCTCCAGTATCGAATAGAACTGATGCTGGGTGACAATTGACAAGGAGTGTACCAAGAACGACATCTGGATCATCATGAGCGTCTTTAGCTGAGACATGATGCACACATCCACGTTCAGTGGGAACTGACTTGACACTGATCATCTTGCGTGATGGCTTAATACAGCCAACAGTCTTCTCGGGCTGGGGTGGAGCATAACTAGTCTGAGAGCAATCACGTGCATAGTGTCCTGGCTTCCCGCATGTGAAGCAAGTCCCTGAGGTTGGACGTGGACCCGCACTGACAAGCGGTCTACCAGTAGGCCTGGGTGGAACATATGACTGAGCTGGGAAAGGCACCACAGGGGATGGCCTCGGTGTATATCCGGAAGGAAGAGCGGAGTTTGGAACCCAAATCCGGCGCTTCTGGGAACTAGAGCCAGAGGAGGAAAATCCCAAATTACGGGTGTGCTTACGAGACTCCTCGTAAGTGAATTGAGCTGTCTCTGCATTAATGGCTTTGTTCACAAGGGCCTGGAATGTATCACAATGATGTAGGTGGAGATCACGACGCAACTTGGGGTTGAGACCCTTTCGGAACCTAGCCTGCTTCTTAGCGTCCGTGGACACTTCTTCTGTGGCATAGCGGGCGAGGTTCTCAAACTCTCGGCTGTAAGCATCAACAACCATCTTATTCTGGGTGAGACCACAGAACTCTTCTCTCTTGCGATCAAGGAGGGCCTGGGGAATGTGATGCTCACGAAAAGCCTCAGTGAAATCCTTCCAGGTAGGAATCTGGCCAGCTGGAAGCAAAGTCTCATAGTTCTGCCACCAAAGACTAGCAGGACCTTCCAGGTGGTATGTGGCATAAGTGACCTTGTCATCTTCAGCTACGCTCGCGGAACGCAGCTTATGAGTGATGCTACGGAGCTAGTCATCTGCATCGAGTGGCTCGATGGAATGATGAAAGGTGGGGGGATGCAAACGAATGAAGTCATGAATGGTAGCAGACCCTTTGAACTGATGTGCGGTGTTCTCCTCGATACGTGCCAACAAACGGTTAGACTCACGCTTGTTCCTCTCCATCTCTAGCATGAACTCTGTCAACGAAGGCTGGTCGGGAGGATCCTCATCCCTACCATCCTCATGGTTCCGGCTACGAACAATAGAACTTGATGACATCCTGAGAAACGAAAACCAGGGACGGAATCAGCATCAACTATAGATCGTAGAATGTAGGACAAGGAATTAGTATCTCTCGAACTCCTAGGAAAATTCCGGCAGCATAACGGCAGTAAAAAGCTCAGAATGAGACATCCTACTGAAATGGGGCAATAACATACTCATCAGCATTACTCAAGGTTCTTAGATCATACTAAACAGACTACACCGGAAATACTCAAAACTGGGATATGACTCTGATCAACCAATCCTATGGGACTACGGAGTAGTAACACGTGATCCTGATAGACGGAAGAGAAAGCCTAGTTCCTTAACCCCGTAGGAAAGATAGGATGACTCAGATCAGAAGGCCATGAGGTATAAGGAGTAAAAAGAGCCTTACGTTCCTTCCCACAATCAATTCCCTTATATAACTAAAAGATTTCTAGACTCAACTTCGACCAGTTTGGCTTGGTAATCCTACAGGCAGTCAGGCTCTGATACCAGCGCTGTCAGGACCCCGACTCGATGCCACATCGATCTAGCATGTAACACCTCATATCACTTTGCGGCCTCACGCACGGTATCCCCACGGGTGTCGCCTTACCTTTGCCCGGGACCGTTTGCGCATTTTGGCACACGTATATGATGGTGTCGCTAGCATCCATATGATAAAGAGCCCGGGCTGACATGGCTAGTCGTAAACCCAAAGTGGCACTAACTTACAGGGACAGGCATCCATGACCCAGCATCGAACGTGTCGGTCATCAACGAGTGAATCCAGGCTGTAGCACTGGGCTAACAGGACTCCGGTGAACCGGGCTGTAGCGGGCTAGCAGGACTCCGATATTCATCGCGTGACATTTCCCCAAAGGGACAGACACAGGATCGAAGAAGGACACATGCCGGCCTGCCTAAGTGTTCCGGAGCAGTAGCAAGCTACCAGGGCTCAGTGGAAGCACTAGGAGACATTTCCCGGTAAGGGATGCTACTAAGGATAAACAACTAGATAGTCAGATCCCACACATAGCAATACACGTTACACGTACGCATAACATGCAAGTATGAGCTATACAACATGGCATCACAGCATAACTCAACAACTTATATAGATAAAGGCTCAGAAGAGCCATCACAGCATTTATTGCAAACAGGGGTCACAAGACCCATCATACAGAGCATACAAGCAACAAGCGGAAGCATTACATGTCTGGGTACAGACATCTACAAATGGAAAAGGCTGAAAGCCTGACTATCTACAACATCCGATCAAGATCGTAGCTGAGGTACTAGCTACTAGTCGAAGTCCACGAGCACACTAGTAAGACCGGAGTCTCCTCTGCAAAAACATAAATGAAGCAACATGAGTACAAAGGTACTCAGCAAGACTTACCTCAGATCCTAGCATACATGCATTTGTATCAAGAGGGTAATGTGGGGTTTAGTTGCAGCAAGCCAGCTTTGACTCTGTGGCTATCCTGTTCTACGACTACCAGAAACTCTTGAGGTGAAACAACGTACACGAGTCCGCTAATCACCATACAATACACTACTATGGATTCATCCCCGTCTCCCTACGAGAAGGCCATCCATAGCACTCACACTTGTCTTGAGCATTTTAGAGTATCCACTTCAAGTTTTCTATGTACCATGTAAGCATCCAAGAAGTCCATAACCGCGGACCCGGCTATTCGAATAGATCATGTTAACCCTGCAGGGGTGTACTTCTTCACACACGCTCTCGCCACTTACCGCCATGTACACGTCATGTATCTCGGCAACCTTCAAGCGGAAGCCTGGCGAGGGTGTCGGCCACGACCTGACTAACCACACAAGACTCTAGTCCAGGTTTATCGCCTATTCGGGTTCCATCCGCAAGGAGATCCGGCCGGGGTGTCGCTCACGGCCCCAAACGATGTGAGCAGGGTTCCCGAGCCCACCAACCGGGTGCCACTCGGTACACCGGGCCACGTGTGCCTAGTCTGTCCCAAGCCCACCCTGCCGGGTGCCACTTGGTAGAAAAATAGCACTACCTACAAACACCAGAAACTAGTTGCGACTCCTGGACAGAGATCAAGTTGGCTAATAAGTCGAGAGGGGCACTTAAGCATTCCAATGTGTGGTAGTATCGAGTCATTGGACAACATACATAGAACTCAGTGCTTAAGGACGGTTCCAGTGAGACAACCCACCATGTACTCCTACATGGCCTCTCACCGCTACCTTTACCAAATCGTGTTCACACACTTAACACTCAGCATTAGAACATATCGTAACACTCCAATTCATTCCCAATGAACCAGACCTGACACAACTCTAAGCAATAGCAGGCATAGCATGGTAGGAACACAACAATGGCTTCAATCAACTCCTACACATGCTAGTGGGTTTCAACTATTTACTGTGGCAATGACAGGTCATGCAGAGGAATGGGTTCAACTACCGCAGCACAAAGTAGCAGATGAATCGTTGTTGTCCTAATGCAATAACTGAGAGCAGGAGCGAGATAGTAGGGTTTTATCGAAATGAACAAGGGGGTTTGCTTGCCTGGTAAATCAACAAGGGAGGCACTGCTTCACAGACAGGTACTCTGGAACGTGTCCGGAGCAGGACCTATCGAGAAGGAACGGTGCCGGCAATCAATACACAATCATATGCAACAATATGATGCATGAACATGGCATGTAGATGTGATGCTGTTTGAGCTAATGCAACTGGTAAACATTTGGTTTGAAGTCCATTTGAACCAAAGGTTCAAATGCATTACTAAATTAAGTCTCTTATATATGCCATAATGTGTTTTCCCATATTCAGCATGTATAAGTTGGTTTGTCATGAATGAAACTAGTACAGATGGAAAGATTGCATTTTTCTGATAATTTTTCATATATAAATTATTTTAATCTGAGCTACGGTTGAATTTCTATGAATTTTTGAAGTTTAAAACAATTTCTGGAATTTTCTGATTAAATTTAAATCCAGAATTCATATATTGCGTCAGCATTGAGTAAGCATGACGTCAGCAGTCAACTGGGCTGGTCCGGGTCAAACCTGACGTGTGGGGCCCACACGTCAGTGACAGGGGGGTTAAACAGGGGTTAATTTAATCCTAATTAGAAGTTAGTGGCACTGGGGCCCACTGCCAGTGTCAGGGGGGGTTAATTAAGCGGTGATTAGCACTAGGCTAATCACCTGACGGGCCGGGCCCACATGGCAGGGCTCAGGCGACGGGGCTCGCCGCCGGTGACCTCTGGACGCGGCGGAGTCCGCGCCACAGGCCACGGGGACGGCGTCTGAGAGCACCGGGGCGTAGCCCGGGCTCTCGCGCATCTGGTAGGGCAGGTGGGAGGAGCGGGGAAGGCCGGAGCTCGCCGGAGCAAAGCTCGCGGCGGCGGCCGGAGCTCGGCTTCGAGCGGGAACGGGCTGCGGGGCACGGGGAGGCCACCTGAGGGGCTCGGCGGCACCCTCGTGGCACTAGGAGCACGCTAGGGTGCTTAGTTTGGGCGGAGGCGGGCCGAGACGGCGACGGCGACATGGACGGCGGCGAGAGGCTTCGGCCGTGGTGGGGAACGGTGCTACGGCGTGCGGGCAGTTAAACGGGGAGGGGGAAGCGGTGGCGGAGCTCACCGCGGTTGCAGCGGCAGTCGAAGTGGGCTCGGGGACGCACTGAAGCGGCCGGAGCGTCGATGGGGATCCACGGCGGCCGGCGATGGAAAAGACGACGGCGGCGGCTCCACGGGGCGTCCGGAGGGGCACGGCTTGACGGGGAGCTTCAGGGCGAGGGGGCGGAGCTCCTGCGCGTGTCGGGGAGGCGAGGGGAGACCGGTGGCGATGGCTATGGCGAACGGCGGCGACCGACGCGTTCGGACACGGGAGAGAGAGAGCGAGGGAGAGGAGAGGAAGAATCGGGGGAAGAGTGAGAGGGTACGGGGGGCTGCGTGGCGTCGTCCGGCGTTCCAGGGCGACGAGGAGGCTCCAGGCAAGCAGGGAGGGAGGTGGCGTGGCGCGGTGGCGCACGCGCGCGCCGGATACGCGCCGTCCCCCTGTCGGGGAGGAAGACGACAGAGGAGGGGGGCCAGGTGGGCTGGGCCGCCTGCTGGCTGGGCCGGCCTGCTGCGGCTGGGCTGCACAGGGGGGGAGCCCCAGGTAAGCCCCTCCTTCTTTTTTTTATTTTTGTTTTCTAATTTTTCTGACATTTGTTTTGATTTAATAAAATATTAAATCAATTTATTTACTTATGCCAATTTTTGCAGGGGCTAACTATATTATTCCAGAGCTCCTTTATAAATGGCACAATTTTTGGACATATATTAATATATATAACTAATTATTTCCAATGCAAATATTTATCGAATTAATCCAAATGGCCAAAATAAATATCCATGAGCTCCTAAAAATATTGTTTTGATTTTTATCTCTGTCCAATATTTTCAGAGAGCAACATGAGCATTTTCTTGGACCCTTTTGGAGAATTTTTTATTTGGGTCATTTTCAAAAATGATTCTGAGGGTTCCACCAATCCTCATTTCAAATTTAAATGAAATTTAAATAGGATGCACAAATGGCTAGCTAGTCTAAGTCATACCAGACTAGGGATGTGACACCTAACGAGGCGGAAACTACTTCAAACGTGCCAAGCCAAGTTGTTCCTACACGCCGACATACAACAACGACGCCATGACACAACACAGGAACAATAAATGCAGCATGTTAACTAGGAAATCATAGTTTGTTGCACGCCCCACGGGGCCCCATACTTGTCTCTCTCAATGCAGGAAGGAAGGAAAACAAAACGAAAGCAGCACGCGCCTTGCAACAGTTCGTGAGGAGGGATCTACGACGACCTCCTGAGCTCAGCCAGACCCCACCTCGCGCTTCACCGGAGCGCGGTGACAGGACGACCCTCTGCCGCCCTCGAGGCGGGCACGATGGCATGGCGGTTGATCATTGCTATCGCCGGAGGAAGAGCCGCCGTAGCTTGACGAGTCACGGTCGCTGCCGGGAGCAAGTTCGCCTTCACCTTCATCACGATCATCGCCAAGACCGAGCACCTCATCGCCATTGTTGTCTTCAGGGCGGCACCCAACGTGGCGGCCATCCTCTACGAACACCCTCACCTAGAGGGTCGTGTCGCCATCGTACTTGAAGTGGAGGGAAAACTTCTGCCAACCTCAGGCCAAGGCTACGTTGCCGGTGATGGAGACCTCCACCGCGACCGAGAAGGCCCTGCTGCAGCAGCCATCCACCTGCAACCAGAGCCCCTCTGGGCCAGTGGCCGACAGCTCGCCGACGAAGAAGCGCGGGAGCTGAAGCCAGTTGCCGGCCGGGTTTTCTGACCACATGATGAATTCCAGAAGCACCTCCACCGAGTGGAAGCGCGACCGAGGGGTGTTGGATTTCGGGTTCCGGCAGACCCTTGAGGTTCGAACTCTGGGGTGCGCACGAAGATCTTTCCCCTATCGGCTCACGTCTCGATGGCTCGCAAGGAATCTAGGCTAGAAAGAAGAACACACAAGGGACACGAGATTTATACTGGTTCAGGCCACCATTGTGGTGTAATACCCTACTCCAGTGTGTGGTGTGGTGGATTGCCTCAGGGGCTGATGATGAACAATACAATGGGAGAACAGCCTCGCGAGGGGCTGTTCTTGAGCTGGTGCGATGAACTGCTTGGGTGAGTTCAATCGCTTCTCTCTCTCTCTCTAGTCTATGCACAATCCGCCTCCCCCCTTCTACGGTGGTGGATAGTCCTATTTATAGAGGGAGGCCATGGGCCTCTTCCCAAATAATGAGCGGGAAGGGCGCCAACAATTGGCCATTTTGAAGGGGAACATCTAGTACACTTATCCTGACTAAAGTTGGTCTTCGGCTGCCAAAGGCTCTGACGATGACGCCGTCCTAGGCTCCATGATGACCTCCATCCCGCTGTTCTGCTGGTCTTGGTCTTGTTGCACCGAAGCGGTAACCTTTGCCTGATGCCTTGGCCTGTGCTTGCCCCCTTTGCACCAAAGGGGAAACAAGGACACTGGGCAGGCCGGCGCCTGCCTGGTCTCGATCGTCATGGCTTGCGTCACGGGCTCCTCGCGAGGTGCCCTTGCCTTGATCTCTCCGCCTCCTCACGAGCCTGCCTGATGAGGCTTCTCTTGAGGAAGCTTCCTGTCGTCCGCCCCGCGAGGCTTGACTCCTCGCGAGGGTCTTGAGCTTGAGCTGATGAAGCTGGGCTGCACTAGGCCCCCACTTGAGCCACGCCGCATGCTGCAGGCAGGCAAGTCTGGGGACCCCCGTTCCCAGAACACCGACAGTAGCCCCCGGGCCCAAGGCGCGCCCGGACTTGGCTTAGTAGAGAAGCGAAGGGGCAAGTGCGAAGCGCCGCGGGCCCCAATAGCCTCCGGCCTTGGGCACCACGTGGAGATTGATTGGACGTGGGCGTCTCCGCTTCCCCACGACGCCTCGGCAACCGCACGACTTGACAAGTCCCTCCATGCAAAAAAATGGGTCATGATTACCTGCGATCATGGTGGCCGGCGGTTGGCCTTCTCCGGCTATAAGTACAGAACGACGCGAGCCCTTCCAGTCCATCCCTTCCGGCTACTCCTTTTCTTGTTCTTCCTCGCCCTTGCTCCACATTACGCCAATGGCACCAATCCACCGGTTTTCTGCAGAAGAGAAGGGAAAGGCCCCCCAAGAGGGTCCCGAGCCGCTTCCGCCGAAGAAGCGGCTAGTCCTCTACCGCCGAGATGAGGGTGCTCGACAGGAGGCATCGAGGCCCTGGTACGAGCGGCCACCGCCTGGGTTTCCGCTGCCCTTGTACACCCGAATCGAGGGCCTTGGAGAATAAGGCGTCGAGTGACACCGACGGTGCCGCCGCTGACACCGGCGAGTTACGGCGGTGCACATCGTTCCTCCTGGAGTCCACGCCGAGGGCTCCTCTCGCGAGCTTGTGCTTCACGCCGCCATGCCTCCTCGATCTTGGATTCACCTTCCTCCCTCCTTCGCCTTCGAGATCCCGCCGAGGGGGCCTCGGGAGCTCTGGCTGTAGCACGCCGACTGCAACACCCCTGCGACCGGGGCGGAGGTCGAGGGTGTCGCCCCGGGCAAGGTCTTCCTGACCCGCGGATGGGGCGAGATCGCCCTGGTCTGCCAGACAGGGGGCGCCCACGTAATTCACCTCGAATACGATGGCGCCTCCTTGATGTTCTTCAAGGTCTTCGACGCGGAAGGACGCCGGCTGGAATGCTGCCCCAAGGAAGGCGGCCGGGGCATCAGAGTGGCGAGGACCAGGCCTGCCAACCGCTTCCCTAGCAGCTCCTTAGGCAGCAGCGGGGGAGCCGGAGGGTCCAGCGACTCCGCCGAGCTTCACGTGACTCTGGAGATGAGCAACGACAGCTATGAGCCCCCGAGCTCGCGTCGCGCCTGAAGCAGGGCAGCCGCATCAGGCCGCCGACGCCACTGATCTGGATGGGGTTGGCGCCGGTGCCTGATGGCCTAGTGTTGATGATGGCGTCTCCTACGGAGGTGCGCGTAGTTATCGCTCCTTAGCACCTTTTGTTCCCTGCGAGGAATTGAAGTACCACCCTGCGGTGGTATGTAAGGCGCTGGCCATGTCTTTTGTGAATATTATATCCTTATTATTGATCGATGCGAGATGCTTGTCCTGTCCCGGCTCGGCTCCCCCTCTCTTTCCTCACAAGGGCTTGGTGCTCTACGCCGACAGGTCCCGGTCCCCAGGCAAGCTTCAGCTGTTGCTGGTATGCCAGGTCGCGATGCCGTTGTCAAGGCCAGGAGGTGAGCGGCCCAAGGTCTAGTAAGAGCCCCTGAGTCGCGATGCTCAGGAGGTCCCCTTTAGCGCTCAAGCAGCCTCCGCTGGGCAAGAAAGGTAGGCAGCGTTGCCGTGACAGAGCTGCACTAGGCGAGGGTTTAGCGCTGAGTCGGTCCAGTTTTGCGTGACTTATCTTGTAAGTTTGGAGTAGTTTTCGACGGGGTGCCGGGCCTGCGAGGCGGCAGCTGGGTGCTGCTGGGTTAGGCCCTCGTGAGCTTCTTCCCTCTCCCCCGCACTTTCCTTCATGCCCTACATCCTCAGGTCCCGGCCCTCGAGCAAGCTTAGCCGCCGCTGGTATGACAGGTCGCGATGCCGTGGGTCAAGGCCAGGGGGTGAGGGCTGGAGAGCCAGTAAGAGCCCATGAGTTGCGATGCTCAGGCGCCCCCTTTTAACGTGCAAGCGGATCGTGCTAGAGAGAAGGAGAGAAAGCTCGCGACGTCCCCAACATTGCTTCTGGAGTGGGTCCTGCATACCAATCATGAGGGGAAACAAGGTCTGTCGTTACGGTTGCCAGCCAACCATTGGTCGCTCTGAGGGAGTGATTGGGGCACTGAGGGCCTGGTGAGGTGGCGCCTTGCGGGGCTGCCATGGCCAGAGCTCGACCACTGAGATTTATCGGTGTTGTAGGGACGGACCCGTACGCAAGTGCCGTGCTAGAGCGAGCGGCTCCAAAGGTAGGTGTCAATCGAGCAGGCGATTTGGTCAAGCATGTTAAGCATGAAGGAGCAAATCCATTTAGATAGATGCAAAGAAAGCAAACGCCACTGGGTCAGGCCCGAGCAGCTTGGGGATAATGCAGCCCGAGGGGCGCCGCCAACAAGGTAGGTAAAGAGCATAAGGAAAACGGATACATGCCGCAGGGATGGACCCACGCAACCTGGGAATGATGCAGCCCTGTGGGCGCTCCCAGCTGAAAATGGAACTTGAAAGATGTCACCTGATACGGTTGAAGATGAAGGGATGCTGAAGTAGCGGGCGACGCGCAGTGAGGAAGCCGATCCTCACGAGCTCTTGGGACCAGGAGCCTCGGGAGGCTCCGGGGGCACAGGTGGATCTTCGAGGACCATCTCCATCTCCGCCAGGACCGCGCAACGCCTGACCTCCTGAGCCTCCAGAATGCTCCTCAGCAGGCGCTGATGAGCGGCAACTGCGTTTGGCAGGCCGAAAGGCATGCGAACATAGCTGTGAGGTGGACCCTCACAACGCCCCACGCGCGAAGGCCAGAGGCTCTCCTGAGACGCGGCTCGGTTGAGCCCTCGTACGTCGATGCAGACACGCAGCCCACCATCCTCGCCCGAATGTGGGGCTACGGCGGGCAGGCGGCGGCTGCCGCACATGACTCTTGACTCCTACAGCTCCTGAGTGTTTCTCGCGATGAAATCCTGAGGGTTTGGCTCTCCTTGCCTCATACCTTCCTGAGGGAAACATGCCTTGAAGCACGCCTCCAAGTGGTGCCCGAGCGCCTCCCTCATGACCTTGGCAAAGTCGGTGGCTCTCCAAGAAAGAGCCCCCAAGCCCTGCCCGAGGAGGGCGCCGGGCGCGCCTTCCTATGTGACAGAGGGTGGTGCCCCCTGAACGGGCGCGGATCCTGAGGCAACGCCTCTAGAGGTGCCTGCCTCCTGAGGGTTTGGGCCAGGTGAAGCATTCTTCTTCTTGGGGACCGCCTCGGGAAGTCTTCCGCTCCTATGATCTGGGTCTTCAATTGCCGCGGCTTGGAAGGCACGCTCAAGAGAACACACTGCATCCCTTTCCTCACAGGGTACTGTGATGACTCCACCGCTTCCTGGCATCTTGAGGACATTGTAGCCATGGTGAGTCACTGCCATGAACTTGGCCAGGGCTGGGTACCCAAGGATGGCATTGTATGGCAGGCGAATGTGGGCGACATCAAAGTCAATGAGCTCGGTATGGTAGTTGTTGCGCTGCCCAAAGGTGACTGGAAGGCGAACCTGCCCTATTGGAACAGTGGAACCATCAGTGACTCCCGAGAAAGGCTTGGTCGGCTGAAGCTGATCATATGGCACTTGGAGATTGTTGAATGTCTCGACGGACAGGACGTTGAGTCCTGCTCCGCCATCGATGAGGGTCCTGGTGACTTGCACATTGCTGATGACTGGGGAGCAAAGCATCGGGAGGACTCCGGCCGTTGCTGCGCACTTGAGCTGATCCGCTGAGCTGAACGTGATAGCGCACGCAGACCACCTGAGAGAGCGCATGGCCTCAAGCTTTGGGAGGACTGCATTCACCTCGCGAGCAAACTGCTTGAAGATGCGCTGCGAGGCTGGGGGCCTGGGCGCCGCCCAGGATGCAAGCGATTGCGTGCGGCTCCTGGAAGCTCCCAGCCCCCTCGTCCTGATGCTAGTCTTCATTCCTCCTTGGCGGTGGTGGAAGAGGAGGGAGGCCTGCGTTGCCATGTGGGCGATCCTCATGAGGCTGATCCCTCCTGCCTCCCTCGTGAGGCTGGTCCTGCCAGCGATCCTCACGAGGTCGGTCACGCCACCCTTGGCGAGGGCCATGGGCTTCCCATCATCCTCCACCTCTTCCTCCTCCTCGGCCATAGCCCTGGTCTTTGCGCTCGGGGCATCGGCGGATACGCCCATCTCGCATGGGCCAGAGCTCTTGGCATTCGTTGGTGTTGTGGGTGTGGAGGTCATGGTACACGCAGTACCGGCTGCCCTTGGATGACTCAGGCTGATCCCTGCCTCGCTTGGTGTCTGGATCTGCTGCGAGCATGGCAGCTCCCTTACGCTTCACGTCCTTGACCTTGGGCTTCTTCTCTTCTGGATCGGCAGCCGGAAGCTCGAGGAGGGAGAGGCGCCCTTCCTCAGCCCTGGGGCACTTGGTCGCCAAGTTGAACAGCTATAGGGATGTGCACATGTCTTCATGGATTGCTAGTTCCTCTTTCATCTTGATGTCACGCACGCCATCAGAGAAGGCTGAGATGATGGCTTCCTCAGTCATCCTAGGGATCTTGAGCGAGCGTTGTTGAAGCGCTGGATGTACTTCTGCAGGGTCTCTCCCGGCTGTTGCTTGATGCGGCGCAGGTCGCTCATGGCCGGGGGCCTGTCGCGAGTGCCTTGGAAGTTGGCGATGAAGCGAGTACGTATCTCGTCCCAGGAGGAGATCGTGCCAGGAGCCAGCTTCAGGAGCCAGGTGCGGGCACCGTCCTTGAGCGCCATGGGAAACCAATTCGCCATGACTTTTTCGTCCCCGTTGGCGGCTTCGATGCCCAGCTCGTAGAGCTGTAGGAACTCCGCGGGGTCTGCAGTGCCGTCATAGCGAGGGGGCAGGTCCGACTTGAACTTGCCGGGCCATGCGACGCTACACAGCTCAGCGGTGAAGGCGCGACAGCCTGCAGTGGCCACCAGAGCTCTCTGCTGATGCGGGGCTTTCTCCTGGGGATTCCCGCGCACCGCTGCCTGGAGCAGCGCGGGGTCTTGACGTGGCAGCGCAGGGATGTGGTCATGGCGCACCGGTGCTGGGAGCACGCGAGCACCTTCTTGGGGACGAGAGATTTCTTGGCAGCTCCTTTCTTGCCCCGCAGGCGCCAGACGTGGAGGGTCTTGTCCTGGGGCCGCTCGCTTTGGATCCAGGGCACCTTCTTTTGAGCAGGTGGCAGAGGCACCTCTTGATTCTTGCCTCCTATGCAGGATGGAGGGCGAGGCAGCGAGAGGGATGGCAAAGCAGAGCCCCCTGCGGCGCTGACGAGCTTGGTGATGCGGGCGAGCCAGTCCTTGTAGAGGTCGTCGATGGGGCAGTAGTGCAGGAGCTCACGCGCCAGGAGCAGCACAACCTGCGCGCCCGTGGGGGTGCGACGGGCGTGGGACGATGAACCGGCTGGAGTCAGCGACCGGGTGGCGGTGTGGCCTTCCCGCTGCACCGAAGGATGCAGGGACGAGGCCTGCTGCTCGTTCCCCACCGGGCCGGTGGTGGCGTTGGCGGCAGGTGACGGGGCACGACGGGGGTGTCCGCCGACAGGAGCCGTCTGGGCGACTCGAGTGGCGAGAGCAGCCCGACGCTCGGCGCGGGCCCGACGAGCGTCAGCCATGGACACGACGGAAGATCACACGCGAACAACGGAAGAAATATTCCTGCGCACCCCTACGTGGCATGCCAAATGTCGGATTTCGGATTCCAGCAGACCCTTGAGGTTTGAACTCTGGGGTGGGCATGAAGATCTTTCCCCTACCGGCTCACGTCTCGATGGCTCGCAAGTAATCTAGGCTATAAAGAAGAACACACAAGCGACACGAGATTTATACTAGTTCAGGCCACCATTGTGGTGTAATACCCTACTCCAGTGTGTGGTGTGGTGGATTGCCTCAGGGGCTGATGATGAACAATACAACGGGAGAACAGCCTCACGAGGGGCTGTTCTTGAGCTGGTGCGATGAACTTCTTGGGTGAGTTCAATTGCTTATCTGTCTCTCTAGTCTATGCACAATCCGCCTCCCCCCTTCTACGGTGGTGGCTAGTCCTATTTATAGAGGGAGGCCATGGGCCTCTTCCCAAATAATGAGCGGGAAGGGCGCCAACAATTGGCCATTTTGAAGGGGAACATCTAGTACACTTATCCTGACTAAAGTTGGTCTTCGGTTTCCAAAGGCTCCAACGATGACGCCATCCTGGGCTCCACGATGACCTCCATCCTGCCGTTCTGCTGGTCTTGGTCTTGTTGCACCGAAACGGTAACCTTTGCCTGATTCCTTGGCCTGTGCTTGCCCCCTTTGCACCAAAGGGGAAACAAGGACACTGCGCAGGCCGGCGCCCGCCTGGCGCCTGCCTGGTCTCGATCGTCATGGCTTGCGTCATGGGCTCCTCGCGAGGTGCCCTTGCCTTGATCTCTCTGCCTCCTCGCGAGCCTGCCTGATGAGGCTGCTCCTGAGGAAGCTTCTTGTCGTCCGCCTTGCGAGGCTTGGCCCCTCGCGAGGGTCTTGAGCTTGAGCTGATGAAGCCGGGCTGCACTGGGCCCCCACTTGAGCCACGCCGCAGGCCACAGGCAGGCAAGTGTGCGGACCCCCATTCCCAGAACGCCGACAGGAAGGCCGCGCGGCCATGGCACGCCTTCCTCCACCAACCGGGCTGCCTCGACAGGGGCGGCCCCCACCACGTGAAGGGCCACCGCCACGGCCACGGGGAGCCATGGCGGGGGTTGCGGAGTGCTTGTGAGGGCGACCACGTCCGTGCTTGGGCGGAGGAGAGCCAGGCCTTTCCTAGCGAGCCTTCCCCTTCTTCGCGGCCGAAAACCTCTTCGCAGGCACCATGGGGGACGTTACAAGCAACGGAGCAGGGAGGAGAAGCAAGCGGAATGGGAAGAGATGGGCGATGGGGCCCCTCACCCCTCCTCATTTATAGCCCAAGGGAGGCCAACCATCCACCTCCACGATCGCAGGTAATGATAACCCTTTTGCATGCAGCAGGGACTCGTCAAGTCGGGAGGTTGCCGAGGCAGCATGGGGAAGCGGTGACGTCCACGTCCAACCAGTTGCCACGTGTCGACCAAGGCCACAGGCTGTTGGGGCCCGCGGCGCTCCGCACTTGCCCTTTGGCTTCGCCGCTAAGCCAAGACCGAGCGCGCCTTGGGCCCAGGGGTTACTGTCGGCGTTCTGGGAACGGGGGTCCCCAGACTTGCCTGCCTGCGGCCCATGGCATGGCTCCATCGGCGGCCCAGTATGGCCCATCTTTATCAACCAACACTCAAGACCCTCGCGAGGGGCCAAGCCTCGCAAGGCGGACTGCACAAGGCCTCCTCAGGAGCGGCCTCACCAGGCAGGCTCGCGAGGGGGCGGATAGATCAAGGCAAGGGGTACCTCGTGAGGTTCCCGTGACGCAAGCCATGACGACCAAGGCCAGGCGGGCACCAGCGCGCGCAGTGTCCTCGTTTCCCCTTTGGTGCTAAGGGGGCAAGTGCAGGCGCGGAGTACCGAGGCATCAGACAAAGGTTTCCATATCGGTGCAACAAGACTAAGACCAGCAGGACGGCAGGACAGAGGTCATCGTGGAGCCCAAGATAGCGTCATCACCAGCGCCTTTGACAGGCGAAGACGATCTTTAGTCGGGATAGCTTGTACTAGCTGTCCCCTTTCAAATTGGCCATTGTTGGATCCCTTCCAGCTCAATATTTGGGGAAAGGACTAGGGCCTCTATAAATAGGACTAGCCACCACAGTAGGACGAAACGAACTCAGTTCATCTTCGCATCTACCAAGCACAAGAACACCTCTCCTCAGGAGGCTGTTCTTCCCCTTGTACTGCATCATCAGCCCAAGAGGCAATCCACCACCACCACACTGGAGTAGGGTATTACACCACAACAGTGGCCTGAACCAGTATAAATCTTGTGTCTCTTGTGTTGTGAGTTCATCAAGCTAAGCTTAGAGATCGCGGCGAGGCTGAGGGCAAGATTCGGTAGGGGAAAATCTTCATGCGCACCCCAGTTTTCAAACCTCAAGAGTTTTGCCGGAACCCTAAATCTGACAGAATATGATTCTGATGACAAGAAAAAGAAGAAATCGTAAAAATCTTCTTCAAAGTCTTCGTCAAAGTCTTCATCTCATAGGAAGACCTCATCAAGCAAGGCTCGTGCATTTCTTGGCAAGGAGATGGATTCTGAGGAGGAGTCTGCTTCTGAGGAGGCGGAGGTGGAGTCCCAGGAGGAGTCTGATTCAGGCATGCCAAGCCTGGCTCTGGCATCAACTTTCGTCACCAAGTTTAACCCCTCTACTCTAGGTTGAAGACATTGCTTGAGACTGGCATGTACAAAAGCCTCAAAGGGTATCAGACTTTGTGCGATGTCCTCGGGAAATAGATTCTGAACCGAAACCCTAGGAAAGAGGGTGTTGGGTTCGAGAGGAAAATGAACGTTGATGGTTCATACTAGTTGCCTAGGCAGTACCCCGAAACCACCTGGATTGCTGCTAAGGATCCTTCAGTGGACCCATCCACTTTATCTGGCTTCACTTGAGCTAACCCAATTGTCATTGATGAACCCTTTGATGCCAATTATAAACTGTTTAAGAATCAGAATGGTGAAGTGTTTGCCAAGTACATTGGTACTAACAGCAGGAACGGGCCACCCCAGAAGAAGATCTGGGT
Source organism: Triticum dicoccoides (assembly GCF_002162155.2). NCBI lineage: Eukaryota > Viridiplantae > Streptophyta > Magnoliopsida > Poales > Poaceae > Triticum > Triticum dicoccoides. The sequence continues at coordinate 424,202,331 of NC_041383.1, read as the reverse complement.
GCCCAAAAGTTGTATTGAGAAGCTTCCCATGAATTTCGTCATGACACCACCTGGGAAGAAGACAACCCCCAGACCAAAGGCATCATATGGCCCAAAGGCTTCATATAGACAGAGGACCACTCATGGTCACCCTAACGTGAATGTTTTGCAGGAGAACCATTATGAGACTCATGAATATGAGTGTGTTTCCTCTAACCGCTATGTTCACAAAACTAAGAACTTTTCTTCATATTCATATGAGTACTATTCTCCTCCTGCAAAGCTATTTGTTAGGGCTCTCAAGCAAAAGTTCTCAGATGATGCACTTAGACTCATTGCTTCTAGGCCACCCCTCAAGATGTGGGTGGTTAAGAAGAATTAACTTCTCTTGCAGGGAAAGGTCTCCAGCCGGAAATCAAAGACTTCTGATGCCAATGTTGGAGACCTAAAACATCTTGTGGGACGCAAGATAATATGCCCCAACTGTCTTACCATGTATTTCGTCCCAGGGTTCCTTGACGAGCTTCCTATCATGCCTAACCAGAATCAAAACTTTGATAACATGCTTGTTCGCTACATGTTTCTGCTTCACAATACTCTTGGTGAAGCCTATCCCGCTAACTGCACTATAGGGTACAACTTCAAAAGCCACTGAATGGATCATGGACAATGGCTAGACCAACCACATGAGAAGTTTTCCTATGGATTCAACCCTTCGTCCATCTACTAAGAGCCACATCACATTCGCTAACACTGGTAAAAGCAAGGTATTGGGTCTTGGTAGAGTTGCTATCTCAAAGGGTTAGCACATGGACAAAGTGATGCTCATTGAATCCCTTGGATACAACTTAATGTCTATGTCAATGCTCTATGATCTGAACATGGTTGTGATATTTGGAAAATACTGTTGTCTTGTGCTAATGGAATCTGACAAATCTCTAGTCTTCAAAGGCTATTGAAGAGGTGATCTGTATATGGTAGATTTCTCAGAAGAACCATAGCTTGCATATGTCTTATAGCAAAGGCTTCAGAATGCTGGCTATGGCATCGACAGCTAGGACATGCGGGCATGAGGAACCTGTACACTCTTGCAAAGAAGAAGCACATCATTGGCATCGAGGGTGTCAAGTTCAAGAAGGATCATCTGTGCGGTGCTTGTGAAGCTAGGAAGATGACTAGAGCCAAGCATCACTCGAAGACAATCATGACTACCTCACGTCCCTTCGAGCTACTTCACATGGACTTATTTGGCCCTACTCACTACTCTACCCTTACTACAACTGCACATCTCTATGGCTTCGTTATTGTTGGTGATTATTCGAGACACACCTGGGTACACATAATTCTCTATAAGACTGAAGTGCAGGATGTCTTCATACGCTTCGCAAATCGGGCCATGATGAATTATGGCATCAAGATCAAGCACATATGTAGTAACAATGGCACTGAGTTCAAGAATGCTGGCCTCGACACTTATCTTGATACCTTGGGCATCACACATGAGTTCTCTGCTCCTTACACACCTCAGCAGAATGGCATAGTGGAGCGCAAGAATAGCACGCTCATTGAGATGGCACAGACGATGCTTGATGAATACAAGACTCCAAGAAAATTCTGGCCCGAAGCCATTGATACTGCATGCCACATCATCAACTGAGTCTATCTTCATAAGTTCTTCAAGAAAACATCTTATGAAGTTCTGACTGGTAAGAGGCCAAACTCCAGTTACTTCAAAGTCTTTGGTGCTAGGTGCTGGATCAAGGATCCACATCACACGTCTAAATTCGCAACGAAAGCACATGAAGGTTTTATGCTTGGTTACGAAAAGGACTCGCACACCTACATAGTCTTCAACCTATTTCACTACAAAGTGGTTGAAACAGTAGATGTGCGGTTCGATGAAACTAATGGCTCACAAAGAGAGCACCTGCCAACTGTGCTAGATGAAGCTACACCAGGTGAAGATATCAAGCTGATGGGTACTGGAGAAATCATACCCACCGAGGAACAGGTTGAGGATGAGATCATCATTTCTGCACCTAATCAACATGAAGACAATTCTTAGTCTAAAGCCAATGCTGATGATGAAGACAATAGTCAGTCTGATCAAAATCTTCGTCCAGCTCATCCTCGGGTCGCAAATGAAGTCCAGATTGAGAAGATTATTGATAGCATCAATGCACCTGGTCCTCTCACTTGATCAAGAGCTATGTAGCTGGCAAACTTCTGTGGTCACTTTGCTTTTGTCTCTATATCTGAACCCAAGAAAGTCAAAAAAGCCTTCATGGAACCTGAATGGATTCAAGCTTTGCAAGAAGAGCTTCAATATTTTGAGCTGAATAATGTTTGGGAGCTTGTCAAACGTCCTGATCCTCACAAGCACAATATCATTGGCATGAAATGGATCTATCGCAACAAGCAAGATGAACTTGGACAAGTTGTCAGAAACAAAGCTCGCCTCGTTGCTCAAGGTTACATACAAGTGGAAGGAATCAACTTTGATGAAACCTTTGCTCCCATGGCTAGGCTTGAAGCCATTAGAATACTGTTGGCCTATGCCAACCATCCCAACATTCTTCTGTATCAAATGGATGTGAAGAGTGCCTTTCTCAAGGGCAAAATCGAAGAAGAAGTGTATGTCGCTCAAGCGTCTGGTTTTGAAGATCCAAAGCATCCTGATATGGTGTACAAGCTCAACAAGGCACTATATGGCCTCAACAAACACCTCGCGCTTAGTATGACACACTCAAAGAATTCCTGAAGAGCAAAGGCTTCAAAGCTAGTTCTCTAGATCCCACTCTCTTCACGAATACATATGATGGTGAATTGTTTGTGTGTCAAATATATGTGGATGACATCATCTTTGGCTGCACTGATAAGAGATACAGTGATGAGTTTGGTTACATGATGCAAGAGCAATATCAGATGTCCATGATGGGAGAGCTGAAGTTCTTCCTTGGTCTTCAAATCTATCAACAACGCAATGGCATATTCATATCACAAGAAAAATACCTCAAAGATTGCCTGAAAAAGTTTGGAATGCAAGACTGCAAAGGGTACACGACACCAATGCCAACCAAAAGTCATCTTGGCCCTGACGACAATGGTAAAGAGTTCAATCAAAAGGTATACCACTCCATGATTGGTTCTTTACTATACTTATGTGCATCTAGGCCTAATATTATGCTTAGCATTTACATGTGTGACCGATTCCAACCGGCACTAAAGGAATCGCATCACCTTGTTGTGAAGTGAATTCTTCGATATTTGGCTCACACCCCAACACTAGGATTATGGTATCCAAAGGGCTCATCATTTGATATAGTTGGATACTCAGATGCTGATTATGCTGGTGACAAGGTTGACCGCAAGTCTACATCAGGCACATATCACTTTCTTAGACAATCTCTTGTCTGTTGGTCTTCAAAGAAGTAGAATTGTGTATCACTCCCCACTGCTGAATCTGAATACGTTGCTGCTGGATCTTGCTGTGCTCAGCTTCTCTGGATGAAGCAAACTCTCAAGGATTATGGCATCAACATGAAGAATGTGCCACTCTTCTGCGACAATGAAAGCGTCATCAAGATTGCCAAGAATCCAGTTTAGCACTCGAAGACAAAGCAGATTGAGATTCGTCATCACTTTCTCAGAGATCATGTCATCAAGGAAGATATTGATATCATTCACGTCAACACTAAAGAGCAACTGGCAGATATCTTCACAAAGCCCTTGGATGAGAAAAGGTTTTGCAAGCTGCGGTGTGAGCTAAATATCTTAGAATCGTCAAATGTCCAGTGAATGGACACACATCCTAACGCTTATGCATGTTGATGACTTAGATGTGCAACACACAAAGTAACCTATTTATTCAATCAATGAAGACTTACCCTCTGAGTGTACATTAATGTGGAACTTGACTTCGGAGCGCCACAATAATTGTGTGCCGTGTCTGGGTCTAATACTTCCTATACGGTGGGTAACGCCACCACCACACTTTCTTGAAGATTTTCATTTGGCATCATGATTGCATTATCTTCACATTTGGATTGTCTTCAACATTGATTTGTCTTCAAAATCTATATCTTCGCAATGTTGATTTATCTTCAATGCTATATATGTGTTCCGTCCTCTACATCATTCACTTATAGCTATGCCTCAAAGTTGCTATTTTTCTGACCTAAGTGAATGTGATCGGACCCTAATCCCATCTGTGCTACTCCCTCAAATTCTTTCTGTCTAGTCATATGCATTCTGTTGACCCTGTCAAATATCTTCACTAAGTCCTTGTCAGCTGAAGGTACAGAGACACACATTTAACACTACTTTTAATGCCTTATATTTTTCCTGAAAACCGAAGAAGTCCGAACAAACGACCACCCGACAATCCAGGCGTGCGTGGGAACATGGTTCAACACCTGATAAGTTGCATGCATGCCACGTGTCCTTTAGATGTGTACCGCCAGGGGCACCTGCGTAATTACACTGCGCCGCCCTCCTCCTCCTTATAAATACTCGCCCAGACGGTCATTATCTCCTCTTCCACCTTGCCATCTCGCTCAAACCCAAGCGCCACCGCTAGCTCATGTCGACGCCGGAGACCAAGCGCTTAGCAGACACGACTTCTCCGACGTCATCCTCACGCCGGCCGCGGACCTCGTCTTCTCCGTCGCCGCCATAGGTGTCTTCTGTCGCCAAGTTAGGGAACGGGAGATTGGACTTCTCGGCATCCGTTCTGCCTCGTCTAGCAGTTCCGCTGTGGTAAATAAAACTCACTTTTTACCGCCTTTTAGATCCGTCAAATCTGTCAACTTAACCCAAAAGTGGTTTCTGAACTTTCAAATTTGGATCTTTCTTTTTCTGCATCTCATATCTTGCAAAGTATGTTCACTTATGCTTCACAACCAGTTAGATTCCTCACTTGTACTTATTCTTGGATCGTACAAATCTGGAACCAACTTCCTTCAAATAAGTGAATGTCCTCGCACTGTGAGGTCAATGATACGTCCATTTTGCATCATGCTTTTATATAAATATTTATTGCATTATGGGTTCTTACTACACATTATGTCACAATACTTATGCCTTTTCTCTCTTATTTTACAAGGTTTACATGAAGAGGGGGAATGCCGACAGCTGGATTCTGGGCTGGAAAAGGAGCAAACATTAGAGACCTATTCTGCACAACTCCAAAAGTCCTGAAACTCCACGAAAGTCAGTTTTGGAATATATTAAAAATATTGGGTGAAGAAAGCACCAGAGGGGGGCCTCCCACTGCTCACGAGGGTGGAGGGTACGCCCTACCCCCTAGGCGCGCCCCCTGCCTCGTGGGCCACCTGGAAGCCCCCCGATACCCATCTTCTGGTATAAGGTGCCTTTTGCCCTGAAAAAAAAATCATAAGGAAGATTTCGGGATGAAGCGCTGCCGTCGCGAGGTGGAACCTTGGCGGAACCAGTCTAGGGTTCCAGGGGAGCTGTTCTGCCAGGGAAACATCCCTCCGGGAGGAGGAAATCGTCACCATCGTCATCACCATCGATCCTCTCATCGGGAGGGGGTCAATCTCCATCAACATATTCACCAGCACCATCTCCTCTCAAACCCTAGTTCATCTCTTGTATCCGATCTTTGTCTCAAAACCTCAGATTGGTACCTGTGGGTTGCTAGTAGTGTTGATTACTCCTTGTAGGTTATGCTAGTTGGTTTATTCGATGGAAGATCATATGTTCAGATCCTTTATGCATATTAATACCCCTCTAATTATGAACATGAGTATGATTTGTGAGTAGTTACGTTTATTCCTGAGGACATGGGAGAAGTCTTGTTATAAGTAGTCATGTGAATTTGGTATTCGTTCGATATTTTGATGAGATGTATGTTGTCTCTCCTCTGGTGGTGTTATGTGAACATCGACTACATGACACTTCACCATTATTTGGGCCTAGGGGAAGGAATCAAGAAGTAATAAGTAGATGATGGGTTGCTAGAGTGACAGAAGCTTAAACCCTAGTTTATGCGTTACTTCGTAAGGGGCTGATTTGGATCCATATGTTTCATGCTATGGTTAGGTTTACCTTAATTCTTATTTCATAGTTGCGGATGCTTGCGAGAGGGGTTAAACATAAGTGGGATGCTTTTCCAAGGAAGGGAAGTACCCAAGCACCGGTCCACCCACATATCAAATTATCAAAGTAACGAACGCGAATCATATGAGCATGATGAAAACTAGCTTGACGATAATTCCCATGTGTCCTCAGGAGCGCTTTCCTTTATATAAGAGTTTGTCTAGGCTTATCCTTTGCTACAAAAAGGATGGAGCCACCTT
>NC_041383.1:424194541-424195636 GCF_002162155.2 Triticum dicoccoides | reverse complement strand
TTGAACCTAGTATTGCTATGGTTAATATTGATGGGCATCTTATTTACTTCTATGATGAAGCTGCTAGAATTGCTAGACCCGATACTAAAAATAAACATAGACCTGTTGTTGGCATGCCTGTCGTTTCTGTTAAAATAGGAGATCACTTTTATCATGTCTTATGTGATATGGGTGCTAGTGTCAGTGCAATACCTTATACTTTATATAAAGAAATCATGCATGATATTGCACCTGCTGAGATAGAAGATATTGATGTTACTATTAAGCTTGCCAATAGAGATTCTATTTCACCAGTTGGGATTGTTAGAGATGTTGAAGTATTGTGTGGGAAAATTAAATATCCTACTGATTTTCTTGTTCTTGCTTCCCCACAAGATGATTTTTGTCCCATTATATTTGGTAGACCCTTCTTGAATACTGTTAATGCTAAGATAGATTGCGAAAAAGATATTGTTATTATTGGTTTAGGGGACATGTCTCATGATTTTAATTTTGCTAAATTCCATAGACAACCCCATGATAAAGAATTACCTAGTAAAGATGACATTATCGGTCTTTCTTCTATTGTCGTGCCTCCTAATGATCCTTTAGAACAATATTTGCTAGGCCATGAAAATGATATGTTTATGAATGAAAGAAGGGAAATAGATGAAGTATTCTTTAAACAGGGACCTATATTGAAACACAACTTGCCTCTTGAAATCCTAGGGGATCCTCCTCCACCCAAGGCTGATCCCGTGTTTGAGCTTAAACCATTACCTGATACTCTTAAATATGCTTATCTCGATGAAAAGAAGATATATCATGTTATTATCAATGCTAACCTTTCAGAACAGGAAGAAGAGAAATTATTGAAAACTCTGAAGAAGCACCGTGTTGCTATTGGATATACTCTTGATGATCTTAAGGGCATTAGTCCCACTCTATGCCAGCACAAAATAAAATTGGAAAAAGACGCTAAACCAGTTGTTGATCACCAACGAAGGTTAAATCCTAAGATGAAAGAAGTGGTAAGAAATGAAACACTGAAGCTTTTGGAGACAAGTATAATTTATCCTGTTGCTGATAGTCAGTGGGTAAGTCCCGTCCATTGTG
>NC_041383.1:424134679-424194391 GCF_002162155.2 Triticum dicoccoides | reverse complement strand
CCCTAAGAAGGGAGGTATTACTGTTTTTCCTAATGATAAGGATGAATTGATCCCACAAAGAATTGTTACAGGTTATAGAATGGTTACTGATTTCCGTAAATTAAATAAAGCTACTAGAAAGGATCATTACCCTTTACCTTTTATTGATCAAATGCTAGAAAGATTATCCAAACATACACATTTTTGCTTTCTAGACGGTTATTCTGGTTTCTCTCAAATACCTGTGCCAAAAGAGGATCAGGAAAAAGACCACTTTTACTTGCCCTTTCGGTACCTTTGCTTATAGACGTATGCCTTTTGGTTTATGCAATGCACCTGCTACCTTTCAAAGATGTATGACTTCTATATTCTCTGACTTTTGTGAAAAGATTGTTGAGGTTTTCATGGATGATTTCTCCATGTATGGAATTTCTTTTAATGATTGCTTAAGCAACCTTGATCGAGTCTTGCAGAGATGTGAAGAAACTAATCTTGTCTTGAATTGGGAGAAGTGCCACTTTATGGTTAATGAAGGTATTGTCTTGGGGCATAAAATTTCTGAAAGAGGTATTGAAGTTGACAAAGCTAAAGTTGATGCTATTGAAAAGATGCCGTGTCCTAAGGACATCAAAGGTATAAGAAGTTTCCTTGGTCATGCCGGTTTTTATAGGAGGTTCATTAAAGACTTCTCAAAAATTTCTAGGCCTCTAACTAATCTCATATAAAAATATGTCCCTTTTGTTTTCGATGATGGTTGTGTAGAAGCATTTTAAATACTGAAGAAACCCTTGATTTCTGCACCTATTGCTCAGCCTCCTGATTGGAATTTACCCTTTGAAATCATGTGTGATGCTAGCGACTATGATGTAGGTGCTATTCTAGGACAAAGAGTTGATAAGAAATTGAATGTTATCCAATATGCTAGTAAAACTCTAGACATCGCCCAGAGAAATTATGCTACTACTAAAAAAGAATTTTTAGCAGTTATATTTGATTGTGATAGTTCAGACCTTATATTATTGATTCCAAAGTAAATGTTCACATTTATCATGCTGCTATTAAATACCTTATGGAAAAGAAAGATGCTAAAGCTAGACTTATTAGATGGGTTCTCTTGCTACAAGAATTTGATTTGCATATTATTGATAGAAAAAAAGCTGAGAACCCCGTTGCAGACAACTTTTCTAGGTTAGAGAATATTCTTGATGACCCACTACCTATTAATGATAGCTTTCCTAAAGAACAATTAGCTATCATTAATGCTTCTCGTACTGCTGCATGGTATGTTGATTATGCTAATTACATTGTTGCTAAATTTATACCACCTAGTTTCACATACCAGCAAAAGAAAAAAATCTATTATTTAAGACATTACTTTTGGGATGACCCACACCTTTATAAAGGAGGAGTAGATGGTGTCACTCCGAGGCATATGGAGGACACCACGCTGGAGATAGAACTGCACATAAGGTATTGCAATCCAGTTTTTATTGGCCTACTCTCTTCAAAGATGCCCGTAAGTTTGTCTTGTCATGTGATGAATGTCAAAGAATTGGTAATATTAGTAGACGTCAAGAAATGCTTATGAACTATTCACTTGTTATTAAACCATTTGATATTTGGAGCTTTGATTATATGGGACCGTTTCCTTCCTCTAATGGATATACACATATTTTAGTTGTTGCTGATTACGTTACTAAGTGGGTAGAAGTTATTCCAACTAGTAGTGCTGATCATAACACTTCTATTAAGATGCTTAAAGAAGTTATTTTTCCGAGGTTTGGAGTCCCTAGATACTTAATGACTGATGGTGGTTCACATTTTATTCATGGTGCTTTTTGTAAAATGCTTGCTAAGTATGATGTTAATCATAGAATTGCATCTTCACATCATCCACAGTCTAGCGGTCAAGTAGAATTGAGTAATAGAGAGCTTAAATTAATTTTGCAAAAGACTGTTAATAGATCTAGAAAGAATTGGTCCAAGAAAGTCGATGATGCATTATGGGCCTATAGAACTGCATATAAAAATGCTATGGGTATGTCTCCGTATAAAATGGTTTATGGAAAAGCATGTGACTTACCTCTCAAACTAGAACATAAGGCATATTGGGCTATTAAAGAGATCAATTATGATTTCAAACTTGCCGATGAGAAGAGGCTATTTGATATTAGCTCACTTGATGAATGGAGATCCCAGGCCTATGAGAATGCCAAACTGTTTAAAGAAAAGGTTAAAAGATGGCATGACAAAAGGATACAAAAGCGTGAGTTTAATGTAGGTGATTATGTTTTGCTATACAACTCTCGTTTAAGATTTTTTGCAGGAAACCTTCTCTCTAAATGGGAAGGTCCTTACGTTATCGAGGAGGTCTATCATTCTGGTGCCATAAAAATCAACAACTTCGAAGGCACAAATCCGAAGGTGGTGAACGGTCAAAGAATCAAACATTATATCTCAGGTAATCCCATAAATGTTGAAACCAATGTTATTGACACCGTAACCCTGGAGGAGTACATAAGGGACACTTTCCAGAATGTTTTAGACTCCGAAAAGGAATAGGTATGTGGTACGGTAAGTAAACCGACTCCAAAACAGTTCTAATAGCAATTTTTCTCCGTTTTGGAATATTTAAGAAAATAGGAAAATAAGAAGTAGTCCAGAAAGGATACGAGGCATCCACGAGGGTGGAGGGCGCACCCTATCCCCTGGGTGCGCCCCCTGCCTCGTGGGCACCTCATGTGCCCTCCGGACTCCATTTTCTTGCATGATACTTCTTTTGGTCAGTAAAAATTCATTATATAATCTCCCGAGGGTTTTGACCACCGTATCACGACGAAATCCTCTATTTTTGTTTTGAGTTGTTTCTGCCACAGATTAGAGCAAGATGTCTTCTCAAGAGTCAGTTGGAGAGAGCCAGGTATCTAATCCGACAACGGGGCCAAGGGCAAACAGCGATGCTGATCACTTTGGGCCATCAATGGAGGAAGAGATGGAGGCAGGCTTAAAAAGGATAGATGCTATGTAGGAGGATCAAGAAGTTACTTCTCGTCTCCAAGCCAGATTTATGATGGAGGAACTTCATAGCTCAGCAATTCCAAATTCGGTCATCCCTCCCAATGCTAGATTTCTTTCTTATGAAAATATGAAAAAGAGTGTTACTTGTTCTCCCGCAACTATGCAACATCCATGGGTGAAAGAAGCTTTAATCGTCGCGGATAAACTCCGTAAGCAAACAATGATCTTAAGCAGCAAGTCAATAAGCTCGAGGAAGCGAACTATATCCTCAGGGGCATCATCGCCAATAATATAACATCACCACCTCCGAAGAAAGAGACATAAACACATGGGTATGAGCACTCGCCTTGGCAACTGCCAAGCTAGGGGGAGGTGCTCCGGTATCGTATCACCATCACACTTCTATCTTTACTGTTTTTTCTTAGTTCGATCCTTTTGGTTATATCTTGAGCTAGTAGAATAAAGTTTAGTATGATCTAGCTTTGAGTTTTTGTGTTGATCCCTATCTATTTAATCGAGTCTGCGAGCTATATATAATAAAGATTAGTTTTGAGTCGAGGGCTTTGCTATCTTGCTATGATCTGTTGGGGAACGTAGCAATAATTCAAAATTTTCGTATGTACCACCAAGATCCATCTAGGAGATTCTAGCAACAAGAGAGAGAGAGAGAGAGAGAGAGAGAGAGAGAGGAAGTGCATCTTCATACCTTTGAAGATCTCTAAGCAGAAGCGTTACAAGAACGCGGTTGATGGAGTCGTACTCGCGGCGATTCAAATCGCGGAAGATCCGATCTAGTGCCGAACGGACGACGCCTCCGCGTTCAACACACGTACAGCCCGGTGACGTCTCCTCCTTCTTGATCCATCAAGGGGAGAGGATAATTTGAGGGAGAGCTCCTGCAGCACGACGGCATGGTGGTGGATCTTATGGTTCTCTTCCAGGGCTTCGCCAAGCACTATAGTGGAGGAGGAGGTGTTTTAGGAGGGAGGGCTGTGCTAGTGGAAAGGGTGCCGCTGCCCTCTCTCTCCCTCACTATATATAGGGGGAAGGGGGGAGGAGGAGGCGCCCTAGGGTTTCCCTAGGGGAGGGGTGGCGGCCACAGGGGAAACCCTAGATGGGTTTGGGCGCCCCCACCCCTAGGAAACTTGCCCCCCAAGCCGGAAGGGGCGGCTGCCCTAGGGGAGGCGCTCCCACCTCTCCAGGTTACGTGAGATGGGGTGGGAGGGGCGCACAGCCCCTTAGTGGGCTGATGTGCCCCATCCCCTTGGCCCATAAGTCCCCCCAACGCTTGTCGGGGCCTCCAGAACCCCTTTCGGACACGCTGGTCGTCACCCGGTAACACCGGAACAATTCCGGACTCCAATACCCTTCATCCAATATATCGATCTTCACCTCCGGACCATTCCGGAGTTCCTCGTCACGTCCGGGATCTCATCCGGGACTCCAAACAACCTTCGTTAAGCACATACTATTTCCCATGACAACTCTAGCGTCACCGAACCTTAAGTGTGTAGACCCTATGGGTTCGGGAACCATGCAGACATGACCGAGACATCTCTCCGGCCAATAACCAACAGCAGGATCTGGATACCCATGTTGGCTCCCACATGTTCCATGATGATCTCATCGGATGAACCATGATGTCGGGGATTCAACCAATCCCGTATACAATTCCCTTTGTCCATCGGTATGTTACTTGCCTGAGATTCGATCGTCGGTATCCCCATACCTTGTTCAATCTCGTTACCGGCAAGTCTATTTACTCGTTCCGCAACGCATGATCCCATGAATAACTCCTTAGTCACATTGAGCTCATTATGATGATGCATTATCGAGTGGGCCTAGAGATACCTCTCGGTCATACGAAGTGACAAATCCCAGTCTCAATTCGTGCCAATAAACAGACATTTTCGGAGCTACCTGTAGTGCACCTTTATAGCCACCCAGTTACGTTGTGACGTTTGGTACACCCAAAGAATTCCTACGGTATCCGGGAGTTGCACAATCTCATGGTCTAAGGAAATGATACTTGACATTAGAAAAGCTCTTAGCAAATGAACTACACGATCTTGTGCTATGCTTAGGATTGGGTCTTGTCCATCACATCATTCTCCTAATGATGTGATCTCGTTATCAATGACGTCCAATGTTCATGGTCAAGAAACCATAACCACCTATTGATCAACGAGCTAGTCAACTAGAGGCTCACTAGGGACATGTTGTGGTCTATGTATTCACACATGTATTACGGTTTCCAGTTAATACAATTATAGCATGAACAATAGACAATTATCATGAACCAGGAAATATAATAATAACCATTTTATTATTGCCTCTAGGTCATATTTCCAACAATCTCCCACTTGCACGAGAGTCAATAATCTAGTTCACATCCCTATGTGATTTAAATGAATCCAACACCCATGGGGTTTGATCATATCTCACTTGTGAGAGAGGTTATTAGTCAATGGGTCTAAACCTTTTAGATCCGTGTGTGCTTTACAAATCTCTATGTCATCTTGTAGATGCAGCTACCACACGCTATTTGGAGCTATTCCAAATAACTGCTCTACTATATGAATCCAGTTTACTACTCAGAGTCATCCAGATTAATGTCAAAGTTTGCATCAACGTAACCCTTTACGACGAACTCTTTTACCACCTCCATAATCAAGAAAAATTCCTTAGTCCACTAAGGATAGCTTTGACCATTGTCCAATGATCCATTCTGGATCACTCTTGTACCCCTTGACTGACTCATGGCAAGGCACACTTCAGGTGCGGTACACAGCACAACATACGGTAGAGCCTATGTCTAAAGCATAGGGGACGACCTTCGTCCTTTCTCTCTCTTCTGCCGTGGTCAGGTCTTGAGTCTTACTCAATACTCACACCTTATAACACAACCAAGAACTCCTTCTTTGCTGATCTATTTTGAACTCCTTCAAAATCTTGTCACGGTATGTATTCATTTGAAAGTACTATCAAGCGATTTTGATCTATCCTTATAGATCTTGATGCTCAATGTTTAAGTAGCTTAATCCAGGTTTTCCATTGAAAAACACCTTTCAAACAACCCTATATGCTTTCCAGAAATTCTACATCATTTCCGGTCAGCAATATGTCAACAACATATACTGATCAGAAATTCTATAATGCTCCCACTCACTTCTTTGGAAATACAAGTTTCTCATAAACTTTGTATAAACCCAAAATCTTTGATCATCTCATCAAAGCATATATTCCAACTTTGAGATGCTTACTCCAATCCTTAGAAGGAGCGCTGGAGCTTTGCATACTTGTTAGCATCTTTTAGGATTGACAAAACCTTCTGGTTGTATCACATACAACCTTTCCTCAAGAAAATTGTCGAGGAAACCATGTTTTGACATCCTATCAGCAAGATTTCATAAATAATGCAATAACTGCTAATATAATTCGAATAGACTCTTAGCATCGCTACGAGTGAGAAAGCCTCATCATAGTCAACTCCTTGAACTTGTCGGAAAACATCTTAGCAACAAGTCGAGCTTTCTTAATGGCGACACATACCATCATTGTCTGTCTTCCCTTTTAAAATCCATCTATACCAAACAGCCTTACGACCATCAAGTAGTTCTTGCAAATTCTACAGTTTGTTTTCATACATGGATCCTCTCTCGGATTTTATGGCCTCCAGCCATTCGTCGGAATCCGGTCCCACCATCGCTTCTCCATAGCTCGTAGGTTCATTGTTGTCTAGCAACATGACCTCCAAGACAGGATTACGTACCACTCTGAAGTAGTATGCGTCCTTGTCGAACTACAAGGTTTGGTAGTGACTTGATCTGAAGTTTCATGATCAATATCATCAGCTTCCAGTTCAATTGGTGTAGGCGCCACAGGAACAACTTCTTGTGCCCTGCTACACACTAGTTGAAGTGACGATTCAATAACCTTAGCAAGTCTCCACAATCCTCCCACTCAATTCTTTCGAGAGAAACTTTTCCTCGAGAAAGGACTCGTTTCTAGAAACAATCACTTTTTCTTCGGATCTGAATTAGGAGGTATACCCAACTGTTTTGGGTGTCCTATAAGATGTACTTATCCGCTTTAGGTTCGAGCTTATCAGGCTAAAACTTTTTCACATAAGCTTCGTAGCCCCAAACTTTTAAGAAACGACAACTTAGGTTTCTCTAAACCATAGTTCATACGGTGTCATCTCAGCGGAATTACATGGTGCCCTATTTAAAGTGAATGCGGTTGTCTCTAATGCCTAACCCATAAACTATAGTGGTAATTCGATAAGACACATCATGGTATGCACCATATCCAATAGGGTGCATTTATGATGTTCAGACACACCATCACACTATGGTGCTCCAGGCGGTATTAGTTGTGAAACAATTTCCACAATGTCTTAATTGTGTACCAAACTCATAACTCAGATATTCATCACTATGATCATATCATAGACACTTTATCCTCTTGTCACGACGATCTTCAACTTCACTTTGAAAGTACTTGAACCTTTCAATAATTCAGACTTGTGTTTCATCAAGTAAATATACTTAGCATCTACTCAAATCATTTGTGAAGTAAGAGCATAACGATATCCACTGTGTGCCTCAGCACTCATTGGACTGCACACATCAAAATGTATTACTTCCAACAAGTTGCTTTCTTGTTTCATCTCACTGAAAACGAGGCCTTTCAGTCATCTTGCCCATGTGGTATGATTTGCATGTCTCAAGTGATTCAAAATCAAATGAGTCCAAACGATCCATCTGCATGGAGTTTCTTCATGCGTGTATACCAATAAACATGGTTCACATGTCTCAAACTTTTCAAAATTGAGTGAGTCCAAAGATCCATCAACATGGAGCTTCTTCATGCGTTTTATACCAATATGACTCAAATGGCAGTGCCACAAGTAGGTGGTACTGTCATTACTATCTTATATCTCTTTGGCATGAACATGTGTATCACTACAATTGAGATTCAATAAACCATTCATTTAGGTGCAAGACCATTGAAGGTATTATTCAAATAAACAGAGTAACCATTGTTCTCCTTAAATGAATAACCGTATTGCGATAAACATAATCCAATCATGTCTAGGCTCAACGCAAACACCAAATAACAATTATTTAGGTTTAACACCAATCCCGATGGTAGAGGGAGCGTGCGATGTTTGATCACATCAACCTTGGAAACATTTCCAACACACATCATCATCTCACCTTTAGCTAGTCTCTGTTTATTCCGTAGCTTTTATTTCGAGTTACTAACATTTAGAAACCGAACCGGTATCTAATACCCTGGTGCTACTAGGAGTACTAGTAAAGTACACATTTAATATAATGTATATCCAATATACTTCTGCCGACCTTGCCAGGCTTCTCATCTACCAAGTATCTAGGGTAGTTCTACTTCAGTGACCGTTCCCCTCATTACAGAAGCACTTAGTCTCGGGTTTGTGTTCAACCTTGGGTTTCTTCACTAGAGCAGCAACTGATTTGTCGTTTCTTGAAGTATCCCTTCTTGCCCATGCCCTTCTTGAAACTAGTGGTTTTACTAACCATCAACAATTGATGCTCCTACTTGATTTCTACTTTTGTGGTGTCAAACATCGCGAATAGCTCAAGGATCATCACATCTATCCTTGATATGTTATAGTTCATCACGAAACTCTAGTAGCTTGGTGGCAGTGACTTTGGAGAACCATCACTATCTCATCTGGAAGATTAACTCCCACTCAATTCAACCGATTGTAGTACTCAGACAATCTGAGCACATGCTCAACGATTGAGCTTTTCTCCCTTAGTTTGCAGGCTAAGAAACTTGTCAGAGGTCTCATACCTCTTGACATGGGCACGAGCCTGAAATCCCAATTTTAGTACTTGGAACATCTCATATGTTCTGCGACGTTTAAAAAAAGGTCTTTGGCGCCTCAATTCTAAATCGTTTAGCATTACGCACTGAACTATCACGTAGTCATCAAAACGTGTATGTCAGATGTTTGCAACATCCACAGATGACGCTCGAGGTTCAGCACACCAAGCGGTGCATTACGGACATAATCCTTCTGCGCAGCAATGAAGACAATCCTCAGTATACGGACCCAGTCCGCATAATTGCTACTGACAAATTTCAACTAAATTTTCTCTAGGAACATATCTTAAACAGTAGAACTAAAGCGTAAGCTATGACATAATTTGCAAAGACCTTTTGACTATGTTCATGATAATTAAGTTCATCTAACCAAATTATTTAATGAACTCCCACTCAGATAGACATCCCTCTAGTCATCTAAGTGATACATGATCCGAGTCAACTAGGCCGTGTCCGATCATCACGTGAGACGGACTAGTCATCATCGGTGAACATCTCCATGTTTATCGTATCTACTATACGACTCATGTTTGACCTTTCGGTCTCTTGTGTTCCAAGGCCATGTCTGTACATGCTAGGCTCGTCAAGTCAACCTAAGTGTTTTGCATGTGTAAATCTGGCTTACACCCGTTGTATGCAAACGTTAGAAACTATCACACCCGATCATCACGTGGTGCTTCGAAACAACGAACTTTTGCAATGGTGCAGAGTTAGGGGGAACACTTTCTTGAAATTTTAATGAGGGGTCATCTTATTTATGCTACTGTCGTTCGGAGCAAATAAGATGTAAACATGACAAACATCACATGCAAATCATAAAGTGACATGATATGGCCAATATCATCTTGCGCCTTTGATCTCCATCTTTGTGGCGCGACATGATCAACTTCGTCACCGGCATGACACCATGATCTCCATCATCATGATCTCCATCATCGTGTCTTCATGAAGTTGTCTCGCCAACTATTACTTCTACTACTATGGCTAATGGTTAGCAATAAAGTAAAGTAATTACATGGCATTTTCAATGACACGCAGGTCATACAATAAAATTAAGACAACTCCTATGGCTCCTGCCGGTTGTCATACCCATCGACATGCAAGTCGTGGAATCCTATTACAAGAACATGATCAATCTCATACATCACATATATCATTCATCACTCTTTTGGCCATATCATATCACATAGCATAGCCTGCAAAAACAAGTTAGACGTCCTCTAATTGTTGTTGCATGTTTTATGTGGTTGCTATGGGTTTCTAGCAAGAACGTTTCTTACCTACGCAAAAGCCACAACAGTGATATGCCAATTGCTGTTTACCCTTCATAAGGACCCTTTTCATCGAATCCGATCCGACTAAAGTGGGAGAGACAGACACCCGCTAGCCACCTTATGCAACAAGTGCATGTCAGTCGGTGGAAACTGTCTCACGTAAGTGTACATGTAAGGTCGGTCCGGGCCGCTTCATCCCACAATACTGCCGAACCAAGATATGACTAGTAACGGTAAGCAAATTGAACAAACCAACGCCCACAACTACTTGTGTTCTACTCGTGCATAGAATCTACGCATAGACCTAGCTCATGATGCCACTGTTGGGGAACGTAGCAATAATTCAAAATTTTCCTACGTACCACCAAGATCCATCTAGGAGATTCTAGCAACAAGAGAGAGAGAGGAAGTGCATCTTCATACCTTTGAAGATCGCTAAGCGGAAGTGTTACAAGAACACGGTAGATGGAGTCATACTCGCGACGATTCAAATCACGAAAGATCCGATTTAGCGCCGAACAGACGGTGCCTCCGCATTCAACACACGTACAGCCCGGGGACGTCTCCTCCTTCTTGATCCAGCAAGGGGAGAGGAGAAGTTGAGGGAGAGCTCCGGCAGCACGACGGCGTGGTGGTGGAGCTTGTGGTTCTCCTGCAGGGCTTCGCCAAGCACTATAGTGGAGGAGGAGGTGTTGAAGGAGGGAGGGCTGCGCCAGGGGAAAGGGTGCCGCTGCCCTCTCTCTCCCTCACTATCTATAGGGGGAAGGGGGAGGAGGAGGCTCCCTAGGGTTTTGATAACCCACAAGTGTAGGGGATCGCAACAACTTTCAAGGGTAAAGTATTCAACCCAAATTTATTGATTCGACACAAGGGGAGCCAAAGAATATTCTTGAGTATTAACAGTTGAGTTGTCAATTCAAACCACACCTGGATAACTTAGTATCTGTAGCAAAGTATTTAGTAGCAAAGTAATATGATAATAAAGGTAACGGTAGCAGAAGTAATGTTTTTTGGTTTTGTAGTGATTGTAACAATAGCAACGGAAAAGTAAATAAGCGAAGCACAAGATGTGAAAAGCTCATAGGCAATGGATCAGTGATGGATAATTATGCCGGATGCGATTCCTCATGTAATAGCTATAACATAGGGTGACACAGAACTAGCTCCAGTTCATCAATGTAATGTAGGCATGTATTCCATATATAGTCATATGTGCTTATGGAAAAGAACTTGCATGACATCTTTTGTCCTACCCTCCCGTGGCAGCGGGGTCCTAGTTGAAACTAAGGGATATAAAGGCCTCCTTTTAATAGAGAACCGGAACAAAGCATTAGCACATAGTGAATACATGAACTCCTCAAACTATGGTCATCAGCGAGAAGTATCCCGATTATTGTCACTTCGGGGTTGTCGGATCATAACACATAATAGGTGACTATAGACTTGCAAGATAGGATCAAGAATACACATATATTCATGAAAACATAATAGGTTCAGATCTGAAACCATGGCACTCGAGCCCTAGTGACAAGCATTAAGCATAGCAAAGTCATAGCAACATCAATCTCAGAACATAGTGGATACTAGGGATCAAACCCTAACAAAACTAACTTGATTACATGGTAAATCTCATCCAACCCATCACCGTCCAGCATGCCTACGATGGAATTACTCACGCACGACGGTGAGCATCATGAAATTGGTGATGGAGGATGGTTGATGATGACGACGACGATGAATCCCCCTCTCCGGAGCCCCGAATGGACTCCAGATTAGCCCTCTCGAGAGAGATTAGGGCTTGGCGGCGGCTCCGTATCGTAAAACGCGATGAAACTTTCTCCTTGATTTTTTCCTCCGCGAGACAGAATATATAGAGTTGGAGTTGAGGTCGGCGGAGCCTCAGGGGGCCCACGAGACAGGGGGGCGTGCCCCCACCCTCGTGGACAGGGTGTGGGCCCCCTGGTCTTGATTCTTTCGCCAGTATTTTTTATATTTTCCAAAAAGTGCCTCCGTGGATTTTTAGGACATTCCGAGAACTTTTGCTTTCTACACATAAAATAACATCATGGCAGTTGTGCTGAAAACAACGTCAGTCCGTGTTAGCTTCATTCAAATCATGCAAGTTAGAGTCCAAAACAAGGGCAAAAGTGTTTGGAAAAGTAGATACGTTGGAGACGTATCCACTCCCCCAAGCTTAAACCTTTGCTTGTCCTCAAGCAATTCAGTTGATAAACTGAAAGTGATAAAGAAAAACTTTTACAAACTATGTTTGCTCTTGTTGTTGTAAACATGCAAAGCCAGCATTCAGGTTTCAGCAAACATTATGAACTAACCATACTTACAGTAACACCTAGGTCTCACAATAACTCATATCAATGGCATAATCAGCTAGCGAGCCATAATAATAAAACTCAGATGACAACACTTTCTCAAAACAATCATAACATGATATAAAAAATGGTATCTCGCTAGCCCTTTCTGAGACCGCAAAACATAAATGTAGAGCACCTTTAAAGATCAAGGACTGACTAAACATTGTAAATCATGGTAAAAGAGATCCAGTCAAGTCATACCCAATATAAACCAACAATAATGAATGCAAATGACAGTGTGCTCTCCAGCGGGTGTTTTTTTCATAAGAAGGGTGATGACTCAAGATAAAAGTAGATAGATAGGCCCTTCGCAGAGGGAAGCAGGGATTGTAGCGGTGCCAGAGCTTGATTTTAAAATAGAGATTGAATAACATTTTGAGCGGCATACTTTTGCTGTGAACGCAACAACTATGAGATGGCTATATCTTCCATACTACATGCATTATAGGCAGTTCCCAAATAGAATGGTAAAGGTTTATACTCCCCCAGCCACCAACAAGCATCAATCCATGGCTTGTTCGAAACAACGAGTGACTCCAACTAACAACAGCCCTGGGGGAGTTTTGTTTAATTATTTTGATTAGCTTTGATCTTTTTGGATCATGGGACTTGGCATCCCGGTTACCTGCCCTTTCTCGTGAATGAGGAGCGGAGTCCACTCCTCTTGAGAATAACCCACCTAGCATGGAAGATATAGGCAGCCCTAGTTGAAACATGAGCTACTCGAGCATACAAAACAAAATTTCATTTGAAGGTTTGGAGTTTGGCACATACAAATTTACTTGGAACGGCAGGTAAATACCGCATATAGGAAGGTATGGTGGACTCATTGGAATAACTTTGGGGTTTATGGAGTTTGGATGCACAAGCAGTATTCCCGCTTAGTACAGGTGAAGGCTAGCAAAAGACAGGGAAGCGACCAACTGAGAGAGCGAAAACAGTCATAAACATGAATTAAAATTAATTTACACCGAGTACAAGCATGAGTAGGATATAATCTACCATGAACATAAATATCATGAAGGCTATGTTGATTTGTTTCAACTACATGCGTGAACATGTGCCAAGTCGAGTCACTCAATTCATTCAAAGGAGGATACCATCCCATCATACCACATCATAATCATTCTAATAGCATGTTGGCACGCAAGGTAAACCATTATAACTCATAGCTAATCAAGCATGGCACAAGCAACTATAATCTCTAAATGTCATTGCAAACATGTTTACTTCATAATAAGCTGAATCAGAAATGATGAACTCATCATATTTACAAAAACAAGAGAGGTCGAGTTCATACCAGCTTTTTTCATCTCAATAAGTCCATCATATATTGTCTTTATTGCCTTCACTTGCACGACCGAACAATGTGTATAATAATAATAGTGCACGTGCATTGGACTAAGCTAGAATCTGCAAGCATTTAACTCAAGAGAGAATATAGGGTAATATGGGCTCTAAATGAAATAAACAATCATGCATATGAGAGCCACTAAGCATTTTCAATATGGTCTTCTCGACCCCCAAAGGAAAGAAAAGAAAATAAAACTATTTACATGGGAAAGCTCCCAACAAGTAATAAGAAGAACGAGAAATCTTTTTGGGTTTTCATTTTAATTCTACTACAAGCATAAAGTAATAAGAAGAACGAGAAATTAAACTAACTATTTTTTTTGTTTTTTCTCTAGGTTTATCAAACACACAAGAATAAAGCGAGAAAAAGAAAATTAAACTAACATGGATAATACAATGAAAGAGTATGAGCACCGACGACTAGAATAGTGTGTGAACATGAATGTAAAGTTGGTGAGAAATACGTACTCCCCCATGCTTAGGCTTTTGGCCTAAGTTGGTCTAATACCAAGGACCGCTGCTACTCTCCCCGGTGTACTGGGAGGTGTAATCAGGATACCACTGGCTGGTCATCTCCGGATCCCACTGGAAAGATGATGCACAATAAGGGTCCAGTGCAGGTTCCGGCTCAGGTTCAGGTTCTGGAGTGGATGATTGGGCTCGATGAGCATACACCGCCTCTGGCGTGACAAGAAAATTATCTGCAAGCAAATCAAACAACAGAGGCGCAGGCAAAATAATAGTCTCATTGTGTTTCTTATTAAATCTAAGGTTATACAGGAGCATCTTCTCTTTGTTGTCAACAATAAATGTGTGGGCTACCATGCTCTTGTAATCTAAAATATGAGGAGGCAATTTTGTCTCCTCTTTCTCATGGTGCCTAATAGGTATCTGAAAATGTCTAGCAAGACGTGAAGCATAGATACCTCCAAATATGGGGCCTTTTGTACAATTCATGCCTAGCCGTTTAGCAATGACGGCACCAATACTAAAACTATTATCTCCAAGCAAGGCATGTTGAAGAATGATAATATCAGGAACACTAAAGTTTCCACTATTTCCACGAACAATAAAGCATCTACTAGCAAATATGGCAAAGTAGCGTAAAACATGAAAATGTATGCTAGAGATTTTCGCCTCGGAACCCTTCTTTGGCTCCTCTACAGCTATAGTGTTAACAAAGCCATCCACATCTTTATGATGGGGTTCCTCTAATTCTCCCTCATAGGGTATCCTACACACCGCGCAAAAATTACGTAAAGACATTTCTCTGAATTCATCATATAAATGAAATGATACTGAAGGCGGTGACTTCTTAGCATAATAATAAAAAATTTGCACGAAAGTATTGGTGAGTAAGAGATACTGATTGATCTGGTCATGGAGGAAACCGGTGAGGCCTGCATTCTCGATCAAAGAATAAAAATCTTCATGAATTCCAGCTTCTTTCAAGAAATCATCGCATGGCCATTCACACGGTCGTACTTCCGCTAAGCGAGGAAGATTATACTTGGTTTTTTCCTTCTCTTTAGCTTGTTTTTCCTGAGAGCCTTGGCTAGAAGAGCCCCTCAAAAGTTTCCTTAACATTTTCTGAAAATTTCTGAAATTTTAGTAACTTCAAAATAAAAGTGAATAAAACTAAACAAGATTGGTAGCAACTACTCTTACAAGTGCCTAGAGCCTATATCATGCATTAGAATTGCTTGGGACCACATAAATTTAACATGCAAGCTCAAGAACATGGTCACCTATGCAGCAAAAATTTGCAATGAATAAAGCATTAGAACAAAAACTAATTGGACCAATGGAGGAGTCACATACCAAGCAACAATCTCCCAAAGCAGTTTTGTGAATGGAGCTTTGAGCAAGGAGATCGAAAATTGCAGCAAAATGAGCTAGAACTCGTGCTTGAGCTGGATGGGGATTTTTTTGGGTAGAATATGGAGTGTGTGGGTGCTGGCATAAGTGGAGGGGGGCCACCAGGGGCCCACGAGACAGGGGGGCGCGCCCAGGTGGGGTGGGCGCGCCCTCCACTCTCGTGGCATGGTGGTTGCCCCTCCTGCAATGATTTCAGTGCCTAAAATCCTCAAATATTCCATAAAAAATCATACTAAATTTGCAGGGCATTTGGAGCACTTTTTATTTTTGGGATATTTTTTTATTGCACGGATAATTCAGTAAATAGACATATAATACTATTTTTTCTTTATTTATTCTAAATAACAGAAAGTAAAAAGAGGGTACAGAAGGTTGTGCCTTCTAGTTTCATCCATCTCATGATCATCAAAATGAATCCACTAACAAGGTTGATCAAGTCTTGTTAACAAACTCATTCCGAATAACACGGAACCGGAGAAATTTTGAATAACACTAAGTTACCTCAACGGGAATATGAAAATCCCCAACAATAAGAATATCATACTTTTTCTTGACAGTAGGGAGAGAGAATTCAAAACCTCCAATAATAATAGTTGGAACTTTTCCAATGGAATTGATGCTATGAACTTGAGATTGTTTCCTCGGAAAGTGTACCGTATGCTCAATACCATTAACATGAAAAGTGACATTGCCTTTGTTGCAATCAATAACAGCCCCTATGAGACTCATGAATATGAGCGTGTTTCCTCTAACCGCTATGTTCACAAAACTAAGAACTTTTCTTCATATTCATATGAGTACTATTCTCCTCCTGCAAAGCTATTTGTTAGGGCTCTCAAGCAAAAGTTCTCAGATGATGCACTTAGACTCATTGCTTCTAGGCCACCCCTCAAGATGTGGGTGGTTAAGAAGAATTAACTTCTCTTGCAGGGAAAGGTCTCCAGCCGGAAATCAAAGACTTCTGATGCCAATGTTGGAGACCTAAAACATCTTGTGGGACGCAAGATAATATGCCCCAACTGTCTTACCATGTATTTCGTCCCAGGGTTCCTTGACGAGCTTCCTATCATGCCTAACCAGAATCAAAACTTTGATAACATGCTTGTTCGCTACATGTTTCTGCTTCACAATACTCTTGGTGAAGCCTATCCCGCTAACTGCACTATAGGGTACAACTTCAAAAGCCACTGAATGGATCATGGACAATGGCTAGACCAACCACATGAGAAGTTTTCCTATGGATTCAACCCTTCGTCCATCTACTAAGAGCCACATCACATTCGCTAACACTGGTAAAAGCAAGGTATTGGGTCTTGGTAGAGTTGCTATCGCAAAGGATTAGCACATGGACAAAGTGATGCTCATTGAATCCCTTGGATACAACTTAATGTCTATGTCAATGCTCTGTGATCTGAACGTGGTTGTGATATTTGGAAAATACTGTTGTCTTGTGCTAATGGAATCTGACAAATCTCTAGTCTTCAAAGGCTATTGAAGAGGTGATCTGTATATGGTAGATTTCTCAGAAGAACCATAGCTTGCGTATGTCTTATAGCAAAGGCTTCAGAATGCTGGCTATGGCATCGACAGCTAGGACATGCGGGCATGAGGAACCTGTACACTCTTGCAAAGAAGAAGCACATCATTGGCATCGAGGGTGTCAAGTTCAAGAAGGATCATCTGTGCGGTGCTTGTGAAGCTAGGAAGATGACTAGAGCCAAGCATCACTCGAAGACAATCATGACTACCTCACGTCCCTTCGAGCTACTTCACATGGACTTATTTGGCCCTACTCACTACTCTACCCTTACTACAACTGCACATCTCTATGGCTTCGTTATTGTTGGTGATTATTCGAGACACACCTGGGTACACATAATTCTCTATAAGACTGAAGTGCAGGATGTCTTCATACGCTTCGCAAATCGGGCCATGATGAATTATGGCATCAAGATCAAGCACATATGTAGTAACAATGGCACTGAGTTCAAGAATGCTGGCCTCGACACTTATCTTGATACCTTGGGCATCACACATGAGTTCTCTGCTCCTTACACACCTCAGCAGAATGGCATAGTGGAGCGCAAGAATAGCACGCTCATTGAGATGGCACAGACGATGCTTGATGAATACAAGACTCCAAGAAAATTCTGGCCCGAAGCCATTGATACTGCATGCCACATCATCAACTGAGTCTATCTTCATAAGTTCTTCAAGAAAACATCTTATGAAGTTCTGACTGGTAAGAGGCCAAACTCCAGTTACTTCAAAGTCTTTGGTGCTAGGTGCTGGATCAAGGATCCACATCACACGTCTAAATTCGCAATGAAAGCACATGAAGGTTTTATGCTTGGTTACGGAAAGGACTCGCACACCTACATAGTCTTCAACCTATTTCACTACAAAGTGGTTGAAACAGTAGATGTGCGGTTCGATGAAACTAATGGCTCACAAAGAGAGCACCTGCCAACTGTGCTAGATGAAGCTACACCAGGTGAAGATATCAAGCTGATGGGTACTGGAGAAATCATACCCACCGAGGAACAGGTTGAGGATGAGATCATCATTTCTGCACCTAATCAACATGAAGACAATGCTTAGTCTAAAGCCAATGCTGATGATGAAGACAATAGTCAGTCTGATCAAAATCTTCGTCCAGCTCATCCTCGGGTCGCAAATGAAGTCCAGATTGAGAAGATTATTGATAGCATCAATGCACCTGGTCCTCTCACTTGATCAAGAGCTATGTAGCTGGCAAACTTCTGTGGTCACTTTGCTTTTGTCTCTATATCTGAACCCAAGAAAGTCAAAAAAGCCTTCATGGAACCTAAATGGATTCAAGCTTTGCAAGAAGAGCTTCAATATTTTGAGCTGAATAATGTTTGGGAGCTTGTCAAACGTCCTGATCCTCACAAGCACAATATCATTGGCATGAAATGGATCTATCGCAACAAGCAAGATGAACTTGGACAAGTTGTCAGAAACAAAGCTTGCCTCGTTGCTCAAGGTTACATACAAGTGGAAGGAATCAACTTTGATGAAACCTTTGCTCCCATGGCTAGGCTTGAAGCCATTAGAATACTGTTGGCCTATGCCAACCATCCCAACATTCTTCTGTATCAAATGGATGTGAAGAGTGCCTTTCTCAAGGGCAAAATCGAAGAAGAAGTGTATGTCGCTCAAGCGTCTGGTTTTGAAGATCCAAAGCATCCTGATATGGTGTACAAGCTCAACAAGGCACTATATGGCCTCAACAAACACCTCGCGCTTAGTATGACACACTCAAAGAATTCCTGAAGAGCAAAGGCTTCAAAGCTAGTTCTCTAGATCCCACTCTCTTCACGAATACATATGATGGTGAATTGTTTGTGTGTCAAATATATGTGGATGACATCATCTTTGGCTGCACTGATAAGAGATACAGTGATGAGTTTGGTTACATGATGCAAGAGCAATATCAGATGTCCATGATGGGAGAGCTGAAGTTCTTCCTTGGTCTTCAAATCTATCAACAACGCAATGGCATATTCATATCACAAGAAAAATACCTCAAAGATTGCCTGAAAAAGTTTGGAATGCCAGACTGCAAAGGGTACACGACACCAATGCCAACCAAAAGTCATCTTGGCCCTGACGACAATGGTAAAGAGTTCAATCAAAAGGTATACCACTCCATGATTGGTTCTTTACTATACTTATGTGCATCTAGGCCTAATATTATGCTTAGCATTTACATGTGTGACCGATTCCAAGCGGCACTAAAGGAATCGCATCACCTTGTTGTGAAGTGAATTCTTCGATATTTGGCTCACACCCCAACACTAGGATTATGGTATCCAAAGGGCTCATCATTTGATATAGTTGGATACTCAGATGCTGATTATGCTGGTGACAAGGTTGACCGCAAGTCTACATCAGGCACATATCACTTTCTTAGACAATCTCTTGTCTGTTGGTCTTCAAAGAAGTAGAATTGTGTATCACTCCCCACTGCTGAATCTGAATACGTTGCTGCTGGATCTTGCTGTGCTCAGCTTCTCTGGATGAAGCAAACTCTCAAGGATTATGGCATCAACATGAAGAATGTGCCACTCTTCTGCGACAATGAAAGCGTCATCAAGATTGCCAAGAATCCAGTTTAGCACTCGAAGACAAAGCAGATTGAGATTCGTCATCACTTTCTCAGAGATCATGTCATCAAGGAAGATATTGATATCATTCACGTCAACACTAAAGAGCAACTGGCAGATATCTTCACAAAGCCCTTGGATGAGAAAAGGTTTTGCAAGCTGCGGTGTGAGCTAAATATCTTAGAATCGTCAAATGTCCAGTGAATGGACACACATCCTAACGCTTATGCATGTTGATGACTTAGATGTGCAACACACAAAGTAACCTATTTATTCAACCAATGAAGACTTACCCTCTGAGTGTACATTAATGTGGAACTTGACTTCGGAGCGCCACAATAATTGTGTGCCGTGTCTGGGTCTAATACTTCCTATACGGTGGGTAACGCCACCACCACACTTTCTTGAAGATTTTCATTTGGCATCATGATTGCATTATCTTCACATTTGGATTGTCTTCAACATTGATTTGTCTTCAAAATCTATATCTTCGCAATGTTGATTTATCTTCAATGCTATATATGTGTTCCGTCCTCTACATCATTCACTTATAGCTATGCCTCAAAGTTGCTATTTTTCTGACCTAAGTGAATGTGATCGGACCCTAATCCCATCTGTGCTACTCCCTCAAATTCTTTCTGTCTAGTCATATGCATTCTGTTGACCCTGTCAAATATCTTCACTAAGTCCTTGTCAGCTGAAGGTACAGAGACACACATTTAACACTACTTTTAATGCCTTATATTTTTCCTGAAAACCGAAGAAGTCCGAACAAACGACCACCCGACAATCCAGGCGTGCGTGGGAACATGGTTCAACACCTGATAAGTTGCATGCATGCCACGTGTCCTTTAGATGTGTACCGCCAGGGGCACCTGCGTAATTACACTGCGCCGCCCTCCTCCTCCTTATAAATACTCGCCCAGACGGTCATTATCTCCTCTTCCACCTTGCCATCTCGCTCAAACCCAAGCGCCACCGCTAGCTCATGTCGACGCCGGAGACCAAGCGCTTAGCAGACACGACTTCTCCGACGTCATCCTCACGCCGGCCGCGGACCTCGTCTTCTCCGTCGCCGCCATAGGTGTCTTCTGTCGCCAAGTTAGGGAACGGGAGATTGGACTTCTCGGCATCCGTTCTGCCTCGTCTAGCAGTTCCGCTGTGGTAAATAAAACTCACTTTTTACCGCCTTTTAGATCCGTCAAATCTGTCAACTTAACCCAAAAGTGGTTTCTGAACTTTCAAATTTGGATCTTTCTTTTTCTGCATCTCATATCTTGCAAAGTATGTTCACTTATGCTTCACAACCAGTTAGATTCCTCACTTGTACTTATTCTTGGATCGTACAAATCTGGAACCAACTTCCTTCAAATAAGTGAATGTCCTCGCACTGTGAGGTCAATGATACGTCCATTTTGCATCATGCTTTTATATAAATATTTATTGCATTATGGGTTCTTACTACACATTATGTCACAATACTTATGCCTTTTCTCTCTTATTTTACAAGGTTTACATGAAGAGGGGGAATGCCGACAGCTGGATTCTGGGCTGGAAAAGGAGCAAACATTAGAGACCTATTCTGCACAACTCCAAAAGTCCTGAAACTCCACGAAAGTCAGTTTTGGAATATATTAAAAATATTGGGTGAAGAAAGCACCAGAGGGGGGCCTCCCACTGCTCACAAGGGTGGAGGGTACGCCCTACCCCCTAGGCGCGCCCCCTGCCTCGTGGGCCACCTGGAAGCCCCCCGATACCCATCTTCTGGTATAAGGTGCCTTTTGCCCTGAAAAAAAAATCATAAGGAAGATTTCGGGATGAAGCGCTGCCGTCGCGAGGTGGAACCTTGGCGGAACCAGTCTAGGGTTCCAGGGGAGCTGTTCTGCCAGGGAAACATCCCTCCGGGAGGAGGAAATCGTCACCATCGTCATCACCATCGATCCTCTCATCGGGAGGGGGTCAATCTCCATCAACATATTCACCAGCACCATCTCCTCTCAAACCCTAGTTCATCTCTTGTATCCGATCTTTGTCTCAAAACCTCAGATTGGTACCTGTGGGTTGCTAGTAGTGTTGATTACTCCTTGTAGGTTATGCTAGTTGGTTTATTCGATGGAAGATCATATGTTCAGATCCTTTATGCATATTAATACCCCTCTAATTATGAACATGAGTATGATTTGTGAGTAGTTACGTTTATTCCTGAGGACATGGGAGAAGTCTTGTTATAAGTAGTCATGTGAATTTGGTATTCGTTCGATATTTTGATGAGATGTATGTTGTCTCTCCTCTGGTGGTGTTATGTGAACATCGACTACATGACACTTCACCATTATTTGGGCCTAGGGGAAGGAATCAAGAAGTAATAAGTAGATGATGGGTTGCTAGAGTGACAGAAGCTTAAACCCTAGTTTATGCGTTACTTCGTAAGGGGCTGATTTGGATCCATATGTTTCATGCTATGGTTAGGTTTACCTTAATTCTTATTTCATAGTTGCGGATGCTTGCGAGAGGGGTTAAACATAAGTGGGATGCTTTTCCAAGGAAGGGAAGTACCCAAGCACCGGTCCACCCACATATCAAATTATCAAAGTAACGAACGCGAATCATATGAGCATGATGAAAACTAGCTTGACGATAATTCCCATGTGTCCTCAGGAGCGCTTTCCTTTATATAAGAGTTTGTCTAGGCTTATCCTTTGCTACAAAAAGGATGGAGCCACCTTTCTGCACCTTAGTTATTATTGTTACTTGTTACCCATTACGAATTACCTTATCACAAAGCTATCTGTTACCGATAATTTCAGTGCTTGCAGAGAATACCTTAGTGAAAACCGCTTGTCATTTCCTTCTGCTCCTCGTTGGGTTCGACACTATTACTTATCGAAAGGACTACGATAGATCCCCTATACTTGTGGGTCATCAAGACTCTTTTCTGGCACCGTTGCCGGGGAGTGAAGCGCCTTTGGTAGGTGGAATTTGGTAACGAAAAATTTATATAGTGTGCTGAAATTTACTGTCACTTGTTACTATGGAAAATAATCCTTTGAGGGGCTTGTTTGGGGTATCTTCATCCCGACCAGTAGAGCAAAGAGTTTCTCCTAAACCTACTGAACCTACTGAAAATGTTTACTTTGAAATTCCTTCGGGTATGATAGAGTAACTGCTAGCTTATCCTTTTACAGGGGATGGAATATTACATCCCGATATGCACCTAATCTATGTGGATGAAGTTTGTGGGTTATTTAAGCTTGCAGGTATGCCCGAGGATGTTATCAAGAAGAAGGTCTTCCCTTTATCTTTGAAGGGAAAGGCATTGACATGGTTTAGGCTATGTGATGATATTGAATCATGGAACTACAACTGATTGAACTGGAATTTGATCAGAAGTTTTATCCTATGCATCTGGTTCATCGCGATCGTAATTATATATATATATAAGTATCACTCAAGCTTGGGGGAGGCTTAAGTCAATGTTATATTCATGCCCCAATCATGAGCTCTCAAGAGAAATTATTATTCAAATTTTTTATGCTCGGCTTTCTCTCAATAATCGCTCCATGCTCGATACTTCTTGTACCGGTTCCTTCATGATGAAGACTATTGAATTCAGATGGGATTTATTGGAAAGAATTAAACACAACTCTGAATATAGGGAACTCAGTGAAGGTAAGGAGTCAGGTATAACACCTAAGTTTGATTGTGTTAAATCTTTTATGGATACCGATGCTTTTCGTGAATTTAGCACTAAATATGGACTTGACTCTGAGATAGTAGCTTCTTTCTATGAATCATTTGCTACTCATGTTGATCTCCCTAAGGAGGAGGTTTAAATATCATCCTCCCATTGACGTAAAAGTAGTATAACCTATTAAAGTTGAAGAAAAGACTATCACTTATAATGTTGATCCTATTGTTCCTATTGCTTATATTGAGAAACCACCTTTCCCTGTTGGAATAAAGGATCATGCTAAAGCTTCAACTGTGGTCCGTAAGAGTAATGATAGAACACCTACACCCCCGTGAGCAAATTAAATTTGAACCTAGTATTGCTATGGTTAATATTGATGGGCATCTTATTTACTTCTATGATGAAGCTGCTAGAATTGCTAGACCCGATACTAAAAATAAACATAGACCTGTTGTTGGCATGCCTGTCGTTTCTGTTAAAATAGGAGATCACTTTTATCATGTCTTATGTGATATGGGTGCTAGTGTCAGTGCAATACCTTATACTTTATATAAAGAAATCATGCATGATATTGCACCTGCTGAGATAGAAGATATTGATGTTACTATTAAGCTTGCCAATAGAGATTCTATTTCACCAGTTGGGATTGTTAGAGATGTTGAAGTATTGTGTGGGAAAATTAAATATCCTACTGATTTTCTTGTTCTTGCTTCCCCACAAGATGATTTTTGTCCCATTATATTTGGTAGACCCTTCTTGAATACTGTTAATGCTAAGATAGATTGCGAAAAAGATATTGTTATTATTGGTTTAGGGGACATGTCTCATGATTTTAATTTTGCTAAATTCCATAGACAACCCCATGATAAAGAATTACCTAGTAAAGATGACATTATCGGTCTTTCTTCTATTGTCGTGCCTCCTAATGATCCTTTAGAACAATATTTGCTAGGCCATGAAAATGATATGTTTATGAATGAAAGAAGGGAAATAGATGAAGTATTCTTTAAACAGGGACCTATATTGAAACACAACTTGCCTCTTGAAATCCTAGGGGATCCTCCTCCACCCAAGGCTGATCCCGTGTTTGAGCTTAAACCATTACCTGATACTCTTAAATATGCTTATCTCGATGAAAAGAAGATATATCATGTTATTATCAATGCTAACCTTTCAGAACAGGAAGAAGAGAAATTATTGAAAACTCTGAAGAAGCACCGTGTTGCTATTGGATATACTCTTGATGATCTTAAGGGCATTAGTCCCACTCTATGCCAGCACAAAATAAAATTGGAAAAAGACGCTAAACCAGTTGTTGATCACCAACGAAGGTTAAATCCTAAGATGAAAGAAGTGGTAAGAAATGAAACACTGAAGCTTTTGGAGACAAGTATAATTTATCCTGTTGCTGATAGTCAGTGGGTAAGTCCCGTCCATTGTGTCCCTAAGAAGGGAGGTATTACTGTTTTTCCTAATGATAAGGATGAATTGATCCCACAAAGAATTGTTACAGGTTATAGAATGGTTACTGATTTCCGTAAATTAAATAAAGCTACTAGAAAGGATCATTACCCTTTACCTTTTATTGATCAAATGCTAGAAAGATTATCCAAACATACACATTTTTGCTTTCTAGACGGTTATTCTGGTTTCTCTCAAATACCTGTGCCAAAAGAGGATCAGGAAAAAGACCACTTTTACTTGCCCTTTCGGTACCTTTGCTTATAGACGTATGCCTTTTGGTTTATGCAATGCACCTGCTACCTTTCAAAGATGTATGACTTCTATATTCTCTGACTTTTGTGAAAAGATTGTTGAGGTTTTCATGGATGATTTCTCCATGTATGGAATTTCTTTTAATGATTGCTTAAGCAACCTTGATCGAGTCTTGCAGAGATGTGAAGAAACTAATCTTGTCTTGAATTGGGAGAAGTGCCACTTTATGGTTAATGAAGGTATTGTCTTGGGGCATAAAATTTCTGAAAGAGGTATTGAAGTTGACAAAGCTAAAGTTGATGCTATTGAAAAGATGCCGTGTCCTAAGGACATCAAAGGTATAAGAAGTTTCCTTGGTCATGCCGGTTTTTATAGGAGGTTCATTAAAGACTTCTCAAAAATTTCTAGGCCTCTAACTAATCTCATATAAAAATATGTCCCTTTTGTTTTCGATGATGGTTGTGTAGAAGCATTTTAAATACTGAAGAAACCCTTGATTTCTGCACCTATTGCTCAGCCTCCTGATTGGAATTTACCCTTTGAAATCATGTGTGATGCTAGCGACTATGATGTAGGTGCTATTCTAGGACAAAGAGTTGATAAGAAATTGAATGTTATCCAATATGCTAGTAAAACTCTAGACAGTGCCCAGAGAAATTATGCTACTACTAAAAAAGAATTTTTAGCAGTTATATTTGATTGTGATAGTTCAGACCTTATATTATTGATTCCAAAGTAAATGTTCACATTTATCATGCTGCTATTAAATACCTTATGGAAAAGAAAGATGCTAAACCTAGACTTATTAGATGGGTTCTCTTGCTACAAGAATTTGATTTGCATATTATTGATAGAAAAAAAGCTGAGAACCCCGTTGCAGACAACTTTTCTAGGTTAGAGAATATTCTTGATGACCCACTACCTATTAATGATAGCTTTCCTAAAGAACAATTAGCTATCATTAATGCTTCTCGTACTGCTGCATGGTATGTTGATTATGCTAATTACATTGTTGCTAAATTTATACCACCTAGTTTCACATACCAGCAAAAGAAAAAAAATCTATTATTTAAGACATTACTTTTGGGATGACCCACACCTTTATAAAGGAGGAGTAGATGGTGTCACTCCGAGGCATATGGAGGACACCACGCTGGAGATAGAACTGCACATAAGGTATTGCAATCCAGTTTTTATTGGCCTACTCTCTTCAAAGATGCCCGTAAGTTTGTCTTGTCATGTGATGAATGTCAAAGAATTGGTAATATTAGTAGACGTCAAGAAATGCTTATGAACTATTCACTTGTTATTAAACCATTTGATATTTGGAGCTTTGATTATATGGGACCGTTTCCTTCCTCTAATGGATATACACATATTTTAGTTGTTGCTGATTACGTTACTAAGTGGGTAGAAGTTATTCCAACTAGTAGTGCTGATCATAACACTTCTATTAAGATGCTTAAAGAAGTTATTTTTCCGAGGTTTGGAGTCCCTAGATACTTAATGACTGATGGTGGTTCACATTTTATTCATGGTGCTTTTTGTAAAATGCTTGCTAAGTATGATGTTAATCATAGAATTGCATCTTCACATCATCCACAGTCTAGCGGTCAAGTAGAATTGAGTAATAGAGAGCTTAAATTAATTTTGCAAAAGACTGTTAATAGATCTAGAAAGAATTGGTCCAAGAAACTCGATGATGCATTATGGGCCTATAGAACTGCATATAAAAATCCTATGGATATGTCTCCGTATAAAATGGTTTATGGAAAAGCATGTGACTTACCTCTCAAACTAGAACATAAGGCATATTGGGCTATTAAAGAGCTCAATTATGATTTCAAACTTGCCGATGAGAAGAGGCTATTTGATATTAGCTCACTTGATGAATGGAGATCCCAGGCCTATGAGAATGCCAAACTGTTTAAAGAAAAGGTTAAAAGATGGCATGACAAAAGGATACAAAAGCGTGAGTTTAATGTAGGTGATTATGTTTTGCTATACAACTCTCGTTTAAGATTTTTTGCAGGAAACCTTCTCTCTAAATGGGAAGGTCCTTACGTTATCGAGGAGGTCTATCATTCTGGTGCCATAAAAATCAACAACTTCGAAGGCACAAATCCGAAGGTGGTGAACGGTCAAAGAATCAAACATTATATCTCAGGTAATCCCATAAATGTTGAAACCAATGTTATTGACACCGTAACCCTGCAGGAGTACATAAGGGACACTTTCCAGAATGTTTTAGACTCCGAAAAGGAATAGGTATGTGGTACGGTAAGTAAACCGACTCCAAAACAGTTCTAATAGCAATTTTTCTCCGTTTTGGAATATTTAAGAAAATAGGAAAATAAGAAGTAGTCCAGAAAGGATACGAGGCATCCACGAGGGTGGAGGGCGCACCCTATCCCCTGGGTGCGCCCCCTGCCTCGTGGGCACCTCATGTGCCCTCCGGACTCCATTTTCTTGCATGATACTTCTTTTGGTCAGTAAAAATTCATTATATAATCTCCCGAGGGTTTTGACCACCGTATCACGACGAAATCCTCTATTTTTGTTTTGAGTTGTTTC
Source organism: Triticum dicoccoides (assembly GCF_002162155.2). Classification (NCBI taxonomy): domain Eukaryota; kingdom Viridiplantae; phylum Streptophyta; class Magnoliopsida; order Poales; family Poaceae; genus Triticum; species Triticum dicoccoides. Next base: position 424,166,532 of record NC_041383.1, on the reverse strand, counting down.
TGCCACAGATTAGAGCAATATGTCTTCTCAAGAGTCAGTTGGAGAGAGCCAGGTATCTAATCCGACAACGGGGCCAAGGGCAAACAGCGATGCTGATCACTTTGGGCCATCAATGGAGGAAGAGATGGAGGCAGGCTTAAAAAGGATAGATGCTATGTAGGAGGATCAAGAAGTTACTTCTCGTCTCCAAGCCAGATTTATGATGGAGGAACTTCATAGCTCAGCAATTCCAAATTCGGTCATCCCTCCCAATGCTAGATTTCTTTCTTATGAAAATATGAAAAAGAGTGTTACTTGTTCTCCCGCAACTATGCAACATCCATGGGTGAAAGAAGCTTTAATCGTCGCGGATAAACTCCGTAAGCAAACAATGATCTTAAGCAGCAAGTCAATAAGCTCGAGGAAGTGAACTATATCCTCAGGGGCATCATCACCAATAATATAACAACACCACCTCCGAAGAAAGAGACATAAACACATGGGTATGAGCACTCCCCTTGGCAACTGCCAAGCTAGGGGGAGGTGCTCCGGTATCGTATCACCATCACACTTCTATCTTTACTGTTTTTTCTTAGTTCGATCCTTTTGGTTATATCTTGATCTAGTAGAATAAAGTTTAGTATGATATAGCTTTGAGTTTTTGTGTTGATCCCTATCTATTTAATCGAGTCTGCGAGCTATATATAATAAAGATTAGTTTTGAGTCGAGGGCTTTGCTATCTTGCTATGATCTGTTGGGGAATGTAGCAATAATTCAAAATTTTCCTATGTACCACCAAGATCCATCTAGGAGATTCTAGCAACAAGAGAGAGAGAGAGAGAGAGAGAGAGAGAGAGAGAGGAAGTGCATCTTCATACCTTTGAAGATCTCTAAGCAGAAGCGTTACAAGAAGCGTTACAAGCTTCGCCAAGCACTATAGTGGAGGAGGAGGTGTTTTAGGAGGGAGGGCTGTGCTAGGGGAAAGGGTGCCGCTGCCCTCTCTCTCCCTCACTATATATAGGGGGAAGGGGGCAGGAGGAGGCGCCCTAGGGTTTCCCTAGGGGAGGGGTGGCGGCCACAGGGGAAACCCTAGATGGGTTTGGGCGCCCCCACCCCTAGGAAACTTGCCCCCCAAGCCGGAAGGGGCGGCTGCCCTAGGGGAGGCGCTCCCACCTCTCCAGGTTACGTGAGATGGGGTGGGAGGGGCGCACAGCCCCTTAGTGGGCTGATGTGCCCCATCCCCTTGGCCCATAAGTCCCCCCAACGCTTGTCGGGGCCTCCAGAACCCCTTTCGGACACGCTGGTCGTCACCCGGTAACACCGGAACAATTCCGGACTCCAATACCCTTCATCCAATATATCGATCTTCACCTCCGGACCATTCCGGAGTTCCTCGTCACGTCCGGGATCTCATCCGGGACTCCAAACAACCTTCGTTAAGCACATACTATTTCCCATGACAACTCTAGCGTCACCGAACCTTAAGTGTGTAGACCCTATGGGTTCGGGAACCATGCAGACATGACCGAGACATCTCTCCGGCCAATAACCAACAGCAGGATCTGGATACCCATGTTGGCTCCCACATGTTCCATGATGATCTCATCGGATGAACCATGATGTCGGGGATTCAACCAATCCCGTATACAATTCCCTTTGTCCATCGGTATGTTACTTGCCTGAGATTCGATCATCGGTATCCCCATACCTTGTTCAATCTCGTTACCGGCAAGTCTATTTACTCGTTCCGCAACGCATGATCCCATGAATAACTCCTTAGTCACATTGAGCTCATTATGATGATGCATTATCGAGTGGGCCTAGAGATACCTCTCGGTCATACGAAGTGACAAATCCCAGTCTCAATTCGTGCCAATAAACAGACATTTTCGGAGCTACCTGTAGTGCACCTTTATAGCCACCCAGTTACGTTGTGACGTTTGGTACACCCAAAGAATTCCTACGGTATCCGGGAGTTGCACAATCTCATGGTCTAAGGAAATGATACTTGACATTAGAAAAGCTCTTAGCAAATGAACTACACGATCTTGTGCTATGCTTAGGATTGGGTCTTGTCCATCACATCATTCTCCTAATGATGTGATCTCGTTATCAATGACGTCCAATGTTCATGGTCAAGAAACCATAACCACCTATTGATCAACGAGCTAGTCAACTAGAGGCTCACTAGGGACATGTTGTGGTCTATGTATTCACACATGTATTACGGTTTCCAGTTAATACAATTATAGCATGAACAATAGACAATTATCATGAACCAGGAAATATAATAATAACCATTTTATTATTGCCTCTAGGTCATATTTCCAACAATATCCCACTTGCACGAGAGTCAATAATCTAGTTCACATCCCTATGTGATTGAAATGAATCCAACACCCATGGGGTTTGATCATATCTCACTTGTGAGAGAGGTTATTAGTCAATGGGTCTAAACCTTTTAGATCCGTGTGTGCTTTACAAATCTCTATGTCATCTTGTAGATGCAGCTACCACACGCTATTTGGAGCTATTCCAAATAACTGCTCTACTATATGAATCCAGTTTACTACTCAGAGTCATCCAGATTAATGTCAAAGTTTGCATCAACGTAACCCTTTACGACGAACTCTTTTACCACCTCCATAATCAAGAAAAATTCCTTAGTCCACTAAGGATAGCTTTGACCATTGTCCAATGATCCATTCTGGATCACTCTTGTACCCCTTGACTGACTCATGGCAAGGCACACTTCAGGTGCGGTACACAGCACAACATACGGTAGAGCCTACGTCTAAAGCATAGGGGACGACCTTCGTCCTTTCTCTCTCTTCTACCGTGGTCAGGTCTTGAGTCTTACTCAATACTCACACCTTATAACACAACCAAGAACTCCTTCTTTGCTGATCTATTTTGAACTCCTTCAAAATCTTGTCACGGTATGTATTCATTTGAAAGTACTATCAAGCGATTTTGATCTATCCTTATAGATCTTGATGCTCAATGTTTAAGTAGCTTAATCCAGGTTTTCCATTGAAAAACACCTTTCAAACAACCCTATATGCTTTCCAGAAATTCTACATCATTTCCGATCAGCAATATGTCAACAACATATACTGATCAGAAATTCTATAATGCTCCCACTCACTTCTTTGGAAATACAAGTTTCTCATAAACTTTGTATAAACCCAAAATCTTTGATCATCTCATCAAAGCATATATTCCAACTCTGAGATGCTTACTCCAATCCTTAGAAGGATCGCTGGAGCTTTGCATACTTGTTAGCATCTTTTAGGATTGACAAAACCTTCTGGTTGTATCACATACAACCTTTCCTCAAGAAAATTGTCGAGGAAACCATGTTTTGACATCCTATCAGCAAGATTTCATAAATAATGCAATAACTGCTAATATAATTCGAATAGACTCTTAGCATCGCTACGAGTGAGAAAGCCTCATCATAGTCAACTCCTTGAACTTGTCGGAAAACATCTTAGCAACAAGTCGAGCTTTCTTAATGGCGACACATACCATCATTGTCTGTCTTCCCTTTTAAAATCCATCTATACCAAACAGCCTTACGACCATCAAGTAGTTCTTGCAAATTCTACAGTTTGTTTTCATACATGGATCCTCTCTCGGATTTTATGGCCTCCAGCCATTCGTCGGAATCCGGTCCCACCATCGCTTCTCCATAGCTCGTAGGTTCATTGTTGTCTAGCAACATGACCTCCAAGACAGGATTACGTACCACTCTGAAGTAGTATGCGTCCTTGTCGAACTACAAGGTTTGGTAGTGACTTGATCTGAAGTTTCAGGATCAATATCATCAGCTTCCAGTTCAATTGGTGTAGGCGCCACAGGAACAACTTCTTGTGCCCTGCTACACACTAGTTGAAGTGACGATTCAATAACCTTAGCAAGTCTCCACCATCCTCCCACTCAATTCTTTCGAGAGAAACTTTTCCTCGAGAAAGGACTCGTTTCTAGAAACAATCACTTTTTCTTCGGATCTGAATTAGGAGGTATACCCAACTGTTTTGGGTGTCCTATAAGATGTACTTATCCGCTTTAGGTTCGAGCTTATCAGGCTAAAACTTTTTCACATAAGCTTCGTAGCCCCAAACTTTTAAGAAACGACAACTTAGGTTTCTCTAAACCATAGTTCATACGGTGTCATCTCAGCGGAATTACATGGTGCCCTATTTAAAGTGAATGCGGTTGTCTCTAATGCCTAACCCATAAACTATAGTGGTAATTCGATAAGACACATCATGGTATGCACCATATCCAATAGGGTGCATTTATGATGTTCAGACACACCATCACACTATGGTGCTCCAGGCGGTATTAGTTGTGAAACAATTTCCACAATGTCTTAATTGTGTACCAAACTCATAACTCAGATATTCATCACTATGATCATATCATAGACACTTTATCCTCTTGTCACGACGATCTTCAACTTCACTTTGAAAGTACTTGAACCTTTCAATAATTCAGACTTGTGTTTCATCAAGTAAATATACTTAGCATCTACTCAAATCATTTGTGAAGTAAGAGCATAACGATATCCACTGTGTGCCTCAGCACTCATTGGACTGCACACATCAAAATGTATTACTTCCAACAAGTTGCTTTCTTGTTTCATCTCACTGAAAACGAGGCCTTTCAGTCATCTTGCCCATGTGGTATGATTTGCATGTCTCAAGTGATTCAAAATCAAATGAGTCCAAACGATCCATCTGCATGGAGTTTCTTCATGCGTGTATACCAATAAACATGGTTCACATGTCTCAAACTTTTCAAAATTGAGTGAGTCCAAAGATCCATCAACATGGAGCTTCTTCATGCGTTTTATACCAATATGACTCAAATGGCAGTGCCACAAGTAGGTGGTACTGTCATTACTATCTTATATCTCTTTGGCATGAACATGTGTATCACTACAATTGAGATTCAATAAACCATTCATTTAGGTGCAAGACCATTGAAGGTATTATTCAAATAAACAGAGTAACCATTGTTCTCCTTAAATGAATAACCGTATTGCGATAAACATAATCCAATCATGTCTAGGCTCAACGCAAACACCAAATAACAATTATTTAGGTTTAACACCAATCCCGATGGTAGAGGGAGCGTGCGATGTTTGATCACATCAACCTTGGAAACATTTCCAACACACATCATCATCTCACCTTTAGCTAGTCTCTGTTTATTCCGTAGCTTTTATTTCGAGTTACTAACATTTAGAAACCGAACCGGTATCTAATACCCTGGTGCTACTAGGAGTACTAGTAAAGTACACATTTAATATAATGTATATCCAATATACTTCTGCCGACCTTGCCAGGCTTCTCATCTACCAAGTATCTAGGGTAGTTCTACTTCAGTGACCGTTCCCCTCATTACAGAAGCACTTAGTCTCGGGTTTGTGTTCAACCTTGGGTTTCTTCACTAGAGCAGCAACTGATTTGTCGTTTCTTGAAGTATCCCTTCTTGCCCATGCCCTTCTTGAAACTAGTGGTTTTACTAACCATCAACAATTGATGCTCCTACTTGATTTCTACTTTTGTGGTGTCAAACATCGCGAATAGCTCAAGGATCATCACATCTATCCTTGATATGTTATAGTTCATCACGAAACTCTAGTAGCTTGGTGGCAGTGACTTTGGAGAACCATCACTATCTCATCTGGAAGATTAACTCCCACTCAATTCAACCGATTGTAGTACTCAGACAATCTGAGCACATGCTCAACGATTGAGCTTTTCTCCCTTAGTTTGCAGGCTAAGAAACTTGTCAGAGGTCTCATACCTCTTGACATGGGCACGAGCCTGAAATCCCAATTTTAGTACTTGGAACATCTCATATGTTCTGCGACGTTTAAAAAAAGGTCTTTGGCGCCTCAATTCTAAATCGTTTAGCATTACGCACTGAACTATCACGTAGTCATCAAAACGTGTATGTCAGATGTTTGCAACATCCACAGATGACGCTCGAGGTTCAGCACACCAAGCGGTGCATTACGGACATAATCCTTCTGCGCAGCAATGAAGACAATCCTCAGTATACGGACCCAGTCCGCATAATTGCTACTGACAAATTTCAACTAAATTTTCTCTAGGAACATATCTTAAACAGTAGAACTAAAGCGTAAGCTATGACATAATTTGCAAAGACCTTTTGACTATGTTCATGATAATTAAGTTCATCTAACCAAATTATTTAATGAACTCCCACTCAGATAGACATCCCTCTAGTCATCTAAGTGATACATGATCCGAGTCAACTAGGCCGTGTCCGATCATCACGTGAGACGGACTAGTCATCATCGGTGAACATCTCCATGTTTATCGTATCTACTATACGACTCATGTTTGACCTTTCGGTCTCTTGTGTTCCAAGGCCATGTCTGTACATGCTAGGCTCGTCAAGTCAACCTAAGTGTTTTGCATGTGTAAATCTGGCTTACACCCGTTGTATGCAAACGTTAGAAACTATCACACCCGATCATCACGTGGTGCTTCGAAACAACGAACTTTCGCAATGGTGCAGAGTTAGGGGGAACACTTTCTTGAAATTTTAATGAGGGGTCATCTTATTTATGCTACTGTCGTTCGGAGCAAATAAGATGTAAACATGACAAACATCACAAGCAAATCATAAAGTGACATGATATGGCCAATATCATCTTGCGCCTTTGATCTCCATCTTTGTGGCGCGACATGATCAACTTCGTCACCGGCATGACACCATGATCTCCATCATCATGATCTCCATCATCGTGTCTTCATGAAGTTGTCTTGCCAACTATTACTTCTACTACTATGGCTAATGGTTAGCAATAAAGTAAAGTAATTACATGGCATTTTCAATGACACGCAGGTCATACAATAAAATTAAGACAACTCCTATGGCTCCTGCCGGTTGTCATACCCATCGACATGCAAGTCGTGGAATCCTATTACAAGAACATGATCAATCTCATACATCACATATATCATTCATCACTCTTTTGGCCATATCATATCACATAGCATAGCCTGCAAAAACAAGTTAGACGTCCTCTAATTGTTGTTGCATGTTTTATGTGGTTGCTATGGGTTTCTAGCAAGAACGTTTCTTACCTACGCAAAAGCCACAACAGTGATATGCCAATTGCTGTTTACCCTTCATAAGGACCCTTTTCATCGAATCCGATCCGACTAAAGTGGGAGAGACAGACACCCGCTAGCCACCTTATGCAACAAGTGCATGTCAGTCGGTGGAAACTGTCTCACGTAAGTGTACATGTAAGGTCGGTCCGGGCCGCTTCATCCCACAATACTGCCGAACCAAGATATGACTAGTAACGGTAAGCAAATTGAACAAACCAACGCCCACAACTACTTGTGTTCTACTCGTGCATAGAATCTACGCATAGACCTAGCTCATGAAGCCACTGTTGGGGAACGTAGCAATAATTCAAAATTTTCCTACGTACCACCAAGATCCATCTAATAGATTCTAGCAACAAGAGAGAGAGAGAGGAAGTGCATCTTCATACCTTTGAAGATCGCTAAGCGGAAGTGTTACAAGAACGCGGTAGATGGAGTCATACTCGCGACGATTCAAATCACGAAAGATCCGATTTAGCGCCGAACAGACGGCGCCTCCGCATTCAACACACGTACAGCCCGGGGACGTCTCCTCCTTCTTGATCCAGCAAGGGGAGAGGAGAAGTTGAGGGAGAGCTCCGGCAGCACGACGGCGTGGTGGTGGAGCTTGTGGTTCTCCTGCAGGGCTTCGCCAAGCACTATAGTGGAGGAGGAGGTGTTGAAGGAGGGAGGGCTGCGCCAGGGGAAAGGGTGCCGCTGCCCTCTCTCTCCCTCACTATCTATAGGGGGAAGGGGGAGGAGGAGGCTCCCTAGGGTTTTGATAACCCACAAGTGTAGGGGATCGCAACAACTTTCAAGGGTAAAGTATTCAACCCAAATTTATTGATTCGACACAAGGGGAGCCAAAGAATATTCTTGAGTATTAGCAGTTGAGTTGTCAATTCAAACCACACCTGGATAACTTAGTATCTGTAGCAAAGTATTTAGTAGCAAAGTAATATGATAATAAAGGTAACGGTAGCAGAAGTAATGTTTTTGGGTTTTGTAGTGATTGTAACAATAGCAACGGAAAAGTAAATAAGCGAAGCACAAGATGTGAAAAGCTCATAGGCAATGGATCAGTGATGGATAATTATGCCGGATGCGATTCCTCATGTAATAGCTATAACATAGGGTGACACAGAACTAGCTCCAGTTCATCAATGTAATGTAGGCATGTATTCCATATATAGTCATATGTGCTTATGGAAAAGAACTTGCATGACATCTTTTGTCCTACCCTCCCGTGGCAGCGGGGTCCTAGTTGAAACTAAGGGATATAAAGGCCTCCTTTTAATAGAGAACCGGAACAAAGCATTAGCACATAGTGAATACATGAACTCCTCAAACTATGGTCATCAGCGAGAAGTATCCCGATTATTGTCACTTCGGGGTTGTCGGATCATAACACATAATAGGTGACTATAGACTTGCAAGATAGGATCAAGAATACACATATATTCATGAAAACATAATAGGTTCAGATCTGAAACCATGGCACTCGAGCCCTAGTGACAAGCATTAAGCATAGCAAAGTCATAGCAACATCAATCTCAGAACATAGTGGATACTAGGGATCAAACCCTAACAAAACTAACTTGATTACATGGTAAATCTCATCCAACCCATCACCGTCCAGCATGCCTACGATGGAATTACTCACGCACGACGGTGAGCATCATGAAATTGGTGATGGAGGATGGTTGATGATGACGACGACGATGAATCCCCCTCTCCGGAGCCCCGAATGGACTCCAGATTAGCCCTCTCGAGAGAGATTAGGGCTTGGCGGCGGCTCCGTATCGTAAAACGCGATGAAACTTTCTCCTTGATTTTTTCCTCCGCGAGACAGAATATATAGAGTTGGAGTTGAGGTCGGCGGAGCCTCAGGGGGCCCACGAGACAGGGGGGCGTGCCCCCACCCTCGTGGACAGGGTGTGGGCCCCCTGGTCTTGATTCTTTCGCCAGTATTTTTTATATTTTCCAAAAAGTGCCTCCGTGGATTTTCAGGACATTCCGAGAACTTTTGCTTTCTACACATAAAATAACATCATGGCAGTTGTGCTGAAAACAACGTCAGTCCGGGTTAGCTTCATTCAAATCATGCAAGTTAGAGTCCAAAACAAGCGCAAAAGTGTTTGGAAAAGTAGATACGTTGGAGACGTATCAACTCCCCCAAGCTTAAACCTTTGCTTGTCCTCAAGCAATTCAGTTGATAAACTGAAAGTGATAAAGAAAAACTTTTACAAACTATGTTTGCTCTTGTTGTTGTAAACATGCAAAGCCAGCATTCAGGTTTCAGCAAACATTATGAACTAACCATACTTACAGTAACACCTAGGTCTCACAATAACTCATATCAATGGCATAATCAGCTAGCGAGCCATAATAATAAAACTCAGATGACAACACTTTCTCAAAACAATCATAACATGATATAAAAAATGGTATCTCGCTAGCCCTTTCTGAGACCGCAAAACATAAATGTAGAGCACCTTTAAAGATCAAGGACTGACTAAACATTGTAAATCATGGTAAAAGAGATCCAGTCAAGTCATACCCAATATAAACCAACAATAATGAATGCAAATGACAGTGTGCTCTCCAGCGGGTGTTTTTTTAATAAGAAGGGTGATGACTCAAGATAAAAGTAGATAGATAGGCCCTTCGCAGAGGGAAGCAGGGATTGTAGCGGTGCCAGAGCTTGATTTTAAAATAGAGATTGAATAACATTTTGAGCGGCATACTTTTGCTGTGAACGCAACAACTATGAGATGGCTGTATCTTCCATACTACATGCATTATAGGCAGTTCCCAAATAGAATGGTAAAGGTTTATACTCCCCCAGCCACCAACAAGCATCAATCCATGGCTTGTTCGAAACAACGAGTGACTCCAACTAACAACAGCCCTGGGGGAGTTTTGTTTAATTATTTTGATTAGCTTTGATCTTTTTGGATCATGGGACTTGGCATCCCGGTTACCTGCCCTTTCTCGTGAATGAGGAGCGGAGTCCACTCCTCTTGAGAATAACCCACCTAGCATGGAAGATATAGGCAGCCCTAGTTGAAACATGAGCTACTCGAGCATACAAAACAAAATTTCATTTGAAGGTTTGGAGTTTGGCACATACAAATTTACTTGGAACGGCAGGTAAATACCGCATATAGGAAGGTATGGTGGACTCATTGGAATAACTTTGGGGTTTATGGAGTTTGGATGCACAAGCAGTATTCCCGCTTAGTACAGGTGAAGGCTAGCAAAAGACAGGGAAGCGACCAACTGAGAGAGCGAAAACAGTCATAAACATGAATTAAAATTAATTTACACCGAGTACAAGCATGAGTAGGATATAATCTACCATGAACATAAATATCATGAAGGCTATGTTGATTTGTTTCAACTACATGCGTGAACATGTGCCAAGTCGAGTCACTCAATTCATTCAAAGGAGGATACCATCCCATCATACCACATCATAATCATTCTAATAGCATGTTGGCACGCAAGGTAAACCATTATAACTCATAGCTAATCAAGCATGGCACAAGCAACTATAATCTCTAAATGTCATTGCAAATATGTTTACTTCATAATAAGCTGAATCAGAAATGATGAACTCATCATATTTACAAAAACAAGAGAGGTCGAGTTCATACCAGCTTTTTTCATCTCAATAAGTCCATCATATATTGTCTTTATTGCCTTCACTTGCACGACCGAACAATGTGTATAATAATAATAGTGCACGTGCATTGGACTAAGCTAGAATCTGCAAGCATTTAACTCAAGAGAGAATATAGGGTAATATGGGCTCTAAATGAAATAAACAATCATGCATATGAGAGCCACTAAGCATTTTCAATATGGTCTTCTCGACCCCCAAAGGAAAGAAAAGAAAATAAAACTATTTACATGGGAAAGCTCCCAACAAGTAATAAGAAGAACGAGAAATCTTTTTGGGTTTTCATTTTAATTCTACTACAAGCATAAAGTAATAAGAAGAACGAGAAATTAAACTAACTATTTTTTTTGTTTTTTCTCTAGGTTTATCAAACACACAAGAATAAAGCGAGAAAAAGAAAATTAAACTAACATGGATAATACAATGAAAGAGTATGAGCACCGACGACTAGAATAGTGTGTGAACATGAATGTAAAGTTGGTGAGAAATACGTACTCCCCCATGCTTAGGCTTTTGGCCTAAGTTGGTCTAATACCAAGGACCGCTGCTACTCTCCCCGGTGTACTGGGAGGTGTAATCAGGATACCACTGGCTGGTCATCTCCGGATCCCACTGGAAAGATGATGCACAATAAGGGTCCAGTGCAGGTTCCGGCTCAGGTTCAGGTTCTGGAGTGGATGATTGGGCTCGATGAGCATACACCGCCTCTGGCGTGACAAGAAAATTATCTGCAAGCAAATCAAACAACAGAGGCGCAGGCAAAATAATAGTCTCATTGTGTTTCTTATTAAATCTAAGGTTATACAGGAGCATCTTCTCTTTGTTGTCAACAATAAATGTGTGGGCTACCATGCTCTTGTAATCTAAAATATGAGGAGGCAATTTTGTCTCCTCTTTCTCATGGTGCCTAATAGGTATCTGAAAATGTCTAGCAAGACGTGAAGCATAGATACCTCCAAATATGGGGCCTTTTGTACAATTCATGCCTAGCCGTTTAGCAATGACGGCACCAATACTAAAACTATTATCTCCAAGCAAGGCATGTTGAAGAATGATAATATCAGGAACACTAAAGTTTCCACTATTTCCACGAACAATAAAGCATCTACTAGCAAATATGGCAAAGTAGCGTAAAACATGAAAATGTATGCTAGAGATTTTCGCCTCGGAACCCTTCTTTGGCTCCTCTACAGCTATAGTGTTAACAAAGCCATCCACATCTTTATGATGGGGTTCCTCTAATTCTCCCTCATAGGGTATCCTACACACCGCGCAAAAATTACGTAAAGACATTTCTCTGAATTCATCATATAAATGAAATGATACTGAAGGCGGTGACTTCTTAGCATAATAATAAAAAATTTGCACGAAAGTATTGGTGAGTAAGAGATACTGATTGATCTGGTCATGGAGGAAACCGGTGAGGCCTGCATTCTCGATCAAAGAATAAAAATCTTCATGAATTCCAGCTTCTTTCAAGAAATCATCGCATGGCCATTCACACGGTCGTACTTCCGCTAAGCGAGGAAGATTATACTTGGTTTTTTCCTTCTCTTTAGCTTGTTTTTCCTGAGAGCCTTGGCTAGAAGAGCCCCTCAAAAGTTTCCTTAACATTTTCTGAAAATTTCTGAAATTTTAGTAACTTCAAAATAAAAGTGAATAAAACTAAACAAGATTGGTAGCAACTACTCTTACAAGTGCCTAGAGCCTATATCATGCATTAGAATTGCTTGGGACCACATAAATTTAACATGCAAGCTCAAGAACATGGTCACCTATGCAGCAAAAATTTGCAATGAATAAAGCATTAGAACAAAAACTAATTGGACCAATGGAGGAGTCACATACCAAGCAACAATCTCCCAAAGCAGTTTTGTGAATGGAGCTTTGAGCAAGGAGATCGAAAATCGCAGCAAAATGAGCTAGAACTCGTGCTTGAGCTGGATGGGGATTTTTTTGGGTAGAATATGGAGTGTGTGGGTGCTGGCATAAGTGGAGGGGGGCCACCAGGGGCCCACGAGACAGGGGGGCGCGCCCAGGTGGGGTGGGCGCGCCCTCCACTCTCGTGGCATGGTGCTTGCCCCTCCTGCAGTGATTTCAGTGCCTAAAATCCTCAAATATTCCATAAAAAATCATACTAAATTTGCAGGGCATTTGGAGCACTTTTTATTTTTGGGATATTTTTTTATTGCACGGATAATTCAGTAAATAGACATATAATACTATTTTTGCTTTATTTATTCTAAATAACAGAAAGTAAAAAGAGGGTATAGAAGGTTGTGCCTTCTAGTTTCATCCATCTCATGATCATCAAAATGAATCCACTAACAAGGTTGATCAAGTCTTGTTAACAAACTCATTCCGAATAACACGGAACCGGAGAAATTTTGAATAACACTAAGTTACCTCGACGGGAATATGAAAATCCCCAACAATAAGAATATCATACTTTTTCTTGACAGTAGGGAGAGAGAATTCAAAACCTCCAATAATAATAGTTGGAACTTTTCCAATGGAATTGATGCTATGAACTTGAGATTGTTTCCTCGGAAAGTGTACCGTATGCTCAATACCATTAACATGAAAAGTGACATTGCCTTTGTTGCAATCAATAACAGCCCCTGCAGTATTCAGAAAAGGTCTACCAAGGATAATCGACATACTATCGTCCTCGGGAATATCAAGAATGACAAAGTCCATTAAAATAGTGACATTTGCAACCACAACAGGCACATCCTCACAAATACCTACAGGTATAGCAGTTGTTTTATCAGCCATTTGCAAAGATATTTCAATAGGTGTCAACTTATTCAATTCAAGTCTACGATATAAAGAGAGAGGCATAACACTAACGCCGGCTCCAAGATCACATAAAGCAGTTCTGACATAATTTCTTTTAATGGAGCATGGTATAGTTGGTACCCCTGGATCTCCAAGTTTCTTAGGTATTCCACCCTTAAAAGTGTAATTAGCAAGCATGGTGGAAATTTCAGCTTCCGGTATCTTTCTTTTATTTGTGATGATATCCTTCATATACTTAGCATAAGGATTTACTTTGAGCATATCAGTTAAGTGCATACGCAAGAAGATAGGTCTAATCATTTCAGCAAAGCGCTCAAAATCCTCATCATCCTTTGTCTTGGATGGTTTAGGAGGAAAGGGCATGGGTTTCTGAACCCATGGTTCTCTTTCTCTATCTGCTTCCTAACAACAAAATCTCTCTTATCATAACATTGATTCTTTGATTGTGGGTTATCAAGATCAACGGCAGGTTCAATCTCTACATCATTGTTTTTGCTAGGTTGAGCATTAACATGAACATTATCATTGACATTATCACTAGGTTCATGTTCATCACCTAATTGTGTTTCAGCATCAGAGATAGAAATATCATTGGGATTCTCAGGTGTGTCTACAGTAGGTTCACTAGAAGCATGCAAAGTCCTATCGTTTTTCTTTTTCTTCTTTTTAGAAGAACTAGGTGCCTCTAGATTATATCTCTGAGAATCTTGCTCGATTCTCTTAGGGTGGCCTTCAGGATACAAAGGTTCCTGAGTCATTCTACCAGTTCTAGTAGACACTCTAACAGCAAAGTCATTTTTATTATTTAATTCATCAAGCAAATCATTTTGAGCTTTAAGTACTTGCTCAGCTTGAGTACCATAGAAGTATATTTGCTAATGAGTTTAAGTTCACCTTTAACTCTAGCCATATTATCACTCATGCGTCCTATCTCAAAAGCATTATTCTTTAACTCTCTACCAACATAAGCATTAAAACTTTCTTGTCTAGCCATAAAGTCATCAAATTCATCTAAGCATGGGCTATGAAATTTAGTAGAGGGGATTTCAACTTTATCATATCTATAGAGAGAATTTACCTTTACTACCTGTGTCGGGTTATCAAGAAAATGTGGTTCTTCAACAGCGGTATATTAAGACCATGTATTTCTTCAATAGGTGGTAAATTCTTAACGTCTTCAGCTTTAATACCTTTTTCTTTCATTGATTTCTTTGCCTCTTGCATATCTTCAGGACTGAGAAATAAAACACCTCTCTTCTTCTGAGTGGGTTTAGGAATAGGCTCAGGATTTGGCTCAATTGGTTCAGGAATTGCCTCAGGAGTTGGCTCAAGAAGAGTCCAATTATTTTCATTAGTCAACATATTATTCAATAGTAATTCAGCTTCGTCGACTGTTCTTTCCCTAAAAACACAACCAACACAACTATCCAAGTAGTCCCTGGAAGCATCGGTTAGTCCATTAAAAAAGATATCAAGTATTTCATTTTTCTTAAGAGGATGGTCAGGAAAAGCATTAAGTAATCGGAGAAGCCTCCCCCAAGCTTGTGGGAGACTCTCTTCTTTGATTTGCACAAAATTATATATTTCCCACAAGGCAGCTTGTTTCTTATGAGCAGGGAAATATTTAGCAGAGAAGTAACAAATCATATCCTGGGGACTACGCACACAACCAGGAGCAAGAGAATTATACCAAGTCTTAGCATCAATCTTTAATGAGAACGGAAATATCTTAATGATATAATAATAGCAAGATTTATCATCATGAGTAAACAGGGTAGCTATATCATTCAACTTCGTAAGATGTGCGACAATAGTTTCAGATTCAAGGCCATAAAAAGGATCAGATTCAACTAAAGTAATAATCTCAGGATCAACAGAGAATTCATAATCCTTATCAGTAACACAGATAGGTGAAGTAGCAAAAGCAGGGCCAGGTTTCTTTCTAGCATTAAGAGACTGCTGCTTCCATTTAGCTAATAATCTCTTAAGATCATATCTATCATTGCAAGGAAAGATGGCTCTAGCAGTTTCTTCATTCATAACATAACCCTCAGGAACAACAGGCAATTCATAATCATTGGGAGAATTTTCATCATCACTATCATCAATAATAGCATCTTCAATAATTTCATTCCCCCTAACTCTAGCAAGTTGGTCATCAAGAAATTCACCTAAGGGCAAAGTAGTATCACACATAGAAGTAGTTTGATCATAAGTATCATGCATAGCAGAAGTGGCATCATCGATAACATGCGACATATCAGAGTTCATAGCAGTAGCAGGTTTAGGTGTCGCAAGCTTACTAATAATGGAAGGAGAATCTAGTGCAGAGCTAGATGGCAGTCCCTTACCTCCCCTCGTAGTTGAGGGAAAAATCTTGGTTCTGTCGTCTTTCAAGTTCTTCATAGTGATCAACAGATATGAATCCCAAGTGATTCAGAGAATAGAGCTATGCTCCCCGGCAACGGCGCTAGAAATTAGTCTTGATAACCCACAAGTGTAGGGGATCGCAACAGCTTTTGAGGGTAAAGTATTCAACCCAAATTTATTGATTCGACACAAGGGGAGCCAAAGAATATTCTTGAGTATTAGCAGTTGAGTTGTCAATTCAACCACACCTGGATAACTTAGTATCTGCAGCAAAGTATTTAGTAGCAAAGTAATATGATAATAAAGGTAACGGTAGCAAAAGTAATGTTTTTGGGTTTTGTAGTGATTGTAACAATGGCAACGGAAAAGTAAATAAGCGAAGCACAAGATGTGAAAAGCTTGTAGGCAATGGATCAGTGATGGATAATTATGTCGGATGCAATTCCTCATGTAATAGCTATAACATAGGGTGACACAGAACTAGCTCCAGTTCATCAATGTAATGTAGGCATGTATTCCGTATATAGTCATACGTGCTTATGGAAAAGAACTTGCATGACATCTTTTTTGTCCTACCCTCCCGTGGCAGCGGGGTCCTAGTGGAAACTAAGGGATATTAAGGCCTCCTTTTAATAGAGAACCGGAACAAAGCATTAGCACACATGAACTCCTCAAACTATGGTCATCTCCGAGAAGTATCCCAATTATTGTCACTTCGGGGTTGTCGGATCATAACACATAATAGGTGACTATAGACTTGCAAGATAGGATCAAGAACACACATATATTCATGAAAACATAATAGGTTCAGATCTGAAATCATGGCACTCGGGCCCTAGTGACAAGCATTAAGCATAGTAAAGTCATAGCAACATCAATCTCAGAACATAGTAGATACTAGGGATCAAACCCTAACAAAACTAACTTGATTACATGGTAAATCTCATCCAACCCATCACCGTCTAGCAAGACTACGATGGAATTACTCACGCATGCTGGTGAGCATCATGAAATTGGTGATGGAGGATGGTTGACGATGATGACGGCGACGAATCCCCCTCTCCGGAGCCCCGAACGGACTCCAGACCAGCCCTCCCGAGAGAGATTAGGGCTCGGCGGCGGCTCTGTATCGTAAAACGCGATGAAACTTTCTCCTTGATGTTTTCCTCCGCGAGAAGGAATATATGGAGTTGGAGTTGAGGTCGGCGGAGCCTCAGGGGGCCCACGAGAAAGGGGGGCGCTCCCGGGGGGCACCCTCGTGGACAGGGTGTGGGCCCCCTAGTCTTGATTCTTTCGCCAGTATTTTTTATATTTTCCAAAAAGTGCCTCCGTGGATTTTCAGGACATTCCGAGAACTTTTCCTTTCTACACATAAAACAACATCATGGCAGTTCTGCTGAAAACAGCGTCAGTCCGGGTTAGTTTCATTCAAATCATGCAAGTTAGAGTCCAAAACAAGGGCAAAAGTGTTTGGAAAAGTAGATACGTTGGAGACGTATCAGGTTTCCCTAGGGGAGGGGCGGCGGCCACAGGGGAAACCATAGATGGGTTTGGGCGCCCCCACCCCTAGGAAATGTGCCCCCCAAGCCGAGAGGGGCGGCTGCCCTAGGGGAACGCCCCCACCTCTCCAGGTTACATGAGATGGGGTGGGAGGGGCGCACAACCCCTTAGTGGGCTGATGTGCCCCATCCGCTTGGCCCATAAGGCCCCCCAACGCTTGTCGGGGCCTCCGAAACCCCTTTCGGACATGCTGGTCGTCACCCGGTACCACCGGAACAATTTCGGACTCCAATGCCCTTCGTCCAATATATCGATCTTCACCTCCGGACCATTTCGGAGTTCCTCTTCACGTCCAGGATCTCATCCGGGACTCCGAACAACATTCGGTAACCACATACTATTTCCCATGACAACTCTAGCGTCACCGAACCTTAAGTGTGTAGACCCTATGGGTTCGGGAACCATGCAGACATGACCGAGACATCTCTCCGGCCAATAACCAACAGCAGGATCTGGATACCCATGTTGGCTCCCACATGTTCCATGATGATCTCATCGGATGAACCATGATGTCGGGGATTCAACCAATCCCGTATACAATTCCCTTTGTCCATCGGTATGTTACTTGCCTGAGATTCGATCGTCGGTATCCCCATACCTTGTTCAATCTCGTTACCGGCAAGTCTATTTACTCGTTCCGCAACGCATGATCCCGTGACTAACTCCTTAGTCACATTGAACACATTATGATGATGCATTACCGAGTGGGCCCAGAGATACCTCTCCGTCATACGGACTGACAAATCCCAGTCTTGATTCGTGCCAACTCAACAGGCACTTTCGGAGCTACCTGTAGTGCACCTTTATAGCCACCCAGTTATGTTGTGACGTTTGGTACACCCAAAGCATTCCTACGGTATCCGGGAGTTGCACAATCTCATGGTCTAAGGAAATGATACTTGACATTAGAAAAGCTCTTAGCAAACGAACTACACGATCTTGTGCTATGCTTAGGATTGGTCTTGTCCATCACATCATTCTCCTAGTGATGTGATCCCATTATCAATGACATAGAATGTCCATGGTCAGGAAACCATAACCATCTATTGATCAACGAGCTAGTCAACTTGACGCTCACTAGGGACAAGTTGTGGTCTATGTATTCACACATGTATTACGGTTTCCAGTTAATACAATTATAGCATGAACAATAGACAATTATCATGAACAAGGAAATATAATAATAACCATTTTATTATTGCCTCTAGGGCATATTTCCAACATGATCTTGAGGGAATAAAAGTAAAAGAAAGAACAAAAATAAATAAAAAAGATCATATTGATCTTATGGAGAGTAATGACTTCACATATAAACAGTATGGCGAATAAAAGTTGTTGAGAGTTGACAAACACAGTTTTGGTCATCGTTGCAATTAATACGAAGTAATAAAGAAAGGGATATTTCACATATAAATATACTATCTTGGACATCTTTTATGATTGTGAGCACTCGTTAAAATATGACATGCTAAAAAGTTCATGTTAGACAATGAAGACACCATAATGGGTTATGTTTTCTTATATCCGAAATAAAGTATATTATTATGGATCATCTAACATGCTGAGCTGGCTTTCCCCCCTCATGCTAGCCAAACTATTTGCACCAAGTAGAGATACTACTTGTGCTTCCAAGTATCCTTAAACCCAGTTTTGCCATGAGTGTCCACCATATCTACTTATGGATTGAGTAAGATCCTTCAAGTAAGTTGTCATGGCTCAAGCAATAAAAATTGCTCCCTAAATATGTATGATTTATTAGTGTGGAGAAAATAAGCTTTATACGAGCTTGTGATATGGAAGAAATAAAAGCGACGAACTGCATAATAAAGGTCCCTATCACAAGTGGCAATATAAAGTGATGTTCTTTTACATTAAGATTTTGTACATCCAACCATAAAAGCACATGACAACCTCAACTTCCCTCTACGAAGGGCCTATCTTTTATTTTTGTCTTCTTCCTTATACAAGAGTCATGGTAATCCTCACCTTTCCTTTTTACACTTTATCCTTTGGCAAGCACTATGTGTTGGAAAGATCCTAATATATATCCAATTGGATGTAAGTTTTCATAAAGTATTATTGTTGACATTACCCTTGAGGTAAAATGTTGGGAGGCGAAACTATGTGCCCCTATCTTTCTCTGTGCCCGATTGAAACTTCATACCCATAAGTATTGCGTGAGTGTTAGCAATTGTGAAAGACTATATGATAATTGAGTATGTGGACTTGCTGAAAAGCTCTTATATTTGACTCTTTCTGATGTTATGATAAACTGCAATTGCTTCAATGACTGAGATTATAGTTTGCTAGTTTTCAATGAGGTTATTGATTCATACTTGACATTGTGAATAGATTGTTACTTTAAGCATAAGAATTCATATTACAATATATATGTTGTTGTTCTAAGAATGATCATGATGCCCTCATGTCCGTATTTTATTTTATTGACACCTCTATCTCTAAACACGTGGACATATTTTTCGATATCGGCTTCCACTTGAGTACAAGCGAGGTCTAAGCTTGGGGGAGTTGATACGTACATTTTGCATCATGCTTTTATATCAATATTTATTGCAATATGGGCTGTTACTACACATTATGTCAAAATATGTCTTTTCTCTCTTATTTTACAAGGTTTACATGAAGAGGGGGAATCCCGGCAGCTGGAATCTGGGCTGGAAAGGAGCAAATATTAGAGACCTATTCTGCACAACTCAAAAAGTCCTGAAACTCCACGAAAGTCCGTTTTGGAATATGTTGAAAATATTGGGCGAAGAAAGCACCAGAGGAGGGCCACCCACTGTCCACGGGGGTGGAGGGCGCGCCCTACCCCCTGGGCACGCCCCTGCCTCGTGGGCCACCTGGTAGCCCCCCGATGCCCATCTTCTGGTATAAGGTGCCTTTTCCCTGGAAAAAATCATAAGGAAGCTTTCAGGACAAAGCGTCACCGTCTCGAGGAGGAACCAATCTAGGGCTCCGGCGGAGCTGTTCTGCCGGGGAAACACCCCCCCCCCCCCCGGGAGAAGGAAATCGTCGCCATTGTCATCACCATCGATCCTCTCATCGGGAGGGGGTCAATCTCCATCAACATCTTCACCAGCACCATCTTCTCTCAAACCCTAGTTCATCTCTTGTATCCGATCTTTGTCTCAAAACCTCAGATTGGTACCTGTGGGTTGCTGGTAGTGTTGATTACTCCTTGTAGTTGATGCTAGTTGGTTTATTCGGTGGAAGATCATATGTTCAGATCCTTTATGCATATTAATACCCCTCTGATTATGAACATGAATATGATTTGTGAGTAGTTACGTTTGTTCCTGAGGACATGGGAGAAGTCTTGTTATAAGTAGTCATGTGAATTTGGTATTTGTTCGATATTTTGATGAGATGTATGTTGTCTCTCCTCTAGTTGTGTTATGTGAACATCGACTACATGACACTTCACCATTATTTGGGCCTAGGGGAAGGCATTGGGAAGTAATAAGTAGATGATGGGTTGCTATAGTGACAGAAGCTTAAACCCTAGTTTATGCTTTGCTTCGTAAGGGGCTGATTTGGATCCATATGTGTCATGCTATGGTTAGGTTTACCTTAATTCTTCTTTCATAGTTGCGGATGCTTGCGAGAGGGGTTAATCATAAGTGGGATGCTTGTCCAAGGAAGGGTAGTACCCAAGCATCGGTCCACCCACATATCAAATTATCAAAGTAACGAACGTGAATCATATGAGCATGATGAAAACTAGCTTGACTATAATTCCCATGTGCCCTCGGGAGCGCTTTCCTTTATATAAGAGTTTGTCCTAGCTTGTCCCTTGCTACAAAAAGGATTGGGCCACCTTGCTGCACCTTAGTTACTATTGTTACTTGTTACCCGTTACGAATTACCTTATCACAAAGCTATATGTTGCCGATAATTTCAGTGCTTGCAGAGAATACATTACTGAAAACCGCTTGTCATTTCCTTCTACTCCTCGTTGGGTTCGACGCTCTTACTTATCAAAAGGACTATGATAGATCCCCTATACTTGTGGGTCATCAGTCAATGTCTTCTAACCGATTTATCTTCAAAATCTTCTGAGAATGCATATGACCTCTTCCCCTTCCCTCGCATCTCTAATGTTGTCACACGTACATGTCTGTGGGATAATCCCTTGGTTCTCATAGTCTGCATTCATTTGCAGAATTCTTATAGCGTCATATTGAATCTTCTGAAGCCAGTTCTTGTTTCACAAGTCGGCGGAAGCCTTTCTCTGTTCTGAAGCCAATCCGTCTGAATCCAATGGCCACTTAAAAATCTGCAAGGAAAGGCGGCATGCAACACGGTGGCAATACTGCTCTGGACCTGCCCACAGATCTTTATGAGCTCTACAAATCTGATCCTGAAGAGAGCTATACACAGCGCAAGAACATAATCCAATTGATCCGAAGATATTGGGCCGAGCAGTGGTTCAAGTACAACTTCGTGACACCTGAATATGCTGAGAAGAATGCCATCAAGCGCCCGTGGGGTGATATTCTTTAAAAGAACTTAGCACCAAAGACAAAACCTTAAGCTATTGCTCAGAAGTTCTATCCATGCATGGTCCGAGGACCTCAGCCAAAAAACCCGACCCATCATCTCTTCTATGGTGTCGTGATGATGACCTTTTTCAAGCGCAACTTCTAGTTTGCCATGGATTCTGCCAAGCAGAACAAGAAGGAGTTTGGACTCAACTTTAACCTTGGTCCGTCTGCGCCAAGATCAGATGGTACACGTGAAGCCAATGAAAACAGAATTTGCCCCTTCACCAACTTCGATGGGCTTCTGTCTCACATTGCTTCCCAGAGGGCCACAGTGGAGCAATTTGCTGAACATGCAGACTCTGAAGATGCTCCTTCACCACCAAAGCAGAAGAAAAAGTCTAAAGCTTCAAAGCTCTCTGCTGCTGCTGCTCCAAAAGACTCGACGAAGAAGCCATTGAAAACTACACCTCCTGAAGCCAGTGTGCAATCAGAAGATTAGTCCCGTGTGTCCAAGAGGACCAAGAAGCCAAAGCCCAAGAAGGTTTCTAGGCAGGCTCTCACTCCAGCTGTCGTCCTGCGCAATGAGGAAAACACTATTGATCTATCAAGTGATGAAGACCTTGTAGATGATGCTCTGGAACAACTGATCAAGAGCAAATAGGAGGCTAAGATCTTCCAGGATCTGCCTCTATTTGATGCTGACATTTTGAACAACTTCATTGATGAATGGTTTGAGGACCAATGCATCAACCTTGATGATCAGCAGCTGCCAGTGGACATCAGTGTTGCCTTTCATGGAGCCATTGCAATGAACTTGCCTTGGCTCAGAAAATCATCAAGCTCAAGAACAAGATTGACCATGAGAAGGAACACTTCATGAAGCACATGCACAAGCTGAATGTGGAGGATGTGCAAATCTTCAAGAAGATGATGCAAGACCTCAAGGTTGAATTCAACAAGAAGCATGAAGAAGCCAAAGGTTCACGCAAGCACATGAAGTATTATGCGTAGAAATGTGTGCAAGCACACAATGAAGCTGAAAAGAGAAAGGCTCTTGGGCGTCCTGGCATAGACCCTGGGATGGCTGCCAAGAAAAGCAAGA
Organism: Triticum dicoccoides; assembly: GCF_002162155.2. NCBI lineage: Eukaryota > Viridiplantae > Streptophyta > Magnoliopsida > Poales > Poaceae > Triticum > Triticum dicoccoides. The sequence goes on along the minus strand of NC_041383.1, from coordinate 424,143,386 downwards.
AGCCTGCAGAAGCTAATCCCGATGCTCCAAGGAAGGGACAACCAAGCATTGTCTTCCCTGCCAGCATGACTGGCTCAAAGCCAAAGGTCCCCTCTGCCGCTTCTGAACTCCAGAAGACTAGGCAAGATGAAGCTGAAGCCAGGAAGAGGAAGCTCAAAGATACATATGATGATGCTCCCTCCAAGAAGAAGTTGAACACAAAGGCTTCAAAGTCTTCAAGAAAAGAGCGTGTTGCTGCCCCAGAGCCCCTCATTGTTGAACCCATCTCTTTTGCCTTACCTGCCTCTGCCAATCGCGAGCGCCGCCTTGTAGTCCATGAGCCTGCTTCCACAGAGGCTCCAGAAAATGAAGAAGTTCCAGCTGATGACCCCAACGCTGCTGAAGACATTGATCGTGAAGACATTGTGAATGATGATGAAGTCCTTCCTCAGCTTGAACCAACACCCATGGTATCATCGCCTGCTCCGACGAGCAGTGAATTGATCAGTATTGGTCGTCCTCTGACTCCTCGTCCTATGACTCCAATCACTCAAGATATGCCAATGGATGATGAAGCTATTCTGCACACTCCTCTAGCTCAAGTCACCACTCCGGTGCTTGAGACACGGCAAGAAATCCCTAACAACTTTGATTTCACTATCCCCTCACCACAGGTGTCGCCTTCCTTCAGGAGGCTTCCCAGAGGTCCCAGGTCTCAAGCATCCATGTCAAGAATACCAGAGAAGGATGTGCATCAAACTAACTCGGTATCACGTCAAGTATTCCCTGACGCCATTCCCTCTACGAATGCTCATGGATCCGAAGCAAAAGCTGTTGAAGACATTCCGGCTGCATCAGCCGATGAAGAAAGAGAAGAAGAAAGAGAAGCCACTCCCCCTACTAGTGATCCAGTCATACAAGCCGAAAATGTGCTTGTGCCAGACCCTCCAAACGTTGAAGAGATGGAGGTTGAAGCCAATGTGGCTGCCACCAACATCAATACTGAAGCCAATGACACTGTCATGGCTGAAGACAATGTGGAGCCCGAAGCTAATGCAGCAACTGACAACATTGAACAACCAATCACTTCTGATGACGCTGTTCCTTCACCCAAGCCTCATACCATGGTACGCGCAGGTAACTGTGAGATGGCCTATAATGGTTCTACCCACTGCCCCCGGGCCAAAATATGATTATCACGTGGAGCAGAGGCCTCAGACTTTGAAGCCAAAGCCAAGACTGCCAAGGCTTCCTAGTGCTGCAACAACACATGACTTGTTTAGTGTGCTCAGCTTCAGAGAGCATAACACATTCTTTGATAGCACCAAGAACCCATACACAAAGCCCAAGATCTCCTCTGACAGGTTTTGGAGCCGGCAACAACGAATCTATTACTCGTACATCCTATACAACCAAGACCGGATTTTTCCTCATAAGCGTCTGGATTGTGATGCTGTTGCTGGGCTGCCATGCCTTGAAGAGGCACTAGATTGTTTCAGAGATGTTGGGCTGTTGTCTTTTGTGATTGACAAGGAGCACTAGAACGAAGAGCTTCTGCTGCAGTTCTATGCAACTTTGCACACTCGAGGCTACAACAGGGATCCGAAAACATGAGTCCTTGAGTGGATGACAGGAGATGTTCATCATGCAACCAAAGCTCAGGACGTCATTGAGCTTACTTCCCTGCCCACTCCTAGTGTATCATATGAACCAGGTTGTTAGCTCTATCAAGATGAACTGCAGAGCATATTTCAGAAGCCCGAGCCAAATATGAGTCAGATGCTGAGCATGATGAAGCCATTGCCCCAAGACGCTGAATACCCTAAAGAGTTCTTTGTCGAATACCTCGAGTACTTGTACCGCACAGTATATCACATTTTGAGGCGTACTCTGTGGCCAATCAAAGGATACTCTTCTGGAGCTAAACTCGAAGGCGCCATGAAGACATTGGTCTTCTATATTGTTAATGGAATAAGATTCAACACTCAGGATTTCTTCATTCCTCAGTTGGCTGCTTCTGGAATTGATCTATTTGACCTTAAGTTCTATGCCTCCTGGATCATGCGTCTAATCAAGCTTCATTCCATAGTTGACTATCAACCTTCAGCGCGCAATCATATCATATTTATGCCTGATGTTGACATGTCCTATGAAGCCATCTACTTTGATCCAGCAAAGAAGCCACTCCATCTGCAGAATGCTAAATATCAAAGCTTCACCCAACCTATTGAAGGCATTTACGTACCAAACTCTGCTGCTCCTGACTATCCCCTAGCTGGCAACTTGCGTATGCCGCATCGCACCAATACTGAAGCCACTGCCAGTACAATTACTCAAAGGCCTCGGAAGCATTCGTGTGTCCTCAATGACTATGAGCTTCTGGTATCTTTGCATCAGAAGCAGGATAAGCATCATGAATGGCTGAAACGCCAAATGCAGAGTCTTCTAGTGGATGTCAATCGCATTTGCAATCTCGCCACCAATAATTCTTTTGTTGCTCATGAAGCCTGTCGGCGGTCCTGGAAGAGCCTTACCTTGCTCTGCTCTGAAGATGATCTCCGCGAGGATGGCTTCACTGAGAAATTAAAGTTTGACTCCAGGCCTCCACAATCTGCAAGTTTGCGTCCAACACCTTCTATTAAAGATTCTGAGTACTCATCTTCGGCTGCAACTGTTGTTGCGAGATTCATCGATGAAGAAGACAATGCCACTTCACCAGCATTAGCTTCACTACATCAAGATGCTACCCAGGACCCTCTGCACCACCTAACTCCAACGTCGACCCTACTGCTCCAACTTCATCTCCACCTGGGAATGCGTAAAGACTCTATGTCTTCAAACCTTTTTGGTCCTTGCTACCAAAAGGGGGAGGAGCATATGAGGTTGGTAGTCTTCAAGCGGGTCCATATGGGTGGTTGCCTTAATTTCTGCTAAGTGCTTGCAACTCTCGTTTTTTAAACTATTTGGCTCTTGAGTAGTAACACTTAAACTTGATGGTCGTCTGCTACTTTTGCTACTACGTTGTGATGCGATGATAAATTCCGCATGAAGTAATTCTGCAGACGTCCATTTTTCATTATGCATATAATTATCTTCATTACTTTCATATATGCATTATGAATTGTCTTCATACATTGAAGATGGACTCCACAAAGAAAAACATGCCATGTGCATTTGCATTCAAAAGCAAACTACTTATATGCACATCTTTAGGGGGAGCCTCTTTTGATATATGAAGACAATGCTCACAAAACTGAACTTTCACATACTTTTATTCCCATTGAAAACTTCAACCAGTTTGTCATCAATCGCCAAAAAGGGGGAGATTGTAAGTGCATCTAGTGCCACCCCTAGTTGGTTTTGGAGTATTGACGACAAACGTGGTTGAGGGACTAATGTGTTTGTGAGAATTGCAGGACAACACATGTAGTAGTCCCTCATTGGTTCGGTTTACCTACCAGAGATGACCCCTAAAATGTGTGAAGACATTGAAGACAATGGTGGTTCATGAAGATATTCACGATGAAGGTTATGACGTGTGAATACGTTCACTTGAAGACTATGGAGTGCGAATACATAGTTGTTTCGTAGTTTCCTTTGTTTTTTATTGAGTCATAGGAACCACCATACTGTTAAGTGGGGTCCAAGTGAACAAAGTCAGAGTGACTGATGTGATGTTCAACCAAATCCCATGTCTTCGAGCGAAGACAATGAGAGCAAACCTTATCCAGAGCTGGATGAGTCAGCTTTGCTTGTAGCCCAAGCCAAGCTGCCACGTGTGTTTGAAATACGACCGTTAGACACGTGTTGGTTCCTTAGTGACCCAGGGTCATTTCAGACATATCAGGCTGGGTTGCCACTTGGCTATAAATAGCCTACCCCCTACACCATAAATTGGTGGATACTCAGAATTAGTGCATGACTTTTGTCGTTTGAGAGCAACCCACCTCCGAAGCATTCAAGAGAGAGATCCTTGCAAGGAATAAGCCCAAAACATCCAGAGCCAAAGAGTGTTAGGCATCACTGAAGTCTTTCTGTCCGGGTGATCTGAAGACTTGTTACACTTGAGGACTATGAATCCTCCAGCCGATTAGGCGTCGCGTTTTGAGCATCCAAGAGTCATTGTGGATTGCTAGTGAACGAAGTCTGGGAAGGTTTGGAAGTCTACCTTGAATACTTACCAGAGTGATTGGGCGAGGACTGGGTGTCCTTAGCTCAAGGGGAATAAGGTGAAGACATGGTCTTCTGAGTTCAATCTCAGCCTCCCTAACCAGACGTATAGTTGTCACAGCAACTAGAACTGGTCTACCAAATCCCTGTCTTCACCAAGCAACTGGTTCTATCCCCTAATGTCATTACTCTTTAGTTTGTCTTCGTGAAGTCATTGCTTGCCTGTCTGATCCATTTTACTTCACTGTGTGAAGACTTATATCTGTTTGGCTTCGTACTGTTTTCCATCCTGATCCTGTTTACCTAGCTGTAGTTAGTCTTCGTGCTTCCACTGTATTGTATGCTTGACTAATGCTTCCCTAGTGTAGTTTTCATTCTGCTGCTTACGATATAGGTCCAGTTTACTTGTTTTCCTTCAAAGCCACCGTGTTTTTGAATACTCTCATAAAAACCGCCTATTCACCCCCCTCTAGTCGATAACTAGCACTTTCAGTGCAGCACGCGTAGCAGCCCGGAGACAATTCTCCTCGAGTAGAACAGCATTGTCACGCCGGTGCTGATCTTGCACTACTTCGTCGTAGGAAAGTATTCGAGGTGACCCGTAAATGAGTTCCGTGGGGATAACCGCTTCTGCCCCATAGACTAGGGAGAAGAGAGTTTGCCCGGTAGCTCAATTTGGTGTCGTTCTGAGGGACCAAAGAACTACCGGCAGCTCATCAATCCACCACCTGCCGTGCTTCTGCAGCGTATCAAAGGTTCTTGTCTTGAGGTCTTGTAGCACTTCAGCATTTGCCCTCTTAGCTTGCCCATTTCTCCTTGGATGTGCAACAGAGGCAAATGAGATCTTGCTTCTGAGGGCATGAACATACTGCATGAAGGCGTGGCTCATGAACTGGGTGCCGTTGTCGGTAAAGATCCTTGCGGGGACTCTAAAACGACACACCAATTCTTTCAAGAACTTGATAGATGACTGAGTAGTCACCTTTCTCAGGGTAGCTACTTTCGGCCACTTTGTAAACTTGTCGATAGCGACGAACAAGAATTCAAAGCCCTCGGTTGCTCAGGGGAAAGGGCCAAGGATATTGAGCCCCCAGACCGAAAATGTCCATGACAAAGGGATTGTCTGAAGAGCTTGAGCAGGCAGGTGGATGTTCTTTGAATGGAACTGGCAGGCTTCACATTTAGTGACTATCTCAACCGCATCTTGGAGGGTTGTGGGCCAATAGAATCCTTGTCGGATCCAACTAATGCCCTTGATCTAATATGGGAGCCGCACATGCCTTTTTGTATCTCAGCCAGCAGTTCCTTTCCTTCTTCCCGACAGATGCACTTCAATTTCACACCGTTGGGCCTCCTTGTGTGTAGAGTGTCATCGACAAACTGATATTTACTAGCCCTTCGGGCTACTCTTTCAGCCTCATCTTGGTCATCGGGAAGTCCTCCAATTTGGAGAAAATGGACTATGTGCCTTTCCCAAGTTGGAGCCTGGGGCTCGACAACAAGGACTAGCTGCACCTCCTCCACTATAGGGCATGTTCCTCATTTGCGGGGTCCATAGGCCTTGCTGGAGGGTGCAGTCCGACAGGTGATGAGGAGTTGTTTCCGGCAGGGTCCCTGCCAGGAGCCCCGGGAGGCTCTACCTAGAGAGGCTTATCGGAGTCCATCTTTCTCCTTTTTCGGACCATTATTGCTGGGGATAAGGAGGGCTGACTAAGATGGAGAACAAAAGTTCCTTGTTCCACAGGAAGCTTTTGTGCAACACACTTTGACAGATGATCATCTATGTTGTTTTCCGTCAAAGCGCTCCTCCAATCTTCTCACTTCCTCAATGTATGCCTCCATCAATGGGCTATGGTAATCCTTGTTGACTTGTCTCACCACAAGTTGTGAATTGATGTCTACTACACAACTTTCTTCTTGTAGACTCGTGTTGGGCCTCCAAGCGCAGAGTTCTGTAGGACAGTAGCAAGTTTCCCTGAAGTGGATGACCTAAGGTTTATCAATCCGTGGGAGGCGTAGGATGAAGATGGTCTCTCTCAAACAACCCTGCAACCAAATAACAAAGAGTCTTTTGTGTCCGCAACCCACCCAATACAATGGTAAATTGTATAGGTGCACTATTTCGGCGAAGAGATGAAGATACAAGTGCTATGGATGGTAGATGTAGTTTTTTGTAATTTGAAAATATAAAAACAGCAAGGTAACAAGTAGTAATAGTGAGCGAAAATGGTATTGCAATGCTTCGAAACAAGGCCTAGGGTTCATAGTTTAACTAGTGCAAGTTCTCTCAACAAGGATAACATAATTAGATCATATAACAATCCCTCAATGTGCAACAAAGAGTCAATCCAAAGTCACTAATAGTGGAGAACAAACGAAGAGACTATGGTTGGGTACGGAACCACCTCAAAGTTATTCTTTCCGATCAATCCATTGGGCTATTCCTATAAGTGTCACAAACAACCCTAGAGTTCATAATAAAGTAACACCTTAAGACACAAATCAATCAAAACCCTAATGTCACCTAGATACTCCAATGTCACCACAAGTATCCGTGGGTTTGATTATACAATATGCATCACACAATATTAGATTCATCTATTCAAACCAACACAAAGAACTTCAAAGAGTGCCCCAAAGTTTCTACTGGAGAGTCAAGACGAAAACGTGTGCCAACCCCTATGCAAAAGTTCACAAGGTCACTGAACCCGCAAGTTGATCTCCAAAACATACATTAAGTGAAACACGTGAATATTCCATTGTCACCACAGATAAGCACATGCAAGACATACATCAAGTGTTCTCAAATCCTTAAAGACTTAATCCGATAAGATAACTTCAAAGGGAAAACTCAATCTATTACAAGAGGGTAGAGGGGGAGAAACATCATATGATACAACTATAATAGCAAAGCTCGCGATACATCAAGATCGTGCCAAATCAAGAACACGGGAGAGAGAGAGAGAGAGAGAGAGAGAGAGAGAGAGAGATCAAACACATAGCTACTGGTACATACCCTCAGCCCCGAGGGTGAACTACTCCCTTCTCGTCATGGAGAGCGTCGGGATGATGAAGATGGCCACTGGTGATGGATCCCCCTTCGGCAGGATGCCGAAATAGGGTCCTGATTGGTTTTTCGTGGCTATAGAGGCTTACGGCAGCAGAACTCCCGATCTAGGTTTTTTCGGGGGTTTCTGTATTTATAGGAATTTTTGGCATCAGTTTCACGTCAAGGGGGTATCCGAGTCCACCACGAGGTAGGGGCGCACCCTCCACCCTTGTGGATGACTATGGACTCTTCTAGCCCAACTCTTTTGCTTTGGGGGCTTCTTCTGGTCCATAAAAAATCTCCGGGAATTTTTAGCTCGTTTGGACCCCGTTTGATATTCCTTTTCTGTAAAAACTCAAAAACAAGAAAAAAAAGAAACTGGCACTGGGCTCTAGGTTAATAGGTTAGTCCCAAAAATCATATAAAGTAGCATATAAATGCATTTAAAACATCCAAAACAGATAATACAATAGCATGGAACAATAAAAAATTATAGATATGTTGGAGACGTATCATGAATCTCCTCGAATGATCAGCTTCTTGATTTCCAATTCTGCAGCAATCCTGAGTCCCGCAAGGAGCCCTTCATACTCTGCTGTATTGTTGGTCGCCTCTTCCTGGGAAAAGTGCATCTGGACAACGTACTTCAATTGCTCCCCAGAGGGGGCAACGAGAAGGACACAAACCACCGCACCTTGTAGGGAAAAGGCACCATCAAAATGCACGATCCATTCTTGGGGTGTTTCCTTGCCGGGGATAACTGTTTCCAGCACTTCCTCATCAGGGGTTGGCATCCATTTTGCAATAAACTCTGCCAATGCCCTGGTCTGAATTGTTGATGTGGTCTCAAACTTCAGGCCGAAGCTGGATAACTCCAAAGCCCACTCCACTATTATGCCAGCAGCCTCAAGGTTTTGGAGAATCCTTTGCAACAGGAAGCGAGTGACAACCGTGATCTCATGGGCTTGGAAGTAGTGGCGTAGTTTCCTTGAGGCCATGATGAGACCAAAGATCACTTTTTCCATGCTAGAGTACCTTGATCTAGCTCCCCGTAGTAGGGAACTCACGAAGTACACTGGGCGCTGCACCACTTTCTTCTTTTCCGCATCCTTGGGGTCGCCCTCGCTATCGTGTCCATTTCTGCCCCGATCCTTGTCCGGCTCTGCTGGTCCTTGCTCACTTTCTGCTTCTTCCACTTCTCGTTGTGCCACCAAGGACACACTAACCACTTGATTGGTTGCCCCCAAGTATAGCAACAACGATTCTTGGGGTTTGGGGGCAACCAAGGTGGGCACAGAGGATAAGTAGGCCTTCAACTCTTGCAAAGCTGCATCTTCTTATGGGGTCCACTTCATAGGTCATGCCTTCTTTAGGATTTTGAAGAATGGTAGGGCGCGCTCGGCAGACTTGGAGATGAATCTACTTAGCGTGGCAACGCACTCTGTCAAACACCTCACATCCTTGACTGTCCTGGGCACTTGAATCTGCTCGATAGCTTTGCTCTTGTCT